>NC_053494.1:100940631-101246703 GCF_905171775.1 Rana temporaria | reverse complement strand
CCTACAGCGCCCCCTAGTGGTTAACTCCCAAACTGTAATTGTCATTTTCACAGTAAACAATGCATTTTTATAGCACTTTTTTTCTGTGAAAATGACAATGGTCCCAAAAATGTGTCAAAATTGTCCGATGTGTCCGCCATAATGTCGCAGTCACAAAAAAAAATCACTGATCGCCACCATTAGTAGTAAAGCATTTTTTTAAATAAAAATGCAATAAAACTATCCCCTATTTTGTAAACGCTATAAATTTTGCGCAAACCAATCGATAAATGCTTATTGCGATTTTTTTACCAAAAATAGGTAGAAGAATACGTATCGTATATTTTTTATATATTTTTGGGGGATATTTATTATAGCAAAAAGTAAAAAATATTGTTTTTTTTTCAAAATTGTCGCTCTATTTTTGTTTATAGCGCAAAAAATAAAAACCGCAGAGGTGATCAAATACCACCAAAATAAAGCTCTATTTGTGGGAAAAAAAGCCAATTTTGTTAGGGAGCCACGTCGCACGACCGCGCAATTGTCAGTTAAAGCGACGCAGTGCCAAATCGCAAAAAGGGGCCTGGTCCTTTACCTGCATATCGGTCTGAGTCTTAAGTGGTTAAACAATATTCTTCATCGTTATCATTATAATGAATTACAGCTACAAACAATTTCATTCTGAGACATCTAGTGGTGCAAGTCATGTATTACAAACATTTATGTATTACATCAATAGTTTATTGCATGTGGCATCTTTTCTAGAGTTAAAAAATCCAAAAAATATATCTTCTGCAGAGTATCACCCACACTCCTTGGAAATTGTATTCTCTCCACTGCCTGAGTCTAAAAAAAACTATTGATTAAATGATGGTCCTCCGCAAAATATTTAGTTATGCTGGTATCCCTTTCTCTTATTTATCATACATTCAGGGTAACCCTTTTTAGAGGTAAATATGTCTTTATTGTTTTCAACAGAGAAATACAACACATATGATCATCAAATGTCTATAGCATAGGAAGGAACATATAAATACATACTGTCTGAAACACTGCACAACGGAAGCTGTACACGAGTCCACCAAATTCGCCCCCTATGTCGGGTGGCTAATAGTGTGTGATATGGAAAAGCAAGGAGGACTGAGGAGACATAAACCAGTAAAACTACAGTTGATCATTAGAAAAGAGAGAAGGAGAAGAAGTAATAAAGGAGAGAGGAAAAGGAGGGAAAAGACGGGTAGGGGAGGAGGGAAAAGATGGGTGGGGGAGGAGGGAAAAGATGGGTGGGGGAGGAGGGAAGGAAGAACCGAGAACCGAGCGGGCCACGACACCCCAGCTGTGCAAAGTACATACGGATCGAGCATCAGGGCTGAACTCGAGGTGTCAGTAACGTCTTTAAGGAATCAGAGGTAGAGTAGTCAATCCATAAGAGCCACAAGGTCTTCAGGGTAACCCTTTTTAATGATATCATTCGGATTACATGAGGGTGCATGTAAAAGGACATTGACTAAGGTCTCTTTTGTGTAGATAGTAAATTCTACTCTCCTACTCAAAATATTCAATGTTTTTCTACATCCAACAATGTGCAAATAGTAAAAAGTGTAAATAGGCCCAGTAAATATCAGATATTTTTGTTGTTGCTATATTAATCAAAACCTTTGAATGGAACAAATTATAAATAATCAATTCAAAGATTTGAATGTAATCTGTGATTTACCAATACCATAAATATAAATGTATTCCCACCATTTCCTATATGAATCTGAAAATGGTAATGAAAAATCTAACTCCTATTCAGTGCTATCAAAATAAAATAAATCAAAGAAAGTTAAGAGATACAGTAAATGGACGTGACCTCACACACACACACTATATAAAACACATGGTGGCCTCCATCCCTAATTTGGTAGGTAAAAAAGAAAGAGTTTATGGGACTTTGAATGAGGGATTGCCATGTCAAGTAAAAATAATAGCATAAAAATGAAGTTACAGTACATGATTTATTTATTACAATCTAGAATTCATATTAGATATTTTGTATCAAATAGATAGGTAGTCACAAGACTTATGACTAAATATGCAGCTCATAGCATGCAATACAAATGGAAAATAGACATGGAAAATATACATGGTAAAATAAATCAATTGAAAAACATATGTAATAGAGACAAGTAGCTGTTGGCATTTATTGGCACTCAACGTGTTTCTTGGCATTACAGCCATTCATCAGGAGTGTTATGAAGTAATATATTGTTAAGGAAAAATGGACAGGGGTTAATGATAATGCCCTTAGAATAAGGGAGGACAGAGAGACCATGTCCCAACAAGGTGGAGACAAATTGGGAAACCAAGTCTGGTATTCGCTAAGGAAAGCGGGGGTACGGGTGTCCAGGTTGAGACGGGGGAACCCTCAAAGGATGGAGAACAGCGCCCAGAGCACAACACGATGGTCACAGCATGATCCAAATACTATGTGTGCACGACAAGTGTATAGTGTTCCTGAAATAAGTGTATCAAAAATAGATTAATTAAAATGTGTAAGAATGGTGTAGCAAAATGTCTATGTGTTCCCACAAGGGGACTACATGGGGGAGTGTGTGTAGAGTGAAACCAAGCAGAGGGAGGAAAAAACATACCAAAAAAATTGTGACTGAGCTCCCAGCGAAAGGGGTGACCAGTGTGTGGGATCGGTGTGTGATTGCTTGTGATTGAGTCAAGCAAATGAATCATCGGTTGCTCAAGGGCTACTATATACTCCCAGGTGGGGCCCCATCAACATCATGCCTGATTGGCCACTCTGCACAAGGAAGGTGGGGAGAGGATACCCAGCTTGCATGTGGTGGAGCCATCAGCAGTGGGTGCCCGACCATCTTGTACGTGGCCAGGGATGGAAAAAGACATCAAATTGACATCGATGATGCCGCTTTCCTTGGCGAATACCGGACTTGGTTTTGAGGCTGTGCAGTAAGTTTTCCAATTTGTCTCCACCTTGTTGGGACATAGTCTCTCTGTCCTCCCTTATTCTAAGGGCATTATCATCAACCCCTGTCTATTTTACCGTTCCAGTATATTACTTCATCACACTTCTAATGAATGGCTGTAATGCCAAGAAACGCCAATAAATGCCAACAGCTACTTGTCTCTATTACATATGTTTTTCAATTGATTTCTTTTACCATGTATATTTGCCATGTTTTTTTTCTATTTGTATTGCATGCTATGAGCAGCAAAGTTAGGGGATATTTCAAGCCCTCTTTCAACATTTCTTCTTTATAAACTCCAAAGAAATGCATTCACAACAATTTACACAAAAAAGTTGCTGTACATAAAACCCCTATCTTGTTTATTATTCAATATGGCCATATCAATTATACACTTTCTGCTATTTAAATATATATATATATAGCTATATAGAATTCCTTGAATATTTTTGTAACATTATAGAATATTACTGAATCAACCTCTCTGAATCCTCAATATTAACCACTTCAATACCTGCTCATAGTCATTTGACGTCCACAGATGGGATCTCCCATCCTGGGTGGACGTCATATGACGTCCTGGGCTTTGTGGGGGGATATCTGAATGATGCCTGCAGCTAGAGGCATCATTCAGATATCATTCGTTAGTGCCGGCGATTCTGTGCAACATAAGAATGATCATAGTGGCGGTTCCGCCGCTTGATCATTCTTATAGGCGGCGGGAGGGGACATCCCCCCTCCCCCCGCCATCCGGTGCTTCTCCGGGCTCTCCCGTGCCATCGGGGGCCCGGAGAAGGAATCGTCCGGCGCAGGCAGGAAGCATAGATATAACTGGTGACGCCCGGGTACCCGTAAGTAAACAAAGCCGCAATTGCGGCTAGTAAGCAACACTAATCATGAGATCTGTGAATTTTTTTTTACCGATCTCATGCTTTCCAGCCTGGAGGAGAAATGCGGGGTCTTATTGACCCCGCATCTCTCCATAAAGAGGACCTGTCCCCGATACTTGCGCGCAGAAACGAACACACACGTAAGTCCCACCGACATATGTAAACGCCGTTTAAACCACATATGTGAGGTATTGCCGCGTGCGTTAGAGTGCCAGCAACAATTCTAGTACTAGATCTCCTCTGTACAACTAAACTGGTAGCCTGTAAAAAAATTCAAAGCGTTGCCTATGGAAATTTTTAAGTACAGAAGTTTGGCACCATTCCATGAGTGTGCGCAACTTTAAAGTGTGACATGTTAGGTATCTATTTACTCGGTGTAACATAATCTTTTATATTTTACAAAAAAATTGGGCTAACTTTACTGTTTTGTTATTTTTTTAATTCATGAAATTTTTTTTTCCCAAAAAAGGCGTTTGAAAAATGATTGCGCAAATACGGTGCAAGATAAAACATTGCAATGACCGTCGTTTTATTCCCTATGATGTCTGCTAAAAAAACATATATAATGTTTGGGGGTTCTGCATAATTTTCCAGCAAAAGAATGATGATTTGTACATGTAGGAGAGAAGTGCCAGAATAGGCCCGGTATTGAAGTGGGTATAAAAGCCCGGTATCGAAGTGGTTAAGTACCTCCAGAATGTATTTTATTTATTTTTAAATAGGTAACTCTCTGATATCTAAAGGTAGGATTATAATTTAAAAGAAAATTAAAGCTGCGCCACTAAACAGAATTGAGAATAAAAGGTCCACTGAAACTCAAATAAGTAAAGTCCCAATGCACTATTAATGTGCACACAAATGGTCAATCCTGAAGATTAAATCCTCCAAAACTTCAACACCACCGTGACATCAAATGTGTTTTCACACTGAAGTGAAGACCCACCACTAGTATTAAAGCCGCTTACCAGAGACTGTAGTGGACTCACAGGGTTAAAAGTTTCCAGACAAAGCTTCCAGCGCATTCACAGGCTCGTCAAGATGAACATGGATAGAGAAAAGGTGCACCATAGCGTAATTCCATAAAAACATATTTATTGAAAAAATATGTAAAAAAAAGATGTAAGGGGTACTTACAAAGAAGATAAAATCATCAGACATAAAACAAATGCCGGCCGGCAACAAGCGGATCCCTTCCTTCTTGGCATGGTGACGTCACTGCCCGCCAAGGAGGATCCCATTGAAACATCTGACCTATGACGAAACTTATAATAACCCTTCATGGTTTGAAAAAACATCGGTTTATTTGATGAAGGGTTGCATACCCCTAGCACCTGGGGTATGCAACCCTCCATCAAATAAACCGATGTTTTTTCAAACCATGAAGGGTTATTATAAGTGCAAGAAATGTGCGGTGTGTATGGTTAACGCAGTCTGCGACCGCAAGACTGAGGTTTTTACTTCAAACAGCACATCTGAAACGTTTAACATCAGATCCTTCATTACCTGTTCATCTACGTATATTGTATACCTCCTCACTTGCCCATGTGGGCTTCAATACGTTGGACGTACAGTAAGATCATTTCAAATTAGAGTGAATGAACATATAGGGAACATCAGGAGAGGTTACAAAAACCACTCTGTATCTCGCCACTATAGAGAGGTGCATGATAGGGACCCTAGTGGTACTTCCTTTGTGGCTATAGACATTTTGAAACCACACTGGAGAGGGGGACCAAAAAGGAGAGCTATTTCCAAGTTAGAAATTAGTTAGAAATGAGCTGGATATATTGGATCAAGTGCCTCAAACCATTTGACCTCAATGTGGACATTGAGGTAAATGCCTTTTTGGATAATTCTTGAAATATCTTTTTTGCCCACTAGATGGCTCTATAGACTTAAATTAGGTCTTATTGCTGCTTATATGTGAATTTATGATTAAGGTTTCATGATTGAATTTATGTACCTTTGTAATTAATTTTATACTTAGTTATAGCTGTTTATATGTTTAAGTGATCTTACACATGTAAAGCGGCAGACAGTGGAAATTTAAAAATGTATGTTCCAGCAGCCAGCCAGAGTGACATTTGGAGGGAGAGATTTGATGGGAGCACTTCCCCCTTCCTTTGTGGAGGTTGGAGTTTTGATAGGGTTTGCGTTTCTCTCCCCGCCTCTCTGCCCTCCTCCTGCACGGGATTGGCTGTGTGCGATCATAATGGGAAATTTATTTTCCCCATTGACAGAAGCCACCTGGGAGCGAGGCTTGGTTGCTGCTCTGTGGCTATAAAAGGTGACGGCTCAGTGCGTCGCCCGTGCCCTTAGACAACGACTGTTTATGTCTAAACCGGTCAGGGCGGAGCCACGCACTGACGTCATCACGTTGTAACGTGACCCCGGAAGCACGGGCGCACGTTTGTTTGTTTTTATCCTGTTCTATCAAATTGTCCTGTACTTTTTGTACCCGTGGAGTGCCATTGTATTGGACACAACCTTTCTTTTAATAAACCGGAGCTTGCTTTAGCGGTACTTCACTATTTTAGCATTATTCCTTTTGGGTACTATATGGTGATTGAAACCTGGAGGTGAGCTGAAGGAAAATCGGGACCTGTACAAATTGGGACCAGCTGACTACCGTGGAGCGCTGCAGTCTCTTCTTCCTTTCCCCTGGTGGAGTGGATCGTTATGCTGTTTATATCTGGCCATCTAGTAAGAGTTTATTACTTACCATTTTCCTGGTGGATTCTCTACATTCTGCTCAAACTTTACCCCGATCGGTGGTGGAATTCTTTCATCTGTATTCCTTTCAACCTGCATCTGTGAAATTCATTTTTTCATCCATGGACGATTTTTTTGGGAGTTTTTAAAGTGTGGGGTTAATTACCCCGAGTTTTTACTTTTTTAGTTTGGACTGAATCTGTTTCATTTTATTTTATTTTTTAATAAGTGAAATATACACTTGGGGCCAGATTCACGTAGAATCGCGGCGGCGTAACGTATCCTAGATACGTTACACCGCCGCAATTTTTCATCGCAAGTGCCTGATTCACCAAGCACTTGCGATGAAAACTACGCCGGCGGCCTCCAGCGCAAGGCGGGCCAATTTAAATGGGCGTCTGCCATTTAAATTAGGCGCACTCCGGCGCCGGACCTACTGCGCATGCTTCATTTCTTAACTCCCACCGTGCTTTGCGCGCCGTGACGTCATTTTTTTGAACGGCGACACACGTAGCGTACTTCCGTATTCCCGGACGGCTTATGCAAACGACGTTAAATTTTGAATTTCGACGCGGGAACGACGGCCATACTTTAGACAGCAATACGCTTGCTGACTAAAGTTAGGGCACCAAAAAAAACGACTAACTTTGCGACGGGAAACTAGACTAGCGGCGATGTAGCGAACGCAAAAAAACGTCGTGGATCCGCCGTAACTCCTAATTTGCATACCCAACGCTGGTTTACGACGCAAACTCCCCCCAGCGGCGGCCGCGGTACTGCATCCTAAGATCCGACAGTGTAAAACAATTACACCTGTCGGATCATTTGATCACCTCCTTGCTTCAGCTACGTGATCTGTGCTTGTTGAACCTTGGTTATCCAAGTAGTTAGATTGTATCTACTTGTTGAATGTACAAGGACCTGCATGATCTTCTAACTGATTTTCCATATAACATAAAAAAAATCTAAAAATATCTGTGATATGCAGGATCTGTGTGTTATGCTTAATGAAAGCCATTCAATTGCACAACATCCTGAAAGCTCAGTAAAGATCTAAAATCAGTACTTGTCCTAGCATTTATTACATCCATCATCCTTGGACTTTTACTTCATGTTCTTTTTCATTAATATTACTGCCCACTGAACTGTGGTAATTTGCATATTTTTAATGTTAACCTTCAACAACTATTAACTGAAAATAGAAGGCTGAATACAAATCAAAATGTTGTGCATTTGAGAATGAAGGTCCTTTGTAAAATTTGACATATACTGGAATTTCACTAATCAGTCACATTTTCTTTATCTTCCTTTTCCACCTTTATTATTATTTGAGAGTCTGTCCCTTCAATTCATATTTGTTCATTACGGTTGGGGAAACCCCTCTGCATCTCCTTTTTTAAACACCTTTCCAAAACACCACTGTCAGTGTACTAGCAAAGACATCAGTTACTTTATTACTTTTTCCAGAATATGACCTCAGAGCGTCAAATGAAGATCAGTAGTTCGGAAGATTCAGAGAAAAAAAAGAAAAATAGGTTTATACTATAGCCCAATTTCTGTCTGTGGAGAAGCAAATGAATGTACAGTATAACATCATACATATTTGCTGGCCTACCCTAGCAAATAAAAAAATAAGATAGGTACAGTACTAGGTGGCTAGCTATTTGTCACTTTACATCAAAAAGGAAATTGAATGTTGTACATTTATGGATATTTGGAAGACTATCCGTAATGCTTTACTTATGCCGCTATACTTTTCAGTTTCCCTCCCATCTCTAGTCTGACTCATCAACTAGCACTGAATAACATCCACTTTTTCCAACCCCTGGCCAAAGCTTGCTGTGCTTATGTGTGACAAAGAGCATATTATCTTGGGCAACTATAAAAAGAGAAAGAAGCTGTGGTAATGTAATGACAGCTTGTACTGCCAGGTAGGTGACCATGGCAAATGCTGTTGTAATTGACTTTATGACAAAATAGCATTATAAAGGCTATAAACAGCATTACTGTTTTGTTGTTTATTTCAAAGGACATTTATAATGAACAATTTATAATGTAAAAGTGCATTATGCTGTATTCTCTGGCCAGAGCCACTGCAATCAACTGACTGTGAATAATGATGCTCCTGGAGAATAAATGGTTAAAAATTGTGGTAAAACCTTTTAGCTGCACTGCTGATGCCAGGAACAGAAATGCTGATTATTATAAAGAGCAAGCAATTTGTGACAATGAGACACAGGGATCTGTCTAGATTGGTATTCAAACGGAGGCTTAGAAGTGTGCTGTTGCTGTGCTGTTGTTATATGGGGAAAATAGTGGGTAATACAAGGCTCCTAACCTACACAATAAGTATTGTCTTTACTGGCCTGCAACTCATTGACCTTTTGTGCACACACTAATTACAAGCAAACAGATCACAGGTGAGGATGGTTACCTTTAATAGCCATTCAAACCCCTTTGTGTCAACTTGTGTGCATGTTATCAGGCCAAAATTACCAGGGTATGTAAACTTTTGATCAGGGCCATTTGGTTAATTTATGTTGTCATTATGATTTAAAAAGAGTAAACACAGTTGATTGATAATAAATGGCTTCAGCCAAACACTAACCATGAGTGAAAGAAAAGTTTTTATGTTATCATTCACAGTCTCTGAATAATGGCCATGAAATCATAAATTCTGCTAGGGTATGTAAACTTATAAGCACAACTGTACATATCTTAGTCTGCAGGGTTCAATATTCTTCTTGTGACATGGAAAGCGTCATCTCTGACGTCACTTCCGGGTCAAGCTCTCCATGTCCCTGGCTAGCTCAGCCAGGAAATAATGTTTTGCAATGCGATCTGTATTGCAAAAAAAATTGTGGAGTACAGGGGAGACATGCAGGGTCAACAAAATTATTTTTCTCATTCCGACATTCACAGCAATACCTCACATGTGTGGTGCAAGTGCAGTTTACACACACATTTGCACCCTGGGTGCACAATTGCATTTGTGGGTGTGTACAGGGCAACTGAGGTAGATGACCAAACACAAAAAAAAAGTAAAAGATGCAGATTGGGGGAGGAGAATTCCCACACCAAGGGAGAGTAGGAAGAGGGACAGGTGCTCCACAGTTATCTAAAGTTTAAACTCTGCGGGCCGGATTCAAAAAGCAACATACGCCCAACAACACGCTATGCCCCACCAACGTAGCGTGAGCACACCAGCGTAGGGTGGGCAGACATGTGGGCTGGGCGCACAATGCTGCTCCCATTGATTAGCCATGCAAACATGCAAATGAAAGGAATACGTCGATTCACGAACCGGCGTACCACTACGCGCGATGGGCTACGTTGTGCGCCCGGCGTAAAGTTATTCCCCATAAATGAGGTGCAACCCAGCAACAGGATGCACAGGTCAGCTGGAGAGCAGCTGCAGCAGCACCGTTACGGACGAGCAGAGCAACCACACTTGCAGGACAACACATCCGTACGCCAACATGCCAGGGGCAGCCATGGTCAGAGCACTACTGCGACAACAGGCACGGAGGAGGGCACAGGAGAGGATATACCGAACGCGCATGAACCTCTTCGGCATGGGGGAATCGGCGGTGTACCGCATATTCAGATTCTGCCCTGATGCCATCCTGGAATTAGCCACAGCCCTGCATGATGAAATCACCAGCCAGACGGGACTCTCACATGCAGTGCAGCCACTGGTCAAGGTACTGGCAACACTCCACTTCCTTGCCAGTGGATCTTTCCAACGTACAAGTGGAGTCGTGTCTGGGATGTCACAATCCACCATGAGCAGATGCGTGCAAAAGGTCGTCCCCGCAATCCTCACACTCTTGTCCCACCACATCATCAAACCGACCCATGAGCACCTGCGGCAGAAGGCAATGCAGGATTTCTACAGCATTGCCAGATTCCCACGCACCGTCTGGGCCATTGATTGCACACATGTGGCACTACAGCCCCCCCCCATGCCACAGAGCACATATACCTCAATCGTAAGCAGTGGCATTCTATCAACATACAGGTGATAGCCAATGCCCAATGCCTCATATGGCACGTCCGTGCCAAACACCCCGGGGCCAGCCATGACAGCTACATATACCGTCAAAGCACCATCCCAACAGAATTCGAACAAATGGGTACAGGGACAGCTGGCTGCTTGGTTAGTGACATGGGTATCAGGCATGACTGTCCGTCCCCATGATGCTGACATCACGAGGGGCACTTGCACAACTAACATCCTCCTGTCTTTACCCTTCCAGGTGACTTGGCATATGCACTTGAGCCCCATCTCCTGACTCCATACTGGAATCCCCAAACCAGACATACGCACCCATGCAGTGGTAGAGCGCACATTTGACATCCTGAAGTCCCGTTTCTGATGCCTGGATAAGTCCGGGGGGGCCCTGTTGCATTCCCCAAACTTTGTGTGCCAGATCATCGGTGCATGTTGCGTGCTGCACAACTACACCATGAGAAAGGGCCTGGAGATTGACATATGTGATGACCTGACCCCCGCACCACACAATCCCCCCCTGCCCGAGGCTACCCCGTCTGCTGAAGGAACAGCAGTCAGGAGTTGCCTCGTAGAATGCATCTTTGCATGTTGAATTGCAGCAACACACACATTCATCATGGCACACGGACAATGTACGCATGCACACCACTGTGGTCCCTAGCTCACACACACCACATCCAACTCACATTGGTTTAGCCCAAGTCCACCGCGCAGGACTTGGGAGCAACAACGCCACGCCAAGGCACCAATGATGTTGCTGTACATTCATACCACATCCACACGGTCGTGCTATTTTGAAGACAAGTGACACAAATGATATGCTTAAAAATATATATTTATTAACTTAAAATACAGTGCAAATTAATATCAGGTATATTTTGTGATGATACAAATAAATGGATATTTTTTATATACACTGAGATGGGGAGTACTTCTCTGGTTAAACAGAGTTTTTGTTCATTTGCCCCATCTCTGCATAGACACCACCTCGAGCAGGGTGACACAGATGCCGTGTCATCCGTTCGGAGGGAGGTGTCACTAAGCTTTAAACATCCGGCATATTATGGAAGCGCGGGCATTACAATGCACTCCGCGCCCATAGTTTTGCATAGGGAGATACCATCAGCCAAAAACAGGACCTGAGAGGGAACTCCAGGACTGAGTGGGCGGGTACCATCCGCACACATAGCTGATGTACTATAGGCTGGAGCGTGGATGGACACACCAGCTCTGCCTATTTAAATTCGGAGCCAGCGTTGTGTAGCTACGCCCTCTGAAGACGGGAACCAATCCCGAAACGCGTCAGGGCGTGGCTACACGACGAGTCTACACCCATACAGACAGCAGTTGTATAGAACGAGCAACTTGTCAGCTGGAGCTGAGCTGACAAGCAACATAGCTACGTGAGCTAATAGTCCTAACATCTGATGTGCCTGTATTTTTCTATTACATTGTAAGCATAACATTTTGTGAGGGGCTTGGTTTGAATAAAAAGCAGTATCACACTATGTTTCTTTCCTATGCTTATTTTCCATGATCATACTCTGCCCTTGATTACCCATCCACTCCACCGAGAGACGCTGGTAATAGGAGGAAAGATATTTAGAGTCTTCCAGGATACATCCTAGGCATACCATTTGAAGGAGCCCAGCAGGATCACAGGAGTTCTCAAGGCTGATTACACCATAGGCATCTGGTGAGTAGAACTCCTAAGGGAGACCTGTATGTGAAGATCTTTGTGTGGACACTTCAGGAGTATAACAACGCACAGGAATTACAATGATTTTAGAGACTTTTTTATGCTAATGCGTTTTTTTGGTAAATGGACTTTGTATCATCGTTTCTTTTGCAATTTCAACCATTATCATTTCAGTGAGGTTTTGTGCTCTTCTTTTTCACTCATGGTATATGATTGATTTGAAGTGACAATTGCTCTCACCAAGGGTGAATATCTATCACCATAAGCAGAGGGGTAATTTTAGATTTTTTTCTTTTACCTAAGCGCTGTTAGTGTTTCCATATTGAGACACCTTTCCTAATTTCTAGCATTTCTTTTATAATAGCTGCTATTCTGCCAAAAACTACCACTTCACATATCTCAGTAGATATCACACTATATCCATAGAGCGCTTGGATCAGTACTATCTTCGGATAAATTCTGATATTTTTTATATAAATAAATGGATATACTTCTAAATATCAAAGATATATGATGATATAGATAATATTCACATTTGTACACAAGTTCTTATAACAAAATACCACATTTAAATTCTTGAATGATACTTGTACATTTTAGACTTGGTAACTTACTGAATAGTAGGGATGAGCTTTGTGTTTGAGTCGAACTCACGTTCGACTCGAACATCGTATGTTCGATTGTTCGTCGAATTGCGAAAGTTTTGGGCCGTTCACATCAAATTCAAGTGGCGTGTCACGGACCATAATTCACTGCGGCTTCGCAGTGCATTGCTGGCTGATGATTGGCCAAGCATGCACTATGACCCGCATGCTTGGCCAATCACAGCGTGCAAAAAACGGAGGGCCATAATTGGCCAAAGCCAGGGTGGCTTTGGCCAATTATGGCTCAGGGGGTTTAGTACACGCCCCACACTATATAAGGCTGCCTGAAAGTTGGCCTTGTGTAGTGTGTTGGTGGTTTACAGAAAGAGACAGAGAGAGAGAGAGTGTCATTTTTGGAGTTAGATAGAGCAGGCAGGCAGGCAGGCAGGCTAATCAGTTAGAGTTACAGTGTGTAGAGGATATACAGTATATGCATCCCAGGTGTTGTTTATATATTTATACACTGTATTGAGTTTAGATAGATCCGCTCTTCCTAATATACTGACAGGCAGGCAGGTGATTGTGCTAGCTGCAGTATTTTCACGTGGTGTACTGTCTGTGTCCTCTGCAGAGTGTGCACCTAAAGCTACGTCAATAGATTTGCTGGTGTTTCTCATATTAATTCCTAAAGGCAGGGATCTTCTCATATTAATACCACAGGCAGGGGATCATTCTGCAAGTATTTTCACGTGGTGTGCTGTGTCCTCTGCACAGTGTGCACCTAAAGCTACGCCAACAGATTTGCTGGTGTTTCTCATATCAATTCCTACAGGCAGGGATCTTCTTATATTAATACCACAGGCAGGGGATCATTCTGCAAGTATTTTCACGTGGTGTGCTGTGTCCTCTGCACAGCGTGCAGCTAAAGCCACGTAAATACAATTGCTGTTGTTGTCATATTAATATCACAGGCAGTGGCTGATCAGCAAGTATTTTCACTGCACCCATTCTTGCGCCCACCAAGAGTAACTATGAGGGCTTACAGTGTTGTGGCAACACCTAGGGCCCAAATTTCTGCACAGTATATACCAGTATATACGGCATGCCCCTACTTTCAAACATCCAACTTACAAACGACTCCTACTTGCAACCTGGAAGGAGACAACAGGAAGTGAGAGGAAATCTACCCCTAGGAAGAGAAATTCTCTTCTGTAAGAGATGTCTCCTGTCCACTGATGCTTTATCACCAATCCTTATTTCACAAAAAAAAAAACGAATTTTCAAAAAAACATTTGTTATTGGGACAGAAAGTGAGGTGCAATCTTCTGAACAGATGCACACAGACAGCAAAACACATGTTACAGGGGTGATAACCCTTCTCTATGTTTTCCAAAAAGCTTGAACATAGATTTTTTTGGCTGGAGCTACACTTAAAAAAAGTACCAGTTCAAAATTACAAACAGATTCTACTTCACAACAAACCTACAGTCCCTGTCTTGTTTGCACCACCTGTATACTGCTGTTCAAAGTATATAAGGCCAAAGGGGCTGGTAATGACCTGGGGGGAGGGGGACAGGGAAACCCAAGCAATTTTTCTCAATGATTTTCATCCATATTGCAGGGACCAGACATTACATTAAAGCCCCAAGCAATTTTTTAATGACGTTTTTCTTATAGTAATGTCATTTTGTGCAGGGACAGTTCTAAACATGGACCAACCATTCAAAAATAAACAGAAAGTGTTCCAAGGTACTGTCACTACAGTGATCATGTACCATACCATAAGGTAAGTGTTCAAACTTATAAAATGGTGCTAATAAACCAGTGATGGTGAGCCAACCATATATTGAACCATACACACTAAAGTGCAATAATGATGCAATCCACCGTTGCAGGAGTTGGATATCGACAATAAATCATATAAAGATTAGTCCATGCTTTATAGAAATGTGATAAACATATCTTCTCCTCAGCTGGTTTGTGCAAAACATATATTCCTCAGAAGCAATCCTCAATACTGGACATAAGAAGATAGATGGGTACTCTTACCGGATCAGGTGGACCCTCGACTCACCGTACGGCGGGAGGGTCTTTAGGGCTTGGGTAGACCGACTGTCTGATCCGGATGGCGTCAGGATGATGGTCCTGGGCAAAGGTGGTCTCCAAAATGTCCTAGCGTCCAGAGGGTAGCTTGATATTATACCAGCCTGGTAATAATGCTTAAACACTCCCAGCCATAGGAGACCGGTTTCGTCTAAGATAGACGAAACTGGGGTATCTGATACCCCAGTTGAAGTCTATCTTAGACGAAACTGGTCAGGTTGCTGATTCATCGCATCTCCACTGCATTTTTTCTTTCTGGAAATACTCATCAAGGGTGGGAGTTGCTGCTGTTTTTTACCTTACAGTTTGTTTTTCCTTGTCACGTGTGGCTTTGTATTTTTTTATTGTTTTTATCGAGTTCCTGTCACTTGTGTGGATATTTGGAATTTTTTATTAAAACCAGTTTTACACTATGAGGAGCCCCCCCCTTTTTTTCTTTTTTCCTCTCCTATGGCTGGGAGTGTTTAAGCATTATTACCAGGCTGGTATAATATCAAGCTACCCTCTGGACGCTAGGACATTTTGGAGACCACCTTTGCCCAGGACCATCATCCTGACGCCATCCGGATCAGACAGTCTACCCAAGCCCTGAAGACCCTCCCGCCGTACGGTGAGTCGAGGGTCCACCTGATCCGATAAGAGTACCCATCAATCTTCTTATGTCCAGTATTGAGGATTGCTTCTGAGGAATATATGTTTTGGCCAATGGACTACAACCAGGTGTAATACCACAAGAGACCACTGGGAGGTGGTGCTTCTTGTAACCTTAATGTTATGACTAAATGCACTGTGATGAGTGATATAACACCTGTAGATGACGGTGAAAAGAAAACAAAACAAAAACAAAAAGTCCAAACAAGATGTGTGTACCAGACCTACGCAGGTCTAGTATACATAGTCCAAAAAGGTAAGATGGTTCAGGAATTCTTATCAGGAAAAACACAACCACAAACAGATGAAGGATGATAATCTTCACAGGTATTCAATATGGATGGGAGGGACCTCATCAACGATCCACAGTAAATAGATAGAAAGATGGATACTCTTACCAGAATCCGTGGACACACACGTCAGCGACGGTATGTCGATCAAGCATGCACGAACTCCAGGACGGCAGTGATGTCGGTGAAGAAGCCTTTTAATATGCTGACATCTAATCCACAGGAGCCGGTATAATCCAATAGAGAGAGACAACTCATGCAGGAGAGGTTCACGAATGCAGACATGTGGTGGACAAACCCATCATGGAATCATGTAAGAAAAAACCGTACCTCACATAGTGCGATTACTCTCGACAAAAAGCCTTTATTAGGCATAAATTATGAGCCAAGCAAACAGAAAAAACGGATAAAAAATATTGCATATATTAAAAAGATAAAATGGTACAGGTCTGGTAAGAGACGAGTACAAGTGATCACATGGGTAAAATGGCGTAATGAGCGGATAGCGTATGAGCTATGTACCCGACATGTTTCGAGCAGCAGAGCTCTTCAACTGGGGCATATCCCATACACATGCCCAACGCCATCTATTTATAGTGTGAATGAACAATAATGACAACTTGCCTGGAAAAGCTGTGCAAAGCCAAGGGGTGTAACCAATCATCGCCATCAGCATCAAACACGCCCACTGCTGTCAGCAAAGGACGTTTAGGTGTGCAATGACAACTTCCTATGTATCCCCTCTGTGCTCTCATTGGTTCCTGGAGCCAATACATGAGCCACATCACTTCCGCCCTCAGCAGCCTAACTGAAGCCAATGTCAGGAAATCCCTCAAATTGCTGAATGCCCAGAGGGCAATGGTCGGAATAGCGGCGGGCATACATGTATGCGCGTCTCCACGGAAACCGCGGAGATGACAGCGCACAATACATGCGACGCGATTGCGCTCCACATTGGAATGCCAATGGGCCCAATCAGGGGATACGGACGGCGTCAGGTCGGCGTCATGATGTCATCACGCCGCTCCCTTCTAATGCGCTCCATGCATTCCATTGGCCAGCAACGGACCAACGAAAATACTGACAGCCAACCTGTATTTTCAAGGGGGATGGCTTAGATATACCCAGCGGTGAAGCTGTTGGTATATAAAAGGCTAAATGGCATTATTGTTATTAAAACAGTATGTATATATTACAAGATTGCCCCACCTATATACAGAAAAAAACTATAAGCATATAGCAATGTACAATGTATATCAGTGTTGAAACAATATCTCATCTCCATGGATAAGTGTATAGTAACATAAAACAAACTGGTGTGTATTAAAAAAGTAAATATCAGACGAAAAGAAAACAAGAGAAAACGAGAGACATGCTTGCCACAAAAACCCTAGGATTTGTTGATGAAGGCATTGATATCCCACTCTATATTGAGTCCATGGGGAAAAAAACAGCGAAGTTGGTATATCCAAAACATCTCAAGCTGGGAGACACCTCTGATCTTAGATTCACCTCTCCAGTGGGGGGTAAATTTTCCAATAATCTGGAAACTTGTCCCCTCTGGTTTTTTGTGATGATGTTCCAGGTAATGTTTGGGTACACTGTGATTAGTTTTACCTAATCTGATCCGTGTTATGTGTTCGTTTACCCTAATAGAAAACGTACGTATTGTCCTGCCAACGTATTGTTTTTTACACGGACAAGTAAGAAGGTAAACGACATAACGGGTATCGCAAGTAACAAAATCCCTCATGTGATAGATAGTGGATGTCACTGTGGATGTAAAATTCTCAATTTTTCTACTAGTAAGCGCATTTATAAGACACACATTACATCTCCTACATGCATGAAAACCTTTCATTTCGGGAAAGAAAGAAGGTTTGATGGGGGGGTCTGATACATTAGGAGCAAGCTTATTCCTGAGTGCCATAGCTCCTCTAAATACAACGCCCGGTCTGTCAGGAAGTACCGGACCTAAAAGAGAGTCACTCTTCAATACGTTCCAGTGTTGATTGAGTATACTCTTAATGCGTTTATGTTGGACAGAGTACTGTGTGGTAAATGCCCATTTGAATTTGGTGTCTGGAAGGCGTTTTGGTTTCTCTACAATAAGTGAGTCTCTATCGATCTTATAAACACGATCAATGTCCTCATCTATCTTGGCCGTGGAGTAACCCTTTTCAACAAACTTAACCTTTAGGGACTCAGCTTGCTTAGCAAAATCTGATACATTTGTACAGTTCCTCCTGATACGAAGCAATTGGCTGAAGGGTATGGACTTCAGCCAAGAACTATAATGGCAACTATCAGTGGGGATGTACCCATTTCTGTCTGTTGGCTTAAAGAATGTTCTCGTGACCAACTCGTTTTGATCCACTGAAATCTCAAGGTCGAGGAAATGTATAAGGTTGTGGCTAAGATCATAGGTGAGAACAATACCCATCTCGTTGTTGTTGAGAGTAACCATAAACTCATGGAGGGATTCTTCATCACCATGCCACAAGAGGAGGATGTCGTCTATGTATCTGGCCCACAGTAGGATCTCAGGACGATGGAGAGCATAGACGACATCCTCCTCCCATTGTGCCATATACAGGTTTGCCAGGCTGGGGGCAAACTTGGCCCCCATTGCGACCCCCTTGGTTTGAAGGAAAAAACGCTGATCATACCAAAAGTAATTGCCCTGTGTGGCAAATTTTAGTAGATCCATATTAAATCTCTGTTGTGCAACAGGGAGTGTATTATCTCTAGAAAGAGACAATTCCACAGATTTAAACCCCAATTTGTGTGGTATGCACGTATATAGAGACGTGACATCGGCAGTTACTAGTAAGCAACCTTCCGGGTAATCCACCGCCTGTAGTTTGCGAATAGTGTCACCAGTGTCTTTTAAAAAAGACGGAACGGCCCGCACCAGGGGTTGTAGGAAAAAATCAATGTACCTCCCGAGAGGTCACCGAGTTGATCCCACTAACGATGGGTCTACCTGGGGGATTAGTGACACTTTTGTGGATCTTGGGGAGGAAGTACATGACTGGAATACGAGGTACAGTGGGTACAAGGTAGTCCTTTTCTTTTTTATCCAGGATTCCATTTGCAAAACCCTTATTGATCAAACCCAACAGAGACTTCTGTAACGTCTTCGTTGGATCGGAATTCAACGGGGAATAAGTGCTTGTGTCATCTAGGATACGGCACATCTCCACATGGTAATCTGCCTTATCCATGATGACCAGACCACCCCCCTTATCCGCTGGCCGGATTATTAGGTCCTTTCTCTCACAAAGGGACTTAAGGCCTAGTTTAATATCAGGATGGTCGTAGGTGCGTTTTTTTGGTATAGACTCCAGATCTTTAAGTACAAGATCTCGAAAGACCTTAATAGAAGATGCTGTGGTGGTTGGAGGATTAAACAATGAGGGATTAGACATTCCTGAATGAATCACATCTCCAAGAGGGGTATAGGAGGTGTTGGACTGGTAGGGATTAGACAAAAAATATCTTTGGATATTTAATTTTCGGGTAAACTTATGAATATCGACAAAGGTGTCGAATTTATTCAATTGTTTCGATGGAACAAACTTTAAACCCTTGTCTAAAGTGGTGAGCTCAGCTTTGGAAAACTCTACCTTACTCAGATTGAAGATGCCACTATCTTTTACGGTCTGCCTCTTTTTCCTTGCCCTCCTCCCCCCTCTGGAGCCCCGTTTTGTTCTATACCCCTTTTTGAGCCCGTGCGGGCCCTGGGAAAATCCCCCTCATGGGAAGGCTCGGGGTGTGGGCGATTATACGAATAGGGTGATCTATTGTATGAATCCTGGTCTCCTTCGGTATATGGAAGATATCCTCTAGACCCCCCATGTGAGTGCGTATCTCTCAATGGAAGGAATCTATTCTGGGTATATAACGGAGTATGATTTCCGTATGATTGGTCATAATGATCTCTACCTCGACTGTCATAAGAATCCCGGGGGGATCTATCTCTAACGTAGGACTGATGGGGAGATCTATCCCGCGCATATGAGTCCCGAGGGGATCTATCTCGACTATGGTAATAGGCAGAACCATGATCATTCAGAGCTTGGTGGCTTCCCCTACCTTTGCCTCGTCCACCCCTCCCCCTGGATTGACCCTTAATAGGGTTATTGGGAATAAAAAATTTACCAGGAGGGTCCACTTTCTTGGGTGGAAGAACCTGAGGGATGAGGACGGGTGTCAAAGTTCTAGGAGCATTGGTCAAAGGAGCAGTTGTATCCATCAAGAGTGAGAATTACCTCACTTGATGGTGCAGGTGACTCATTTTTTTGCCATTTGAAGACCAAACCCGTCTTATAATCATTGGTATCTCTATTGTATTTCTTTTGTTTTTTAAAACGTTGATCTCTTTCTTCCTTCTCCAGTACAGTCTGGAGATTGGAGGAAAGAGAAATATACTCTGGAGATGTTTTATGTGGAAGGAGTTGTTCACGAAGGGCCTTAATCTCTAAATCAATAGCCTTCAATTTGGCCTTCTTTCTCCCTGTGAGGAAATCCAAAAGATTTAAACCAGCTTCGTTAAAATAACGGAACCAGGTCTGGGTTTCCTCCTCTCCTTGTTGTGGGTGAATGTCCCACCTTAATCCTCTCGGGACCAGCTTTTCTTTTTGGTATTGATCCAGAAAGGCTATGTCCCATTGTAGATGGATTTCGGTAGTCATAAGATTTTTAAGTCTCATAAAGACCCCACTAATTTCAACGTTGGTACCAATAACCGTGAATACACCCTCAATGTTTAAAGAGCGGGTGGTCCTATAATCAAAAACATCCATGGTGGATAGTGTGTAAACAACCAAGGAAAATAATGAAGGACTAGTGATAAGCTGCAACAAAAAATGTCATAGAAAAACTGAAATTAGGGAAGAAAAAGTTGCGCTAACCAAAACTAATAATAACGTGTAGCAGCCAGCACCAACAAAGGACAATGTTGTGTACAAAAATAAAAAATAAAAAGTGCAGCGCTAAATATTAAATGAAGTGAATCAAAAAATAAGTGAAGAATCCAATCCAAAAATCAATGGGATTGGAGAAAAAAGGGGGGAGACCCACCTTGAATGGTGTGGCCAATGGACTACAACCAGGTGTAATACCACAAGAGACCACTGGGAGGTGGTGCTTCTTGTAACCTTAATGTTATGACTAAATGCACTGTGATGAGTGATATAACACCTGTAGATGACGGTGAAAAGAAAACAAAACAAAAACAAAAAGTCCAAACAAGATGTGTGTACCAGACCTACGCAGGTCTAGTATACATAGTCCAAAAAGGTAAGATGGTTCTTCCACCCAAGAAAGTGGACCCTCCTGGTAAATTTTTTATTCCCAATAACCCTATTAAGGGTCAATCCAGGGGGAGGGGTGGACGAGGCAAAGGTAGGGGAAGCCACCAAGCTCTGAATGATCATGGTTCTGCCTATTACCATAGTCGAGATAGTTCCCCTCGGGACTCATATGCGCGGGATAGATCTCCCCATCAGTCCTACGTTAGAGATAGATCCCCCCGGGATTCTTATGACAGTCGAGGTAGAGATCATTATGACCAATCATACGGAAATCATACTCCGTTATATACCCAGAATAGATTCCTTCCATTGAGAGATACGCACTCACATGGGGGGTCTAGAGGATATCTTCCATATACCGAAGGAGACCAGGATTCATACAATAGATCACCCTATTCGTATAATCGCCCACACCCCGAGCCTTCCCATGAGGGGGATTTTCCCAGGGCCCGCACGGGCTCAAAAAGGGGTATAGAACAAAACGGGGCTCCAGAGGGGGGAGGAGGGCAAGGAAAAAGAGGCAGACCGTAAAAGATAGTGGCATCTTCAATCTGAGTAAGGTAGAGTTTTCCAAAGCTGAGCTCACCACTTTAGACAAGGGTTTAAAGTTTGTTCCATCGAAACAATTGAATAAATTCGACACCTTTGTCGATATTCATAAGTTTACCCGAAAATTAAATATCCAAAGATATTTTTTGTCTAATCCCTACCAGTCCAACACCTCCTATACCCCTCTTGGAGATGTGATTCATTCAGGAATGTCTAATCCCTCATTGTTTAATCCTCCAACCACCACAGCATCTTCTATTAAGGTCTTTCGAGATCTTGTACTTAAAGATCTGGAGTCTATACCAAAAAAACGCACCTACGACCATCCTGACATTAAACTAGGCCTTAAGTCCCTTTGTGAGAGAAAGGACCTAATAATCCGGCCAGCGGATAAGGGGGGTGGTCTGGTCATCATGGATAAGGCAGATTACCATGTGGAGATGTGCCGTATCCTAGATGACACAAGCACTTATTCCCCGTTGAATTCCGATCCAACGAAGACGTTACAGAAGTCTCTGTTGGGTTTGATCAATAAGGATTTTGCAAATGGAATCCTGGATAAAAAAGAAAAGGACTACCTTGTACCCACTGTACCTCGTATTCCAGTCATGTACTTCCTCCCCAAGATCCACAAAGGTGTCACTAATCCCCCAGGTAGACCCATCGTTAGTGGGATCAACTCAGTGACCTCTCGCATTGGGAGGTACATTGATTTTTTCCTACAACCCCTGGTGCGGGCCGTTCCGTCTTTTTTAAAAGACACTGGTGACACTATTCGCAAACTACAGGCGGTGGATTACCCGGAAGGTTGCTTACTAGTAACTGCCGATGTCACGTCTCTATATACGTGCATACCACACAAATTGGGGTTTAAATCTGTGGAATTGTCTCTTTCTAGAGATAATACACTCCCTGTTGCACAACAGAGATTTATTATGGATCTACTAAAATTTGCCACACAGGGCAATTACTTTTGGTATGATCAGCGTTTTTTCCTTCAAACCAAGGGGGTCGCAATGGGGGCCAAGTTTGCCCCCAGCCTGGCAAACCTGTATATGGCACAATGGGAGGAGGATGTCGTCTATGCTCTCCATCGTCCTGAGATCCTACTGTGGGCCAGATACATAGACGACATCCTCCTCTTGTGGCATGGTGATGAAGAATCCCTCCATGAGTTTATGGTTACTCTCAACAATAACGAGATGGGTATTGTTCTCACCTATGATCTTAGCCACAACCTTATACATTTCCTCGACCTTGAGATTTCAGTGGATCAAAACGAGTTGGTCACGAGAACATTCTTTAAGCCAACAGACAGAAATGGGTACATCCCCACTGATAGTTGCCATTATAGTTCTTGGCTGAAGTCCATACCCTTCAGCCAATTGCTTCGTATCAGGAGGAACTGTACAAATGTATCAGATTTTGCTACGCAAGCTGAGTCCCTAAAGGTTAAGTTTGTTGAAAAGGGTTACTCCACGGCCAAGATAGATGAGGACATTGATCGTGTTTATAAGATCGATAGAGACTCACTTATTGTAGAGAAACCAAAACGCCTTCCAGACACCAAATTCAAATGGGCATTTACCACACAGTACTCTGTCCAACATAAACGCATTAAGAGTATACTCAATCAACACTGGAACGTATTGAAGAGTGACTCTCTTTTAGGTCCGGTACTTCCTGACAGACCGGGCGTTGTATTTAGAGGAGCTATGGCACTCAGGAATAAGCTTGCTCCTAATGTATCAGACCCCCCCATCAAACCTTCTTTCTTTCCCGAAATGAAAGGTTTTCATGCATGTAGGAGATGTAATGTGTGTCTTATAAATGCGCTTACTAGTAGAAAAATTGAGAATTTTACATCCACAGTGACATCCACTATCTATCACATGAGGGATTTTGTTACTTGCGATACCCGTTATGTCGTTTACCTTCTTACTTGTCCGTGTAAAAAACAATACGTTGGCAGGACAATACGTACGTTTTCTATTAGGGTAAACGAACACATAACACGGATCAGATTAGGTAAAACTAATCACAGTGTACCCAAACATTACCTGGAACATCATCACAAAAAACCAGAGGGGACAAGTTTCCAGATTATTGGAAAATTTACCCCCCACTGGAGAGGTGAATCTAAGATCAGAGGTGTCTCCCAGCTTGAGATGTTTTGGATATACCAACTTCGCTGTTTTTTTCCCCATGGACTCAATATAGAGTGGGATATCAATGCCTTCATCAACAAATCCTAGGGTTTTTGTGGCAAGCATGTCTCTCGTTTTCTCTTGTTTTCTTTTCGTCTGATATTTACTTTTTTAATACACACCAGTTTGTTTTATGTTACTATACACTTATCCATGGAGATGAGATATTGTTTCAACACTGATATACATTGTACATTGCTATATGCTTATAGTTTTTTTCTGTATATAGGTGGGGCAATCTTGTAATATATACATACTGTTTTAATAACAATAATGCCATTTAGCCTTTTATATACCAACAGCTTCACCGCTGGGTATATCTAAGCCATCCCCCTTGAAAATACAGGTTGGCTGTCAGTATTTTCGTTGGTCCGTTGCTGGCCAATGGAATGCATGGAGCGCATTAGAAGGGAGCGGCGTGATGACATCATGACGCCGACCTGACGCCGTCCGTATCCCCTGATTGGGCCCATTGGCGTTCCAATGTGGAGCGCAATCGCGTCGCATGTATTGTGCGCTGTCATCTCCGCGGTTTCCGTGGAGACGCGCATACATGTATGCCCGCCGCTATTCCGACCATTGCCCTCTGGGCATTCAGCAATTTGAGGGATTTCCTGACATTGGCTTCAGTTAGGCTGCTGAGGGCGGAAGTGATGTGGCTCATGTATTGGCTCCAGGAACCAATGAGAGCACAGAGGGGATACATAGGAAGTTGTCATTGCACACCTAAACGTCCTTTGCTGACAGCAGTGGGCGTGTTTGATGCTGATGGCGATGATTGGTTACACCCCTTGGCTTTGCACAGCTTTTCCAGGCAAGTTGTCATTATTGTTCATTCACACTATAAATAGATGGCGTTGGGCATGTGTATGGGATATGCCCCAGTTGAAGAGCTCTGCTGCTCGAAACATGTCGGGTACATAGCTCATACGCTATCCGCTCATTACGCCATTTTACCCATGTGATCACTTGTACTCGTCTCTTACCAGACCTGTACCATTTTATCTTTTTAATATATGCAATATTTTTTATCCGTTTTTTCTGTTTGCTTGGCTCATAATTTATGCCTAATAAAGGCTTTTTGTCGAGAGTAATCGCACTATGTGAGGTACGGTTTTTTCTTACATGATTCCATGATGGGTTTGTCCACCACATGTCTGCATTCGTGAACCTCTCCTGCATGAGTTGTCTCTCTCTATTGGATTATACCGGCTCCTGTGGATTAGATGTCAGCATATTAAAAGGCTTCTTCACCGACATCACTGCCGTCCTGGAGTTCGTGCATGCTTGATCGACATACCGTCGCTGACGTGTGTGTCCACGGATTCTGGTAAGAGTATCCATCTTTCTATCTATTTACTGTGGATCGTTGATGAGGTCCCTCCCATCCATATTGAATACCTGTGAAGATTATCATCCTTCATCTGTTTGTGGTTGTGTTTTTCCTGATAAGAATTCCTGAACCATCTTACCTTTTTGGACTATGTATACTAGACCTGCGTAGGTCTGGTACACACATCTTGTTTGGACTTTTTGTTTTTGTTTTGTTTTCTTTTCACCGTCATCTACAGGTGTTATATCACTCATCACAGTGCATTTAGTCATAACATTAAGGTTACAAGAAGCACCACCTCCCAGTGGTCTCTTGTGGTATTACACCTGGTTGTAGTCCATTGGCCACACCATTCAAGGTGGGTCTCCCCCCTTTTTTCTCCAATCCCATTGATTTTTGGATTGGATTATTCACTTATTTTTTGATTCACTTCATTTAATATTTAGCGCTGCACTTTTTATTTTTTATTTTTGTACACAACATTGTCCTTTGTTGGTGCTGGCTGCTACACGTTATTATTAGTTTTGGTTAGCGCAACTTTTTCTTCCCTAATTTCAATATATGTTTTGCACAAACCAGCTGAGGAGAAGATATGTTTATCACATTTCTATAAAGCATGGACTAATCTTTATATAATTGATTGTCGATATCCAACTCCTGCAACGGTGGATTGCATCATTATTGCACTTTAGTGTGTATGGTTCAATATATGGTTGGCTCACATCACTGGTCTATTAGCACCATTTTATAAGTTTGAACACTTACCTTATGGTATGGTACATGATCACTGTAGTGACAGTACCTTGGAACACTTTCTGTTTATTTTTGAATGGTTGGTTTATGTTCTATTTTTTGATCACTTATGATATTTTAAACCATATAGTGGGGTGGAATACCTATTTTTGGTCTTTAGGAGTACCCGTACAGGGTTCCCCGATTGGCGCTACACTGTTATATATATTTACGTTCACAAAGCATCCATTTTGTTGTGTTGGCAGCCTGATTTTCACTTTCTCACTTTCTGGTTAGCGCAATATTATTACACATACACAGTTCTAAACATGGGAAACACATGCAACTTCACAGGCATACTATAGACACCCAGCAGGTACGATATTTAAAGGAATTTTTGTATTAATTTTTTTCACTTTAAGCATCATTAAAATCACTGCTCTAGAAAAAATAACTGTTTTTAAAACTTTTTTTTCCATTGATGCATGTTCCCTGCGGCAAGACCCGGGTTCTCAAACCCGTTTTATGACAATAACTTGCATATTAGCCTTTAAAATGAACACTTTTGAATTCGAAAGTTCGAGTCCCATAGACTTCAATGGGGTTCTAAAAGTTTGCACGAACGTTCGGTCCGTTCGAAGGTTCTGGTGCAAACTGAACGGGGGGGTGTTTGGCTCATCCCTACTGAATAGCCCTCTGTGACTTCAGGGACTTGTGTGAACAATTGTGTTTACCTGAATCACGGTGTTTTCTTCTCAAAACAAACAGATCTTCTAACTTAAACTTTAAACATGCACAGACAAAATTCCATGTTGTACAGAGCTTGATAATTTGATCAAGACTTATTTTTTTTAGACTTAGAATGAATCAATTGTTTAACACATGCTATAACCAATTCAATTCTAAGGCCCCATACACACGGGAGGATTTATCCGCGGATACGGTCCAGCGGACCGTTTCCGCGGATAAATCCTCTCGAGGATTTCAGCAGATTTTAATGCGATGGAGTGTACTCACCATCGCATTGAAATCCGCGCCGAAATCCTCTGGCGATGACGTGATGACGATTATGACGCGGCGACGTGCGCGACGCTGTCATATAAGGAATTCCACGCATGCGTCGAATCATTACGACGCATGCGGGGGATCCCTTCGGACTGATGGATCCGGTGAGTCTATACAGACCAGCGGATCCATCCGTTGGGATGGACTCCAGCAGATGGATATGTTCTGCATGTCAGCAAATATTCGATCTGCTGGAATCCATCCCAGGGGAGATATATCCGCGGAAACAGATCCGCTGGCGTGTACACACCATAGGATCTATCCGCTGAAACCCATTTGCTGGGATTTATCTGCGGATGGATTCTATGGTGTGTACGGGGCCTAAGACTTTGAAGTCAGTTTTGTGAGATATAACAGTATATGTATCTCCTTTGTTTTAGAAGCAAAACAAATTCATACTGCAGTTAGAATTCACTTCTCTCCAAAACTGAACTAACAATGGATTGGATTAGTCAAGCATATGCTAAACCAAACTTCAATTACCTAAGTTAAAATAAACTGAATAATAGTTTACCAAGACTTTAAGAATTCTGTAATTTTGAGAAGCTTCAGTTATGAGTCCCACAGGACTCATTTCAACCTCCTACATTCCCAAATTCCCAAATTCTGGGGTAGGGCGCCCCCCTACCCCAGAACACCTAACCCCCCATGTTGAGGGCATGTGGCCTGGTAAGGCTCAGGATGAGGAGGCGCTCGCCCGTCCCCACTCCTTTCCTGACTGGCCGGGCGGCGTGCTTTGTATACGGGTCTGGTATGGATTGTAGGGGGACCCCAACGCTGTTTTTTTCGGCGTAGGGGGGTTCTCCTTACAGCACATACCAGACCTAAGGGCCTGGTATGCCCCTGGGGGGGGAACCCATGGCGATTTTTTATTTATAATTTGGCGTGGAGTTCCCCCTCATGATTCATACCAAACGCCCCGGCTAGATTTGGCAGGAATCCAAGTCGGATCCCTGTTGCTTCTATGACGGCTTTTTCCCCATCGCGGCGAGACGGCTCAGCGCTGGCTCCCGCGACGGGGCTCATATGTGGTCAATCTCGCCGAGAAAGGGAGCGAGATTGACACAATATCGCGGTCACCTACAGTACATCAGCCAGTGGGTCCAAGGCCTCAGATGGTGTGGTCTGAGTCATAGTCCTAGAACCACTAAGAGACAGATGAGGCAATTGTCTGTGGTGTTGTACAATACTTTGTGCAGCTGGAATGTTCATCATATTAGGGGTTCTAGAGGAAATGTATGTGTATAGACCAGGGTTGAAGTTAGATCATTGGCTTGTTCTGTTTTGGTATGCTGTAGGCAAAATAAGTCCCACAGGTACAGATGCAATTGTTCTTCTGAAATGTGAACTGAAGCCCCAAGCTCCTAAAGTATGTGTCCTACTTGGCAATACTCAAGATGACGCCCTAAATTTGCAGATCTTCAAAGATTTACTCTACACATAACCGGGTCATGGGGATGATCAGGCAAATTGTGTCTGGGTCTTATTTTAAGGATTTTTCTTCTTTGTAGCTTAGAGTTAAAGTTATGTTAACAATAGTCTTAATCTTCAAAAATAATCTATGCACATCCACTGTTTAATGGCCCTGTAATCTATTTTTCATTAAATCCTTTCTTGTGTTTTACCTTCTTAAACTTCCACGCTATGTCACAAATTCCATAGTTCATCTCAGAAGCAAGCAAGAGAATGAACACAGCCACCCTCTTACAGAAGGTCAAATCACAGCAAAAAAAAAAAAAAGGAGAATTTGGAGATATGAAGGAAGCTGAAGGCAATAGAATGCACTTTTCTGAGTTAATAATAAATAATCTATTTTTTTAGTGTCACTTTAACCACTTCCCGACAGCCGTACGACTATATACGGCCGCAAGATCGTTCTACTTCTCTGGGACGCCTGCGTGCGCTCCCGAGCGCGCAGCGGGGAACTTCTGTGCTGGCCGTGTCCCTTGGACACAGCCAATCACAGATCGCCGTGAACGGCCAATCGGATTGGCCATTTGGTAGGCGATCTGTGCAGCCAATGAGAGATGATCTCATATGTAAACATATGAGATCATTTCTCATTGCCGGCTCTCACAATGAGAGCATCCTGTCGGAGAGAAGAGATCGATCTGTGTCTCTTGTACATAGGGACACAAATCGGTCACCTCCCCCAGTCATCCCCCTTCCCCCACAGTTAGAACACTATATAGGGTACACATTTAACCCCTTCCTCACCCCCTAGTGTTAGCCCCTTCCCTGCCAGTCACATTTATACAGCAATTAGTGCATATTTATAGCACTGATTGCAGTATAAATGTGAATGTGTCAAAAGTGTCCGATGTGTCCACCATAATGTTGCAGTCGCAATAAAAATCGCAGATCGCCGCCATTACTAGTAAAAAAAAATAATAAAAAATAATAATTCTGTCCCTTATTTTGTAGGCGCTATAACTTTTGCGTAAACCAGTCGCTTATTGCGATTTTTTTTTTTTTTTACTAAAAATATGTAGAATACGTATCGGCGTAGACTGAGGAAAAAAAATTTGTTTTGAAAAAAATGAGCTGTTTATTATAGCAACAAGTAAAACATTTTTTTTTTTTCAAAATTGTCGCTCTATCTCTATCAAAAAATAAAAACCGCAGAGGTGATCAAATGCCACCAAAAGAAAGCTCTATTTGTGGGAAAAAAAGGACGTCAATTTTGTTTGGGAGCCACGTCGCACGACCGCGCAATTGTCAGTTAAAGTGACGCAGTGCCGAATCGCAAAAAGTCCTCTGGGCAGGAAGGGGGTTTAAGTGCCCAGTAAGGAAGTGGTTAACCACTTCCATACAGGGCACGTATACACCTTCCCGCCCAAGCCAATTTTCAGCTTTCAGCACTGTCGCACTTTGAATGGCAATTGCGCGGTCATGCTACACTGTACCCAAACAAAATTGGCGTCCTTTTTTTCCCACAAATAGAGCTTTCTTTTGGTGGTATTTGATCACCTCTGCGATTTTTTTTTTTGCGCAACAACTAAAAAAAGACTGAAAATTTTGAAAAAAAATAAGTTTTTATTTTTTTCTGTTAATTTTTTTGTAAATAAGTAAGTTTTCTCTTTCAATTACGGGCACTGATATGGCGGCACTGATGGGCACCGATGAGATGGCACTGATGGACATCGATGAGGTAGTACTGATGGGCACAGATGAGGTGGCACTGATTGGCGGTGCTTGTATGCGGCACTGATGGGCACACATAGGCGGCACTGATGGGCACACATAGGCGGCACTGATGGGCACACATAGGCGGCACTGATGGACACTCATGGGCGGCACTGATGGGCACTCATGGGCGGCACTGGGCACTCATAGGCGGCACAGATGGGCACTCATGGGCGGCACTTATGGGTGGCACTGATGGCTAGTTATGGGTGGCACAGATGGGCACTGATAGGTGGGCACTGGGCATGGATGGGCACTGTAGGGTGGCACTGATGGACACTGTAGGGTGGCACTGATGGACAATGTGGGGTGGCACTGATGGACACTGGGGTGGCACTGATTTACCTATGTTGCCAGTCAGTGCCCATTTGTGGGCACTGATTGGCATCTTTTTTTTTTAATGCTTTTTTTTTTACAGCTTTTTTTTTACAGCCTTTTTTTTTTATATGCCCTTCCCTGGTGGTCCTGGGGGGGGCTGCGCTGATAAACAATCAGCGCGAACCCCCCCTGTCAGGAGAGCCGCCGATAGGCTCTCCTCTACTCGCGTCTGTCAGACGCGAGTGAGGAAGAGCCATCAACGGCTCTTCCTGTTTACATCGTGATCAGCCGTGATTCGACACGGCTGATCACGTGGTAAAGAGTCTCCGTGCGAGACTCTTTACCGAGATCGGTGTTGCGGGGTGTCAGACTGACACCCCGCAACAACGATCGCCGCGATGCGCGCCCCCGGGGGCGCGCAGCAGCTCAGAATCCTGAGGACGTCATATGACGTCCAGTCAGGATTCTACAACCACTTTGCCGACGTCAATCTGTCATTGGCGGGCGGCAAGTGGTTAAAATACATTTTTATATAGACTGAACAAAATTATAAATGCAACACTTTTGTGTTTGCCCCTATTTATCATGAGCTGAACTTAAAGATCTATGACTTTTTCTATGTACACAAAAGGCCTATTTCTCTCAAATATTGTTCACAAATCTGTCTAAATTTGTGTTATTGTGCACTTCTCCTTTGCCAAGATAATCCATCCACCTTACAGATGTGGCATATCGAGATGCTGATTAGACAGCATTATTATTGCACAGGTGTGCCTTAGGCTGGCAACAATAAAAAGGCCACTCTAAAATGTGCAGTTTTATCACAATGGCACGGATGTCGCAAGTTTTGAGGGAGCGTGCAATAGGCATGCTGACTGCAGGAATGTCCACCAGAGCCGTTGCCCTTGAATTGAATGTTCATTTTTCTACCATTAGTCTTCTCTAAAGGCTTTCAGAGAATTTGGCAGTACATCCAACCAGTCTCACAACCGCAGACCATGTGTAACCACACCAGCCCAGGACCTCCACATCCAGCATATTCACCTCCAAGATCGTCTGAGACCAGCCACCCGGACAGCGGCTGCAAAAATCGATTTGCATAATCATAGAATTTCTGCACAAACTATCAGAAACTATCTCAGAGAAGCTTCTCTGCATGTTCGTCATCCTCATCGGGGTCTCAACCTGACTTCAGTTTGTCATTGTAACCGACTTGAGTGGGCAAACACTCACATTTGATGGCATCTGGCATTTTGGAAAAGTGTTCTATTCATGTATGAATCCCATGTACAGGGCAGATGGCAGACAGTGGCTATGACGTTGTGTGGGTGAGCGGTTTGCTGATGTCAACGTTGTGGATCGAGTGGCCCATGGAGGCGGTAGGGTTATGGTATGGACAGCCAACACAGGTACATTATATTGGTGGCATTTTGAATGCAGAGATACCATGACAAAATCCTGAGGCCCATTGTTGTGCCATTCATCCATGACCATCACCTCATGTTGCAGCATGATAATGCACGGCCCCATGTTGCAAGGATCTGTACACAATTCCTGGAAGCTGAAAACATCCCAGTTCTTGCATGGTCAGCATACTTACCGGACATGACAACCACTAAGCATGTTTGAGATGCTCTGGATCGACGTATACGCCAGCATGTTCCAGTTCCTGTCAATATCCAGCAACTTCACACAGCTATTGAAGATGAATTGAACAACATTCCACAGTTCACAATCAACAACCTGATCAACTCTATGCAAAGGAGATGTGCTGCACTGTGTGAGGCAAATGGTTGTTACACCAGATACTGACTGGTTTTCGGACCCCCCGGACACCCCCAATACAGTAAAACTGTACATTTTAGAGTGGCCTTTTATTGTGTCCAGCCTAAGGCACACCTGTTCAATAATCATGCTGTCTAATCAGCATCTTGATATGCCACATCTGTGGGGTGGATGGATTATCTCGGCAAAGGAGAAGTGCTTACTAACACAGATTTAGACAGATTTGTGAACAATATTTGAGAGAAATAGGCTTTTTGTGTACATATAAAAAGTTGTTGATCTTTAAGTTCAGCTCATGATAAATAGGGGCAAACACAAAAGTGTTTGGTTTATAATTTTGCTCAGTGTAAATATACCTTACAGTGCAAATCTTATTGTACCAAAGAACATACCCTAGCATTCTGTACATCATGGTATAGGTTAAGCTTACAGTTTTATGCTTAAACTGAAACATGTCAAAATCTTAATTTTAGATATGACCACAGTATTTGTGATTTTTGAATGCAACTGTAAATGTTTCTACTCTATAAAAAAAAACACGGAGCAATTATTTTCTTTTTTTTAAGTCTCGTACAATATAATAACACGATTAAAATATCTTCACTGAGTACTTATGCATAATACATGAGTTTGAATTTTCTTTTGTCTGCAGAAACCGTTGATTCATTTTACAATTTTTAGATAAAATATGACTTTTTCTTTATTTGCATAAGACTGGGGAATTAATTAACACGATTTAAAGATACACAAAATTATTTATAGTGTTGTAAAATGACTACACTAACTCTCTAGAAATGTGTTTACTTAGGGCAATTTTAATTAGATTTTCAAAAACACCTACATGATTGTTCTCTACAAGGAGACACAGGGATTTGTAAAAACAGTCCAACAAATCTGGTATATTCTATTTTCTTTCAATGTTTTCTAATAACGGCTGTAGTTTGCAGCCCATGGCTTTGGCATTCTCTATCAATTTAATAATTGTATTGTGTAGACGATGCATTGGGCTGGCTTCATCAGGCTCCAGTATCACGTGTCACATGCTAAAAGTAGCATACCAAGCAATTAATTATTAACCACCTTATAACCACAAAACTTTTATTAAAGCGGAGGTTCACCCAAAAAACATCTATATCAGACCAACTTCTTTATACTTCTAACATGTACAGTCCGCATTTTTTTTTTTACGCTGTACATACCGTATAATCTATATTTCCAATCTGGCTTCCGGGTACTTCTCCCGCGGGAGTAGGCGTTTCTATGCTGAGGAGGAATGTCCTCTGGGAGGTCGCCCAGATGATTGACGTCCTTTCAGAAAAAGTTCCCCCCGGCGGATAAGGCCCCGCCCCCCATATTGCGTAGGCGCGTCACGAGTCACAGCGTTTCCGAAAAAAGCCGAACATGAAGAAGCTCTATAGAGCCGACTTGCAGCTCTGCATGTTAAGCTTCTTTCGGAAACGCCGTGACTCTTGACGCGCCTACACAATACGGGGGGGGGCGGGGCCTTATCCGCCGGGGGAAACTTTTTCTGAAAGGACGTCAATCATCTGGGCGACCTCCCAGAGGACATTCCTCCTCAGCATAGAAACGCCTACTCCCACGGGGAGAAGTACCCGGAAGCCAGATTGGAAATATAGATTATACGGTATGTACAGCTTTAAGAAGTTGTGTGACTTTCATAAATGCTCATGAAATGTTTCCTTTTGTATTTACAGTATATTGTATCAAAAGTCCTTAGTGTATCAGAAGCCCTTCCATTGTTAGTGAGTACATTATAATAGGTAATATACACATTCAGGCAGGTTTCTGTGTAAATATAAAAACAGTGTAGCTCTTTAGGGTTAACATTGTGTGATAACACAAAATATATCTGCGTGATGACATTCTGTAGTCTCAACTCAATTGATTTTATTATTAATTGAGGATAATGCGCCTTTAGCCTTTATAGTAGATTCCAAGTGCATTCATTAAGGAAAGTTTCCAATTTCATGTTTCCTAAGGCTGCCGACATGTAAGCCCATATTTTTATATTATCTGTGTACTAATGTACCGTAATGATCCAATCTGGGTATTCATGGAATTCATTATATGCAATTGTTATTCATTTATAGTATGATTTTATGCATCCTGAAGAAATCTGCAAGCATATATATACCTAAGCCGACCCGAGTATAAACCTAGGTACCTAATTTTACCACCAAAAAACTGGGAACATTTATTGACTCGAGTAAAAGCCTAGGGTGAGAAATGCAACAGCTACTGTAAGAGGAAAAGAGGGTAAACAATGCCCATTTGCAGCTTCACTGTGCCCATTGCAACCTCACTGTGCCCAACCTCACTGTGTCCATTGCAACCTCACTATGCCCAACCTCACTGTGCCCATTGCAACCTCACTGTGCCAACCTCACTGTGCCCAACCTCACTGTGCCCATTGCAACCTCACTGTGCCCAACCTTATTGTGCCCATTGCAACCTCACTGTGCCTATTGCAACCTCTTTGTGCCCAACCTCACAGTACCCATCCTCACTGTGCCCATTGCAGCCTCACTGTGCTCGAGTCAGTGTACCTGAAATTATTGACAGGCTGCGGGCATCCATTCATTGTTTAAAAGTCGTGGTCTCCTCCTGGTTCCTTCTATGATAGGCGTTTCTCAGCAGACACAGTTCCGCCTATCACGGACGTTCTCTCATCCTCTGACTCAGTTTCCCAGCAGACATTGTATTCAGTGTTCCGCCAATCACTGATGTCCTCTTGTCCAAGGATGAACGGACGTTGTGATTGGCGGAACACTGAACACAGTGTCTGCTTAGAAACTGAGTCCGAGGATGTGAGAACGCCTGTGATAGGCAGAACTGTGTCTGCTCAGAAACGCCCATCACGGAAGGGACCAAGAGGAGACCGTGACTTTTAAACAATGGACGCCTGCAGGCTGTCAATAATTTCAGGTACACTGACTCGAGTATAAGCCGAGGGGGGTATTTTCAGCCTTAGAAAAAGGGTTGAAAAACTCGGCTTATACTTGAGTATATACGGTATATTTTTTTTTTCAATTATGTATTCTTTATTCAAATTTCGGTACATTTAAAAACACAACTGTGAAAACTACAATCATTACATCTTTAAATTACCCCTTTACCTGCTAAACCCAGTATCTTACCTCACCCCCCTTTCCACCCTCCCTCTTCTGTCCTAGTGTACTTTTTAATATTATACGGTTCCACTTATTCCTTATGGGTTCGCATCCATCATCTATTTTGGGCTTTTTCCCTTACGGGGCATATCCCCTCTTTTTCAGCCATGGTTTTCATATTTTTTTAAATTCCCTATTCGTATAGACTACCTTTTCCCTCCATACCCTCTCACTTATTATTCTAACCCAATCCCTTACTGATGGGGGTTTCACTGATTGCCATCTCTGTGCTATCAATTTTCTTGCTTGGAATAGACATTGTGCCACTGCTACAGTTATACTTGCTGTTTTGCCGATTTCCTTCCCAAGGCCCAAGACACACAGTCTAGGGTCCATTTTCAGCTCAGTCTCATATGTTACGTTTATGGTATCTAGAACCTCTGACCAGTATCAAAACAGCTTTGGACACCTCCATATCATGTGCATCAAATCCCCTGTTTCCTGGCATCTGAGACACTTGTCGTCTGTTATTCGTCCAAACAAGAATAGTCTTTTAGGTGTGTCCTATATAACAGCAAATGCAAGACTTTCTGTGAGGGGGAGACTGACACCAAGTGCCCCATCTCTAATATCCATCTCCATTTAGCCTCTGTTATTTCTCCAACATCCTCTTCCCACCTTTTCTTACTCTTGATCGATTCTGGGCCTATTTAATACTTCTACTACATATTTGTGTGTATAGTTCAGATAAAAGTCCCTTGCTCATACCCAGTTTAATTACTCTTTGAATAAGGGGGGTTTTATTCCATTCTTGGCCTTCTCTCTTAAACTGCATTCCCAATGCATGTCTAATCTGCAGATATTTATAAAATGAGTGGTTTGATATATTGTATTCTCCTCTCAGGTCTGCACATGTTTTTAAAGTGTTTCCCTCATAAGCTTGGGCTAGTCTATTTATCCCCTTTATTTCCCATTCTTTGCATTTTTCTATAGCCGCCATCTCCTGCAGGTTCCTGTTGTTCCAAAGTGGGGTATAGTGTGTTACCCCCTCATACCCCATTAATAACTTAACTGCTTTCCACACTTTTATTAACATCTTTACTGTGGGCTTTCTATACAGAAAAAAGTCTGCCTCCAACACCTTTATTACTGTATTATGTGACACCCTAGTGTTATTAAGTCCCCAACCGCACTTCCTCCTCCCGGGGCGCTACATCCCTCCAAGTGCTGTAACTGAGAGGCGAAGTAGTAGCTCCAGGGGTGTGGCACAGCTAGGCCCCCCTCGCCTTGTTGGTAACTGTAGAACATGCAAGCTGATCCTGGCTTGACCCTTTTCTGTATCAATTCTCTAAACAGTGTTTCAATTTTTTTAAACTACTTCTTATATATCCACACTGGAGAATTATTTAGCACGTATAACAATTGTGGCATCCAGAGCATTTTGATCAGATTGCATCTTCCCGCGACTGAAAGGGGGAGCCAACTCCAGATATCAATTTTACTTTTAAATTTAGTCAAAAGTGGTATCATGTTGTTGCTTATATATTTGCTGGGGTCCCTTGTCAGGTATATACCCAGGTATTTTTTCTACTACTTCTAATTGAGGCAGTTCTAATGGAATGGGATTCCTAATGGGGTCCACCAGCATAAGTGCCGCCTTCTCACAGTTTATAATTAATCCTGAGAACCTTCCGAATTTCTCCAGTTTCCATTACCTGCTTAAGGAATTGTTCTGTTCCCCCTAAAAAAAGGAGTATGTCATCCGCATATAATGCGATCCTTTCCTCTTCTGTCCCCCTTTGAGAACCCCTTCATACCTGGGCTTGATCTTGTTGCTATTGCCAAGGGCTCCATTGCAAGGGCGAAGAGCAGGGGTGACAATGGACACCCCTGTCTTGTCCCCCTTTCCAATAGAATCTTACCCTAGTATTCGTTATTTACTCTGATTTTAGCACTCGGACCATATACAATATTTTTATCCATCTGATAAAGGAGGGCCCAAACCCAACTTCCCCCAGTACCCGCCAGATATAACTCCATTCCAGGCTATCAAATGTCTTAACTACATCCAAAGACATAACCGCTCTTGCACCCATATTATCTGTCGGAGTCTGCAGATTAAGAAATACCCTTCTTATATTCAAACTGGTTGATCTACTAGGGATGAATCCTGTTTGATCTGGGTGTATGAGTTTGTGAATGATTTTATTTAATATTGCTGCCAGTACCTTAGCCAATATTTTAGCGTCCGAGCATAGCAGAGATTAGCAAGCATGTATTAAAAAATGTAGTTTGCATTTTACAAGTTCTGTAAATTAGCCCAGTCATCACTGATCTGTTAATACCACTGCCTGTCCCTTCTTAATAATCTTTGACTTCCATTTCCCAGTGCCGCATTTACTAGACACCAGTGGTATCTAAGTGATAGGAGGTAGAAGTTAGCTTGCATCCCCTTTCTATAACTATCAAATCACAGTTTGTTGCATGGAAGAAACATTTGTTTGTTACCTAACGTGTTGCTTTATGTTTGGTAATGCGTGGAAGTAGAAGAACCCTTTGGAGACTAGGAGTTGTATAAATTGTATGAAAATGTTTCTTTACTTCTTCTGAAGCCACTTAAAGGGTAGCTCCACTTTCGTGGTAAATAAATAGCAAATAGAAATAATAATACTTATAAGTGATTAGCACTTTCGCCTAGCAGCACTAGGCGTGCCGATTTGAATCCCAACCACTGCATTATCTACCTGGAGTCTGCATGTTCTCTCTGTGCCTGTATGGGTTTCCTCCCACACTCCAAAGATATTGTGGTAGGCAATTGGATCCTGTCTAAATTGTCCATAGTATATGTATGTCCATAGTATATGTATCTATGAATGTGAGTTAGGGACCTCAGGTTGTAAGCTCCTTGAGGGCAGGGAGCTTACAATATATGTGTAAAGCACTGCAAAAATGTATGGTGCTATAAGTACCTCTAATAATAATAATAATAATATAGCATATGCAATTGCTATACAAGTATACTGTAAATATAGTTTTCTGCTTGTGTTTATGGCTCACTGATTTTTCCAGAAGTAGACACTAATAGCCAGATTCAGAGAGAGTTACGCCGTCGTAACTCTGAATCTGCGCCGTTGTAAATTTAAGTGTATTCTCAAATTGAGATACACTTAAATCTAGCTAAAATACGTCTGTACGCTGATTTGCGCCTAGAATGCGTAAATCAGCGAGATACGCCTATTCACGAACGTACGCTTGCCCGTCGCAATAAAGATACGCCGTTTACGTAAGGCATTTTCAGGCCTAAAGATATTCCACCAAAAAGATGGCGCAGCCAATGTTAAGTATGGACGTCGGAACCGCGTAAATTTTTACGTCGTTTGCGCAAGTCGTCCGTGAATGGGGCTGGGCGTAATTTACGTTCACGTCAAAACCAATAAGTCTTTGCGGCGTAATTTGGTGCATGCGCACTGGGATATGTCCACGGACGGCGCATGCGCAGTTCGTTAAAAACGTCAATCACGTCGGGTCAAGATTCATTAGCATAAAACACGCCCACCTCTTCACAATTTGAATTAGGCGCGCTGAGGCCGGCACATTTACGCTACGCCGCCGTAACTTAGGATGCAAGTGCTTTGTGAATACAGCACTTGCCTCTATAACTTACGGTGGCGTAGCGTATATGAGATACGCTACGCCTGCCTAACGTTAGGCACCTCTACGTGAATCCAGCTATAAGATAACAGCCAGATTTTAGGCATCCGCTGCAATAGAAATGTAAGTTTTGGTGAGATACTCCTCAAGTGTTAATTAATTCTAAAGGCATGCAGACACTGCACCTTTCCTCATTAGAACACAGAAAATGCATCAGCTGATTATAAATGAACCAAACCCTCCTCTTCAGAATGAATGTAAAAACACTGAGCTACTCGTTTTGGGATATGGGTAATTTTTTATAACAAAAATAATTATTAGCTTTTTTCACATAAGGTAGTCTTACTGTATAGAGAGAGGTAGACAACTACTAGAGGTTTAGGGTCCTCCAATATCCTCTTACCCAAAATCCCCCCTCCCTGAAGTATGACAGGAATTAGGATGAGCTGTAACAAGTCAATTACATTATTGTAGAATGCGTTGAGGAGTAAGGGATCTTCTATTCCAGTTACCTTCTCCTTTCACTGCCTTGAGGTGTGGGTATGCAAGATATGTAAGTGCCTAATAAGCAGGGAGGTTATGGTAAGAAGTTTTAAATATGAATAAAGAGTGTAAAAAAAACTAATACAGTTACTATGGTACAAACATTTAGAAAATACTAAAGAGATGGTACCCATCAATATTCATCCTTCTATGTCCTCCTTTCAGCTTAATGCATAATATACACATGTGAGTCAAGTATTGGAAATATGACAGAACGAGCTGCTAATAACAAGATTTTTGGCTTGTGCTCATAAATAAAAGTTAAGTCTTACAGTATACTGAATGGGGATGTGAGTCAAGCGTCAATATTAGCTCCTAATGATTTAATTTCCCATCAGTTGTCAAGATGAGAATAGTTTAAATATCTCATACAGAACAATTTGATTAAGCACTAAAGGTGAGAAATTAAAGAAAGAAATAACAACGATAGCTTGGGAATTTACAGTGAAGTGCATCTCTGGTCAAAGTGGTCTCTTAAAGCTGAACTTCAGGCAGATATAAGAGATCACCATTTAATCCATTTGTGTTTTCTGTAATAAAATGTACCGTATTTTTCGCTCTATAAGACGCACCTGACCATAAGACACATCTAGGAAAACAAGAAAAAAAATATTCTGAACCAAATGGTTCCAAACCAAAACTATTTACAAGTGCCCATGAAATCCTCCCCATCTCAAACTTGTGCCATCTTCTCTCCCCTTCCGGTACAAACCCCCCTCCCCCAGCTGCTTCTCCTGTTCTGTAAGAGCAGCCCGCTCTGCTGGAACTTGTAGTGCCTATGTGGGGGGCTAATATATGGCAACCCACTCTGCTGGGACTTGTAGTGCCCTAAACTGTGGGAAAACTGAGGAATCCACAGTCCCCTCCACAGAGGCACTACAAGTCCCAGCAGAGCGGGTTGCCATATCTCAGCCCCCCACAGAGGCACTACAAGTCCCAGCAGAGTGGGTTGCCATATCTTAGCCCCCCACAGAGGCACTACAATGGCGGCGGGGGGCAGTGCCTGATGTTCATTCGGACCATAAGACACATAGACATTTTCCCCCATATTTTTGGGAGAAAAAAGTGCGTCTAATGGTCCAAAAAATACAGTAAATGTTATTTTCAATAGAACTACTACAATAATATTAATCTGTCTTTATAGTAGCTTCCTTAAATTCCTGTACAGCAGAACTACAGATAAAGGGAGGATGTAACAGCACTGGTGAACGGAGTGAACCACAACTGCGGTTAGCAAGGACTTCAATGCGATTCTCTATGCGACAACTCAGTATTAGGCCCCAGGCGTCACTCCTCGCAACAGGAGTTTGGGGATCTATACATCATCTCTCTGTCACATAAAGAAAGGCGTTGTGCTACTAAGCATGGACGCATTACAGCATGCAACCAGAGCTTAGCGTTTAAAATAGTTCAAGGACAATATCCCAATACACCACTACATGCAGGTGATTATCAGTAAGGGACCCCAGGCGTCTCTCCTCATAACAGAAGTTTGGGGGTTCTCTACATTATATCACCTTGGCATGTAGAGATGTATTAAGGCCACTAAGGGAGATGCTATGGAATAACAACAACCCCTAGCATAGAAAAGTTAGAGCGAACAAGTTCAAACAATTAGGACAAGGCCTATGAGGATTTGTACTCATGTCAGGCTCGTAGTAATATAAGTTGTAGTGACAACTGTTGCTTGCATATAACAAGTACTTTAATTGAGTAGTAGTACTTGTGTATGAGAGGCAATATAGCTCAGGTAGTTATAGTAGCATACTTGAGGTAAATTGGTAGATGCAATACTATTGCTTATGAGAGACAGTATAGCTCAGGTAAATATAGTAGCATACTTGAGGTATTTATTTGTAGAATAGTATGAGGGGCAGTATAGCTCAGGTAAATATAGTTGTAGACATGAGCTGTAATTAGAGATGTAGCAATGCACACAAACGAGAGGCAATATAGCTCAGGTAATTAGAGTAGCATACATGAGGTAATTATTGCTATAATGATTTAGAGGTAGCTGTCCCTTTTAGGTACTCCTTTGCAATAAGCTTTAGCACATTATTATCTCGCAGAAGATATAGTAATATCCACACGGTATTTGTAATAGTACAATTGTAATAGATGAATCATTAGCATTAGATCTTCCTATAGAACTACAAGTGAAGGAATGTCTACTTATCTGTTTGTAGATATCTATGCAGGAGATGGAATGTCCATGGTGCAAGATGTTCATAGCATAAAGGTGGTTCCCAGCAATGCAGTTGTTGTAGGAAGTCTTGGCAGCAAAGTAGTAGTTGTTTCCTGGAGCGGTGTTCCGGCAAATGTAGCAAAGACAGCAGCATGGCTGAGATGACAGGCTAAGCCTGAGTCTACGGCTGACAATAATAGAACACCAGCTGTATTTCCATTGAATGCCTTTATAGGCATGAGTGCATTGCAGTAATTCAAACAGGGCACCGTGTACGGCGCTCTTCCGCGTTCCACTATGGAACACAGGGTCCGCGCCGGGCAATGACATCATCACGCGAGCGTCGTATGCTTTCCAGCATGGAACGCATTACGGCACTGAAAGCGCCAGTCTATGGTAAAGGAAAGAAAGCTGTGTGAATCAACCTCCAGGTGACTCACTCCGCTCCAATTCAGGATGAGAAGAGTGGGTAAAGCAAAACCCGCTAGTACTAGACCCAATGGGCTCCAAACATGGGGGAAAACAGGAAAAAACAAGGAGAACGACTCCTCATAGCGTAAAAAAGCTTAAAATGTTATTCTTAAAATGAAAAAAGTCCAGACATTAAATCCAAAAATGTCAAATAAAAAATATAAAATAATCATCTCAAACACCACATCCAAAATAAAGGTAAATGTCATCAATTCATACACACTTCGCCCAGTATGGAAGTGGTGTGGACCAAGTGTATGTGCCCGACCGGTTTCATCTGAAAAGACTTTAACAGGGGCAACTGCGCAAATTGTGTATGCATAATGACATTTACCTTTATTTTGGATGTGGTGTTTGAGATGATTATTTTATATTTTTTATTTGAAATTTTTGGATTTAATGTCTGGACTTTTTGCATTTTAAGAATAACATTTTAAGCTTTTTTACGCTATGAGGAGTCGTTCTCCTTGTTTTTTTCCTGTTTTCCCCCATGTTTGGAGCCCATCGGGTCTAGTACTAGCTGGTTTTGCTTTACCCACTCTTCTCATCCTGAATTGGAGCGGAGTGAGTCACCTGGAGGTTGATTCACACAGCTTTCTGTCGAGGAGATCACCAGTCCCAGTCCAGTGGAAGTGAGGAGCACTATTACATCAGTGACCAGATCGGGCAATCGGCCCTCCATGCATGTATGACCCACCACCATACGGTGTAGTTTGGGTCCACCCCATTCGGTAAGGGTATTTCATCTGATTATTTGTTTCTGGAGGGATCACGTTTCCTTGAAGGGACATTTTCCACATTGATTCTACAAAGATTGCTCCATTTGGATTTTTTTCACTTTTATGGACACTTATATATATGTCATGTATATTAAGTTGCAAATCACATTTTCACTTTGATACGTTTGAATTTGTTTATTACACTTCACTATATAGAACTCTTGTTATAGGAGTTCCTGTTATAGGCTCTGCACTTTTATTTACCTAGTTTGTTACAATTATCCTTTTGTTGTGTTGGCTGCCCACTAGAGAGATTTCTAGGGAAGCACAGTATTTACTTTTTTACTGTGGTGGGCATCCCTGGTGGTCTGGTGGCATCCCTGGTGGTCCAGTGTGGGCATCCTCGGGGGGGGGGGGGTGCACTGAAAATCGATCAGTACAAACCCCCCCCGTCAGAGGAGCAGCCGATCGGCTCTCCTCTACTTGCGTCTGACAGATGCGAGTGAGGAAAAGCCAATTACTGGCTTTTCCTGTTTACATCATGATCAGCCGTTATTGGACACGGCTGATCACGTGGTAAAGAGTCTCTGTCAAAGACTCTTTACCAAGATCGGTGTTGCGGGTGTCAGACTGACACCCCACAACAACGATCACCGCAAAGTGTGCCCCCGGGGGCGCACATCGGCTCAATATCCTGAAGACGTCATACGATGTCCAGTCAGGATGTTGAAACCACTTTGCCACCGTCATTTTGCTATATGGCGGGCGGCAAGTGGTTAAGCTAAACACTCTCGCCAACTACTATATGAAATATGTGCAGCTGTTGTGAAAAACACCTATGTGTCACCAAATTAACCACTTCATTTCTGGGCACTTAAACACCCCTCCTGACCAGACCAATTTTCAGCTTTCAGCGCTCTCACACTTTGAATGACAATTACTCAGTCATTCAACACTGTACCCAAATGATTTTTTTGTCCTTTTTTTCATACAAATAGAGCTTTCTTTTGGTGGTATTTGATCACCTCTGGGTTTTTTATTTGTTGCGCTATTAATGAAAAAAGACCGAACATTTTGAAAAAAAATGTTTTTTTCTTAGTTTCTGTGATAAAATTATTACTTTTTCTTCATAAATTTTGGCCACAATTTATACTGCTACATGTCTTTGATAAAAATAACCCAACATTTTTGGAAATTATTTTGTCTGTGTGAAAGTTTTAGAGTCTACAAGCTATAGTGCAAATCATAAAAAATTATCACATCTGATCACACCTGATGTACTGAAGGCCTATCTCATTTCTTGAGACCCTAACAAGCCAGGAAAGTACAAATGCCCCCAAAATAACCCCTTTTTGGAAAGTAGACAGAGATGGGTACTGAGGTGGCAGAGATGGGTACTGAGGTGGTGGAACAGATGTACACCGATGAGGCAGCACAGATGTGTACTGATTGCACAGATGTGCACTGATGAGGCGGCACAGGTGGCACTAATGAGGCCGCACAGATGGGTACTGAGGTGGCACAGATGGGTACTGAGGTGACACAGATGGGTACTGATGAGGTGGAATATATGTGCACTGATGAGGCGGCACATGTGTGCACTGATTGATTGCACAGATGTGCACTGATGAGGCAGCACAGATGGCACTGATGAGGCTGCACATATGGCACTGAGGCGGCAGAGATGGCACTGAGATGGGTACTGATGTGCACCGATGAGGCAGCACAGATGTGCACTGATTGACTGCGGCACAAGTGGGCACTGATGAGGTGGCACAGGTGGGCACTGATGAGGTGGCACAGGTGGGCACTGATGAGGTGGCACAAGTGGGCACTGATATGCACTGGTGGCAGATGTGCACTGAGGCGGCAGATGGGCACTGATCACAGGTGGGCACAGTTGGTACTGGTAACACAGGTGGCACAGGTGGTACTGGTGGCACAAGTGGGCACCAAGTGTTTCCCGGGCACCGATTGGGACAGTATGGCACTATTAAAACTGTATGGCACTATTAAAACTGTATGGCACTTTTAAAACTGGCACTTTTTTATGGCACTTTTACTCACAGAACTTTCTCCCTCCTCACACACGGTGTCTGTGTAAGGAGGGAGAGCCGGCAATGAGAGATGATCTCATATGTTTACATTTGAGATCATCTCTCATTGGCCGACGATTGCGCTGTAAATAGCCGCTGTGATTGGCTATTTACCGCGATCTGTGATCGGGACACGGCCAGCACAGAAGTTCCCCGATGCACGCTCGGGAGCGCGCGCAGGGAACGAGGAAAGGGGCGGTCGTAAAAACAGAATTAGAGCCACCCTGCGGCCGTATATAGTCGTACGGCCGTCGGGAAGTGGTTAAAAGAAAATCCAACAGTGCTTGCAACAACAAACAAACAGAGAAATAACAAAAACCCATATTAAAGTCCCATATATATACTATGTTTGGTATAAATCCTTGTGGATACTGTAAATCACAAATGTGCTTCTTCAATATAATGACACTGTACTCCAATTCTCTGTGCCAACACCAAAGAGATATATTCTGCACTCACCAGAATAATGTTGACCCCTTGCTTTACTCAATAAAGTCAAAAAGTGCTTGTTTATAAATTGTCACTTGGACCCAATCTGGAAGGAAACCAAAAGTCTTCTTGCGACCTGGAATGGTGTTCTCGTTGGTGCTTCAAGCACTACTCCAAAGAGCCCCCTCTTTACCTTTATTTCGATCTTCCTCAAAAGCTGGACCCCCTCATGGCAGTATTAAAATGTGATGGAAAGCCTGCTGTAGTTTTGCTTCATTGCACTTACATTGAACTAGTAGAAAGCTGCATATACAATAATAGAACCAGGAAGCACTGCTGGCTCTCCAGGAGTAATGCTTGTAACACCAATGTGAACACCATTTTAGGTTGCAAGAAGCCTTTAGGCTTCCTTTCAGATTGGGTTCAAATGCCAATTTATCCACAAGCAATTTTTTTACTTTCTGGTGAGTCCAGAATTTATCCCTTTGGTGAATTCGAGCATGGTGTCCTTATATTAAAGAAGAACATGGGTGAATTATCCACACAGATTCATGCCAAGAACTTTTATGGAACTTTAATCTGGACTTGTGTTTTGCAGTTGTGTGGATGCCGGTGAGCAGCAACACAGATGTCAAAATGGGAGCATCAGCTGTGTCCATGCAGCTTCTGTGCTCCAATTTACATAAATAGAAATGCCTGCAGATGGATGCCCAGGTGAACCCAGGCACCCTGTGCATGCAAACATGGCCCTCAAATAGTTTTATGTTTAAGTATATACATGTGAATGAGGCATTACATGTGCTATGATTCTGACACTCAACATTTATTAACAGGAACAGTGAGCAGAAGAAATGTATGCATTTTTTTTATTGTCAGGCTTGGGGGTAGGTCAGTAAACAAGCTATTCTGACTACCTGAATTAGAGATAATGGTAATTGCCTAAATCACAAGGCTGGCTGAACAGAATCACAAATCTTTTGGTAGATATGACAGGTTACCTGTATGTTTATTAACTGTATAACTTTATCCTCCAATAAAGTTCTATGTACCACAGGGAGTTTCTGTAGAAAGGGAAACTGTGACGTTGCTGAGCTTATAATAGCTCTATGAGCAGATGCTGTATTGTGGGCCAAGTGTTTTTTTCCTTGCCTACACAAGCTCCATACAGTGCATACAAATTTCCACCTCTTTTTCCCAGATTCAATGAAAAAAAGACTCCAGTTTGCAATTTTTTTTTAAGACTCAGTAATGACGAAAGGTTCAAAATACTGTAATTTTAACACTCCTCTGAATTTAAAATGTTCTTACTATGCTGATACAAAAGAAAGCAAACCATCAGAGTTGGTGAAAATCAATCTGCATCCAAACAGTCAGATTGATTCCTTGGATTAATCATTCTGCTGCCAAATTTTGATCTATACACTTTTGCCTATCACCATCATCTGGTACAGTAGGTCTTAAACAGAACTATAGGCAAACTTTAAAGTTACATGTGTGATATAGGTTGCCATAAGGCTCTTTGTTTTCCAAGTTCCCCCTGAAAAATGTTGTAAATACTTGTTAATCCTGCCAGTTAAACCATTGGATAGGGACTTTCTTTGACATGGTGATTATTTGTTTCTTTCCTTTCTGCTGCTGTAGCTGCTTAAGTTTTTTCTCCATTGATAGCCCCATCAGTAGGTCTAGCTTCACCTACATCTCTTTAAATTGTCAATACATTGATCTATCCATAGGTGCATATGGAAATGATGCAAGAACTCCTGCTCAATTCCTGCATCCTTCTCCAGCATTATGTATCAGGGTTCACAAGAATTCCAGCTTTGGTGCTTCATTTACCAGTAAAAATTATCAAAGCAAACAAAAAAACTAGATGGCTTGGAAAGACTTTGAATTATGTTACTAGAATGATGAAGACTTTTTATATGGAAGATGGTTTGGTTTCTCTTTATCTAAATGCATGTGCCTGGTCACTTTTATAGTCTTAAAATTAAAAGGACATTGTACCATGATATCATTATATCTACTCTAAAATTATTGTTTTACCTGGTTTGGTATACTAAAGTATATTAAAGTATATTAGTATAATAATTAATATAATAGCATAAAAACATATTACATTTTTCATCCCAAAAATGTGCACATCACTGGACCTTCTTAAACTCTGTGTGCTATAAGTGTTCAGCAACAAAATGTTTCAAATGATGTCTGCAGCATGATTTTAGTTTGTTACTTTACTCTTGTAGTACATTCTCAATAGTCAAAACTGATAGGTTTAGTAGTATTTGAGTGTGTATGCATTATTTGGGTGTGTTTTGAATGGCACAGTTATACCTTGATAATGCATGTGGTTCCCTTGAACGTTTTTTTTCCTGAAATGTGCATCAGTGCAACACTGATGTTGTCACTGTTGTTAGCTTACTGGGTGCTCTTTTTCCAGTTGTCTGTTGTGCTTTCCATCAGGTCTTATATAGGCAAACCCAAAAGGCCAACTGAAGGAGCTTCTGACTCCAATTGAAAAGCAGTGGATTTGTTTTGTCAGCCAAAATAGGAAGTTCTGTTAGTATTATAGTAGAATCTCCAAAAAAGAAATATTGTGAGATTCACAAAAAACTTAGTAAGGCATGATGCCAAATATACTTTAAAATAGATTGTTACATATACTGTACATTATAGGTATGACAAGGTAGTGCAATGGAAATCCCAAACATTTTTCTATGTTTTTTTGTTAAAGTTTTATTTTTTTATTCTGTAAGTGAATGGAAAATGTATATACCTGCATATACAGTATAGCAGAAATGAGGAAAGGCTAGCACCTCTGTGTTTTTTTTTCTTACCCCCTGCCTTATTTCCCCAAAATTATGATAACAGGATCACAGAGAAAGCAAAGGAGAATACATCCAAGAGGGACTCAGACAACAATAAAAGCCTTACAGAAACTTGAATCCTTCTTTAATCTATTTAAAACTTAAAATAAAACCATTTTCCAGATGTCACACTTTGGATTTATCAGCTTAGATTGTCTTCTCTTCTTGTCTTTCACAATGCTGCAAAGTTTATATTTTTTAAAGCCCTTAAACTGGCCATACACATGAGATGATTATGCAAGATCAGGACATTTTCTCCCCATTTTTAGACTCAAATCTCATGTTTGTAGCAAAAGTTGTTTGTCAGCACTTTTTGTAGGAAAAGCTCAATCAGGCAGATTTGAAAACTTTGTAGAATTACCATTCTTTTCGCTTCAAAAAGAAAAGTAGGTGTAAAGCCTCGTACACACGGCCGGACATCAAACAAACTTTCCCTTGGATTTTTGTCCGAAGGGAGTTGTCCGGTCACACCCATAGCATACACACGCTCTGACTTTTTCGGCAACAAACACGAATGTAGTGACGTTTCAACGTACTGACGAGAGTTTAAAAGAGGAAGTTCAATTCTTCGGCGTCACCCTTTGGGCTCCTTCTGCTAATCGAGAGTTAGTAGAGGTTTCGTCTGTGTGCATTCGCGATTTTCAGTTTCCTGCAATTTTGTCCGTTCGTCAAGCAGACATGTTGCGCAATGGGGTTGTGCTAACTTGACCCACAAAAAAATATAGAAATATGTGTGATTCATATAACCAAAATACACTAATCCAAAGTAAAGACATTTGTTTTTACTCCGTCAGTATCACCAGCAAAGCAGCTTTTAGTATTATCACATTATAAAGAAGAAGAGAATGTGCGCTGCTTTTCTTGATTTCAGAACTTGCCACGTCACGAATGTGCTCTTTCAAATACGAACACTAGTTCTATCAGACAGAACGCTTCCGGCTGGTCTTTGCTTCTGAGCATGTGCGTTTGTACTTTGTCCAAAAGTCTGATTGCTTGCTGTACACACGACCGGACTAGGCACCATTGGACTCTTGTTGACATAAAGTTTGTCCGTTTGCAGACCAAACTTTTTGTCCGATGAAACCCGAAAAAGTTTGTCCGATGGAGCGTACACACGATCGGACTAATTTGAAAACTTGCTGTTTTTGAAGTTTGTTGGCAAAAAGTCTGACCGTGTGTACGGGCCTTAAGAGTTTCTGCTACTTCTTTGTTTATGTTGAGGTCAATAAGAAAAAACAAGAGAAAGTGGAGATTCTATAAAAGCAAATTTAAGGAAGGCTACAGAAGCTTGAGGCCCATACATGCGATCAAACTTTTTAACAACAACGCTCCGACGGACGTGTTTCATCGGACATTCCGACCGTGTGTATGCTCCATCTCATAATTGTTTTTGCTTTTTTATCGGACAAATGTTCGCTGAGAATGCTCTCAAACTTTTCGGCAACAAATGTCCTACAAATGTCCTACGTCGGCTCATTCGATCGTTTGTACAAAAGTCCAAATTCCAAACACGCATGCTCGGAAGCAAGGACCAGCCGAAGAGTTCAATCTTGTAAAACTAGCGTTCGTAACAGAGATATCATATTTGTGACGCGGCAAATTCGGCAATCTCAAAATGCATTCTATTCTTCTTTATAATGGCTTAAAATAAAAAGCTGCTTTGCTGGTGATACTGACGGAGCAATAACAAACATATTTACAAAGGATTTGTGTTCTAGTGATATCAATAAAAGATATATTTTTTTGTGTCAAGTTAGCACAACCCCATTATACGCTAGTGGGTTTTAAGCTCAAAGCTCCAACTCTATTTGCGTCCCTTGTTCTTAAAGCGGAGTTCCACCTAAACCCTAAAGTGGAACTTCCGCTCATCAGATTCCCCCCCCCTCCGATGCCACAATTGGCACATTTCGGGGGGAGAGGGGACAGGATACCTGTCTTTGACGGCCGTGTCGCGGCAGTGAGGTCACCTCGAGGCTCCCTCCTCCTCCTCCCCTGGCCGCCGGGCTAATAGGAGAGAGGAGCGGGGCCTCCCGCATGCACAGTAGGGTTCCTGGCGTGAAGCTGAAAGGCTACACTGCCGGGTTCCCTTACCCGCAATGGCAGTGTAGCCTTTCGGCTTTACGCCGGGAACCCTACTGCCGACATCGCTGGACTCCAGGACAGGTAAGTGTCCACTTATTAAAAGCCAGCAGCTGCAGTATGTGTACCTGCTGGCTTTTATTTTTATTTTTTTACCGGACCTTCTCTTTAATTTTAGAAATGTACCTGTCTACTCCCAAACTGCCATCAGAAGTTAAACACATAAGCACATTTTTTTTGTATTATTTTTTTATTTTGAATAGTAAGCACAAGAATGGCATATCAAAATCAAGTGGAAGGCAGCAATGGGTCAACTGGTGGAATTGGTGAAGCCTCTGTATCCCAGGGCAGACATCAATTATGTGAAGAGCAAAATTGGGAACCTGAGGAGTGCATACAATAGGGAGCACAAGAAGGTCGTGGACTCCGAGAGATCGGGAGCAGCAGCAGATGACATATATGTCCCCAGGCTGTGGTACTACAACAGGCTGCGATTTTTGACAGGCCAGACCAAATCACGCCCATTGCTCTCCACAATTCGTTCAACATCAGCTGAGGCCATTTCGTCTCTTGTGCATTCAGAACAAAAAGAACAGTAAAAAATTAGTAGACATCAAAATTAACAAACTGAAACCAAAAGTGCAAATCATACACAGAAAAGGAACTAAAGTATAACCAAGAAAATCATACTTAAAAAAAAAAAAAAAAAAAATATATATATATATATATATATATATATATATAAATTAGTAGACCCAAAACTTCCCAGACCACTGGCTTTGTTGGGGATCCTGGGACTGATTTTGCCACTGACCACCATGCTGCTGGGGTGGGTGGGGTTTCTGAGGTTGGTAGGTTTGCTGAGGTCAGTGGGGTTGCTGATGTTGGTAGGTTTGCTGAGGTGGGTAGGTTTGCTGGGGTGGGTAGGCTTGTTGTGGAGGTGGTGGAGGTGTGTGCTCTAAATCACACACATGTTTTTTTGGGGTTAGCTCACGTTTCCTCGCCTTGCTGAGAAGATGGACGATTAGGCCCTCATAGAGCTGTGAAACAGCCAAACCCTTCAGCACTATCGGGTGCTGTTGTGATAGCTGATGTTGCCCGAGTAAGGAAGTCAGCTGGTTGTGGCTCTTCCTGGCCTTTTTGGTAGGAGAGCACAGGGAAGGGATTTGGCACTCCGTAAGCCTGCTGAGCCCAGCCTTTTCTTGGCTCAAACTTTCTTGTGCAAGATCATACCCTTTCTTTACTTTGCATGCACCGATGACAACGGCGCAAGCATATATGGTACATATCTCCTAAACCTTGCAGGAACCTTGCAGGTTTAGGAGATATTTCCAGTACCTACAGGTAAGCCTTATTATAGGCTTACCTGTAGGTAAAATTGGTGTAACTAGGTTTACAACCACTTTAAAGGAGAGTTGTCAAGTAAGCTTGATTTGAATTGTCAACAAAACTATTGTTTGTATTGCTTTTACAAAACTGATGGTAAAACATTTAAGTTTATGCTGTGACCCCAGCACTGCTTTTAATTTTAAAAGAGTACATTTCCCAATGTTGAGAGAATGTCTTGAAACCTAGATTTGGCAGAAATACTGTCAACAAAAGACATAGGGCCAGATTCACAGAAAAAGTACGCCGGAGTATCTGCTGATACTCCAGCGTACTTTCAAATTTGCCGCGTCGTATCTTGATTTGGAATCCTCAAACCAAGATACGACGGCTTTTGGCATAGATCCGACAGGCGTACGGCTTCGTACGCCTTCGGATCCTAGGTGTAATTCTCTGGCGGCCGATGGGTGGAGTTTGCGATGTTTTCCAGCGTCGGGTATGCAAATTAGCTGTTTACGGCGATCCACGAAGGTACGCGCGTTCGTCGCATTCTCTTACGTCGGTTTTTCCCTTCATAAAGTTAAGAGTGCTATTTAGATGGTGTAAAATGACACCATCCATGTTAAAGTATGGCCGTCGTTCCCGCGTCGAATTTCAATTTTTTTTTGGCGTAAGACGTCCGGGAATACGAAAGTACGTTACGCACGTCGCCGTTCAAAACATTACGTCGAGGCGCCGTAATTTTGCGCAAAGCACGGCGGGAAATTTCCTAACGGAGCATGCGCAGAATGTTCGGCGCGGGAGCGCGCCTAATTTAAATGGTACACGCCCCATTTGAATTAGGCAGGCTTGCGCCGGACGGCTTTACGCTACGCCGCCGCAAGTTTACACGCAAGTGCTTTGTGAATCAAGCACTTACGATGAAAACTTGCGGCGGTGTAACGTAAACGGGATATGTTACGCCGCCGGAAAAGTACCTGGATCTGGCCCATAGAACACAAATGACAGTGTTTCAATTCATTTTATGAAAACACATTGCATAATTTGTTCCATTGTGCAAAAAGTATAAAAACAAAACATTGATGACTTTCTTCTAATGATAAAAAACAGCCATAAGCAATTAGAAAGGGAGATTTGACATACAAAACCGAGGGAACAATTTCATGCTTTAGAGCTACAAAAAAAAAAAAAAAATCATGAAAGCTGCAAAAGGCAAATCAGTCTCGATAAATGAACACCTGGTTACTAAACAGAGTAAGATAAATCCACAAATCATATTTAGATATATTGATAGACAAATACAGAATCTGAGTGCAAAGGACCTCTAAATAATAATAGTGTGAAATGGGTTACCGGAGACAAATAATACAAAAAAAACAATATAATAAATACCTACTTTATCTCTGTGTTTACAAAGGACATTTATGATCCAGTTTGTGGATGGCATTACCTCAGTTTCTGATGCAGAGAGATGTCACAACATTGATATGCTGTAACAGAATAAATGGAAAAAGAACACCCTAACCAGATAGCACACACACACAATATTCTTGAAAGTGTTGAGCTCAGTTAATTCTAAAAATTCATTTTTTTTTTAGAAATTCTTTAAAAATTGACTTGATAATACCATGTAGGTGCAAAATATAGTATCTGTTTTTTTTTTGTTAACCATTTTGTTGCCAGGCCCTGTGCAACACTATTAAACTGAGCTGGCCGGACAATTTTTGCGATTTTTACATTGCTTTTTCCCCAATACAGCTTTAAGAGTATGTAAAAGACCACCAACCCATATATTTTCTGAAATCATCTGACCAGTCGAATAAAAAAATGTGCTACTGATTCTTAGGGCACAATGATATCTGTATAATGTTTATCAAAACAATATTTTCACTAAAATCATTATTAGCAGATAAAAACACAGCACATTTTATAAAACTCCTACTGAATATAAAAGCGAACCTGTAATGAGTTGATAACTAACAAATATTTGAAAAAATTAAATTGCACCTTTTTGCAAAATGGTGAAAATCGAAAATACGCAAAAATGTAAAAATACAAATTTCCCAAAAAGTCTATAGGTTTTAATTTTTCACTTACAACTTTCAGAGTTTGTTAAAGACCCCCCAAACCATTTAATTTTTGAAAGCACACAACCTTTGGAATAAAAAGAAGGTGCTACTGATTTTAAGGTAAAAAATGAAAAAAAAAATGAAAAAAATACTGCGCTAACTCAAATAATATCTAAACAGAAAAAACAGCAGCAGCTCTGCCGTGAGATAAACACAGAAAATACCAAGTAGAAAAATGTGAAGGCTGCTCTAAAAAGTGAAGTACCAATGGTAATAACCAACCCATCATATGACAAGGTGACATATACCAGTGTATAGCATATAAACATGTATTAGGTGCTTATGGTACAAACATAAAGTGAATGCTTTGGAAATTTATTTAAAAAGTCTGTAATTAAACCAGTGAAGGAGATGATAGATTAATAGTAAAACAGTGATGAAAAAGAAAGTACACAATCTCGAAATCAGGGAAGCCGTGATACGCCCACTGAGGTAATGATGAAATATTGGGCGGATGAGACCCAAACACTCGTGCTCCACCACTCCTGCTCCACCACCGTCTGAATTATTTGCTTACCAGAGGCAAGTATGTATTAGGCCTGTGTACTGATTTCAGGGCACTGAGATTTTTTCACAAATGTTTATCAAAACAAAATACTCTAAAATCATTATTAGCAGATATAAGCACAGTAAAATTCCTTCTAAATTCCTAGTAAATATAAAAGCTTAACTTGTATTGAGTTATAACATAATATGTTAATAATAAATAACAAATATTTGTAAATGTTAAATTGCAACTTTTTGCGAAATGGTGAAAATTGAACATTCACAAAACTATAAATAACCAAATTTCTCTTAACATCTGGAGGTTTTCGTTTTTCACAAATATTTGTAAATTTTAAATTGCGCCTTTTTGAGAAATGCTGAAAATTGGACGAAAACAAATATTTCTCTAAAAATCTAGAGGTTTCAGTGTTCACTTACAGCATATAGAGTTTGTAAAAGACCCCCCAAACCATATATTTTCTGACAACACCTGACCAGTAGAAAAAAAAGAAGGTGCTACTGATTTTTAAGGAACCGCGATATTTGCACAAATGTTTATCAAATCAATATTTTCGCTAAAAATACACTAAAATCATTATTAGTAGATTCATACATGGCAAAATGTACAAAACTCCTGCTAAATTCCTACCCAATTTAAAAGTTAAAACTGTATTAATAAATAACAAATATTTGTACATTTTAAATTGCACATTTTTGTGAAATGGTGAAAAGTGAAGGTGCACAAAACAGTGAATAAAAACAATTTACTCTATAAATCTGTTTTCATTTACAGCTTTTAGAGCTTGAAAAAAAAAACTATACATTTTCTGAAAGCACATGACCTGTAGAATAAAAACGTGCTACTGATTTTTTGGGCCCCGCAATAATTGCGCAAAAGTTCATCATATCGCTATTTTCATATTAGTGTACATAAACACAACATAACTTACAATCTTCCTTGGTACTAAAGCATCATTAATGTGGCATACTAAAGGTGTTCCATGCCTCCCTGTAAAGACAGTCCCATTTATGTCAATTGAGACAGGTATGGCTGCTGCTCCAAATCTGACATCTGTGTGGGATCCCAAATGCAGACATGCACACGGGCCAACAAGGATGTCAAATTGGGAACAATTGTTCTGTTCGCACAGTTGCTACATCCCAATTACATTAATGGGACTGCCTGCACAGGGATGCAGGGAGCACCTTTAACCTGGAAGCTGATTGATTTCTCTGCAGAATTGTGACAAATTTTGCCCTCTCTAGCTTTAGTAAATAAGTAACATTCGGTTTACAATGCTCAGTTAGCAGTGGACAAATTAGCAAACTGTTTTGATCACTGCCTGCCCAACTTCACCTGCCCCCGCCCCCACACCGCTCCCCCCCACTCTCCAGCCTGTCATCTTGCCATACCTAAGTGTGGGGCAGTGGGAGGGGAAGGAGGGATGCCGCCCAGCAGTTGAGGATCAGAGAGGTGGGGGTCATTGTGGGGGGGGATGATTGGAGATATGGTAGGACATATTTTGATACCATCTAAGCCCCAGCAGCACCAGAAGCTGACTGGAGTGGCGGAGGAGGGAATCCGGCTTCTGAGGGTAGCTGCAGGGCATTGGGTTTGATAGGGGGTCAGATCGGTGTGGGGGATGGAAATCAGTGCTGGGGGAGGTGGATAAAGTGGATAAAAAAAATCACAGTGTGGGGAGCTTTTTTAGATGGAAGGGAGCGCCGGAAGGTGGAGAGAATGGGGACAGGGAATCTGCCGCATTGGAGGGGGGATAGCAGAAGGAGAAATTAGGTCCCTACGGGGTACGAACCTGGCCAGCTGGAAACAGACCTATCAGTGAAAGGGTTAATGTTTCAAGTCTTCAACCAAAAATTACAGTTCTGTAAGTTTGCCTTCAAATTCCGGATATCTGAAAGGTAAATAACTCACACTTTGTCAAACTTGCATATTATACTGTATTAACTTACATATATAAATATACTGCAATGCTCTCCTTATTCCTAAATGCGTAATATGTAAATGTAATATTGTTTTGCCCCTTTTTTATTCTTTATTTATAATTTTTTAAAAAAATTTTCCCTTTTTAACACTTCCACGGAATCATAATGGCTGCCTTTATTATAAAATTAAATCAAGTTAAATCAGTTAGGTGTCTAAAGGTAGGCTGCCTTTATTTCTTAATTTCACTTACCACTGTCCTGAAAAATGTGCTTACATTTTTAATCACCTTTAAAGCCTCGTACATACGATCCAAAGAGAACGGACCGATATACCTTTTTCATCGGTTAACCGATGAAGCTGACTGATGGTCCGTAGCGCCTACAATCCATCGGTTAATTGTAAAAATCATGGAGCATACACACGGTCGGATTTTCCCGACAACAAGCTCACATCGAACATTTGTTGTCGGAAATTCCGACCGCGTGTATGCAGCATAACAGTGATTTTCGTATACTGAGAAAAAAATATTAAATATTGCCTGATAGTTATTGTTATCTTAACTGTTTTTGACTGACATGTAAGCTTTCTGGTGATTGCCCCACAATTGCCATCCATAGACATACATATATTCACTACTTTTGTCTTGCTGTTTGAAGACCACATTTTCTACACACTTTTCATACCCACCTCCTTTATTCCCATTTTCATCCTGCCTTATCTTTGACGCCACTGATACCACAGTCTATTCATTTCACCCTTTAAGCTGTCCCTTTTATAGCAAACTCCCTGAATAGGCCCCCCAAATGATCTAAAATGTAATAATCGTATCACTTATTGCAGTCTACTCTCCTTTTTCCTATATAACTTGACTAAACCTTATCCTTCTCTACTGTTTCACATCTCTTCCCCTATTCTACTTTTCCTAACTGCCCGATACCTACACCCATCCAAACTTTATCCCAAACTTATCTCTCCTCAACCTCATTAAGTTTTGCTGGGATGTGAAAAAATCGAACACCTGACAGACCTTTTGCCAACAGATCCACCATATTGCTCTAATTCTATTTTCCTAAAACACCCATTGACATTGGTGGACTTAAATTCAGGGCCCAAACTCTCCAGGAAAAAGATCCATTCTTTTGCAAGGGCCCAAGAGAGCCAAATCCTAGATTATCTTTTTTGTTTTACAGGAGACCCACTTAAGGTGCTCTTAGACCCTGAGAATAACAAATAACTACTTTAATCAATGTTTTACAGCTGAATCCTCCTCAAAAACCAAGGGGGTTACTATATTAATTTTGTGAAAATAGTGCAGCGCTGCGTATCTATGAATCTTATGTAAACAAATAATTATACATTCCATACAACACTTTATGAAAAAAGAAAATAAATAAATTATAAAAAACACGGTGCTTCGCCTGACATCGAGGAGTCGTATCTGTGATGTCAGGCGAAGCACCGTGAGTCTAGATCTTGCGATGAATGAGCTGGTGATTTGATACATGCTGTTTTTATTGTTTTTTTCTTGTAAGTGTAACTTTTTAGGGGGGCTTTTTTAATAAATTCTAAAGCAGAGAACACTATGGTACTTGTGTTTTTTGGTTCATGTCCTTAAACCCTGGATACATAAGTGGAATTCATTATTTAAAAGCGGATGGAGGAAGGTGGTGTTTGGAGATAATTTAAACGTTGATTACCCACACAGAGGTGCAGTCTGGGGACTGTAGGTATTACTACCATTGGTAAAGTGGATTCATCGTGGTGGACACGTGGAGTGATCAGTTTATGAGTTTTATACTCATCCTTGAGGTAAGCAGGCATTTTAGCAGGTGGTGGTGTGCACTGAACATTGGATTCATTTAAATAGGATTTTTTCACAGCGGTGACAGCTTTGGAAATCTACATATGAACTGTTTTTTATAATTTATTTATTTTCTTCTTTCATAAAGTGTTGTATGGAATGTATAATTATTTGTTTACATAAGATTTATAGATACGCAGCGCTGCACTATTTTCACAAAATTAATATTGCAGTAGGTGTGGTGTATCACTATAAGTGTTCAACAGCTGTGTAGACACTCAGAGGGTTATATTTGTTTCTTTTTTTTCACATTATTATAGGAGTAATTTATTAGTATTGTGGTGCTGATTGTTTTTCTCACAATTTGGGTTACTATATTAACTAGCATACATGTTCAGCTCCAAATAAAGCTGTCCAACTCCAAATAAAGCAAGAACTATAATGCCCTGTACACACGATCGGTTCATCCGATGAAAATGGTCTGATGGATTTTTTCATTAGATATCCGATGAAGCTGACTTTTATCAGTCTTGCCTACACACCATTGGTTAAAAAATGATCGTTTCAGAACGCGGAGACGTAAAACACAACAGCGTGCTGAGAAAAATGAAATTCAATGCTTCCGAGCATGCGTCGACTTGATTCTGAGCATGGATTTTTAACCGATGGACGTACCCACCGACGATCGTTTTTTTCTATCGGTTAGTTAACCATCAGATGATTTTAAAACAAGTTTCTATTTTTTTAACCGATGGATAAATAACCGATGGGGCCCACACACGATCGGATAGTCTGATGAAAACGGTCCTTCAGACTGTTTTCATCAGACAAACTGATCGTGTGTACGTGGCATTACACTGAAATGCTGTGTTCTTTTGCATCAAAGGTAAACTGACAGAAATGAACTGACAGGCAAAAGGCAGAATGACACTCTGACACTTCGATTGTCCCAACAATTAATAACTAAGCTTTCTGGAAGTCGTTATAAGCAAACTGTAACATTTTGCAATGCGTATGACAGTATTAGAAAAACACAAAAACTGCGCTACAACACAGTGATTTCAAGGCAGCAGCTATCGTGCGAATACACAATCAACATAAAAAAACAAAAAGCCGCGCCAAGTAGATATACATGAAAAAGCCTCTCCCTTGGAAAGAGAGGTTACCAAAAAAAGAGTCCAAAGAAGAGTCCTAATATTGATAAACAGAAGCTCCCAAAAATATTCAACAAATGTAATTCCTTAGGGGTTGCTCGTGTTAGAATACTGGATCTTTTAATCACCCGGTGACATATCATACAAATCGTGAGATCCCTCCACCGAGAATAATGAGCCTCTTACCAGATGGCAAGTAACCAGAGCAGTTGGCTATAGCCCAGCCACGGCCTTTGGGTTCCCAGAAATCACCGGACAAGACTGACAGCGTCACGACTTTAGCTAAATCGATCGCTCCAATGCAGAGAGTATATAGAAGAAAAGACGCATATAGCGTAATACCGCTGGGTAACAGATTTATTTAAAAAAGTAATGTACTTACAGCAATTCAAAGTAAAAACAGCGTATGTTTAAAATATAAATGCCGGCCGGCATGCAGGAGCCCTCCTCCCGAGCGTGGTGACGTCACTGGCGTAGCCTTCCAAACGCGTTTCGTCACAAGGGGACGTTCTCAATGGGGGTTACCCCATTGAGAACGTCCCCTTGTGACGAAACGCGTTTGGGAGGCTACGCCAGTGACGTCACCACGCTCGGGAGGAGGGCTCCTGCATGCCGGCCGGCATTTATATTTTAAACATACACTGTTTTTACTTTGAATTGCTGTAAGTACATTGCTATTTTAAATAAATCTGTTACCCAGCGGTATTACGCTATATGCGTCTTTTCTTCTATATACTCTCTGCATTGGAGCGATCGATTTAGCTAAAGTCGTGACGCTGTCAGTCTTGTCCGGTGATTTCTGGGAACCCAAAGGCCGTGGCTGGGCTATAGCCAACTGCTCTGGTTACTTGCCATCTGGTAAGAGGCTCATTATTCTCGGTGGAGGGATCTCACGATTTGTATGATATGTCACCGGGTGATTGAAAGATCCAGTATTCTAACACGAGCAACCCCTAAGGAATTACATTTGTTGAATATTTTTGGGAGCTTCTGCTTATCAATATTAGGACTCTTCTTTGGACTCTTTTTTTGGTAACCTCTCTTTCCAAGGGAGAGGCTTTTTCATGTATGACAGTATTGGAGAAGCAATTTCAAAGCGGAGATCCACCCACTCCCCCACCAAAAAATGTAAGTCAGCAGCTACAAATACCGTAGCTGCTGACTTTAAATATTAGGACACTTACCTGTCCAGGGATCCCGCAATGTTGGCACCCAAGCCACTTTTTGGATCGGCTCTCGGGTGTTGCCACTGCCATTTGTGGTAAGGAAAATGGCAGTGAAGCCTTTTTCGAGGGACGTCGCCGCAGCGCAGTCTCCCGGGCAGTGCAAGACATATGTATGCAAAGAAGCACACAGACATCTTGCAACACCATCACTATTAATATCACACAAACTTCTCACATGGCTCACAGGTCATGGCTTGCATAACATGGCATTGCTGAACAATAGCTCTAGTGGGGTTATTTAGTAATAGGCTATATGTAATAAGAATAAAGGGCAGTCTACTGTAGACTAACTCCAACAAAATCCAAAATGTAAACTTTATCATTCTTAAGCCTCATAAACACGATCGGACTTCCATTGAACTTTTCTGTGGATTTTTATCCAAATGGGCGTTGGCCGTGAACTTGTTCTGCATACACACGGCAGGACTTTTTCAGCCAATTTTCACCAAATCACGTGGCTTTTTAGCTCTTTACCGCCACCCTTTGGGCAACTTCTGCTATTGTTGTCTGATCTTTAGCATTGGTTCCGAGCGTGCGTGTTTGTACTTTGGACTTAAGTCCGATGGACTTGTGTACACACGCTCGGATTATGCTTCATCGGACATTTGTTGTCAAAAAGTTTAAGAGCATTCACAGTGAACATTTGTCCGATGAAAAAGCAAAAATAATTGTCCAATGGAGCATACACACGGTCGGATTGTCCGATCAAATAAGTCCGTCAGACCTTTGTTGTCAAAAATTCTGATTGTGTGTATGGGCCTTAAAAGAGCTCATGCTTTTGTACAATCTTTGGATTAGCAAAATTTGTGATAATGTGTAATATAAGTACCTGTCTATACAATCCAATCATTATTGAAATTTGAAGCCACTGGTACTGCATATTTGTTAAAGGATATTGTAAGCTGAGCTTGTACCAACACAAAATGTTTGCTTGACAACCTAAAAATTTTGGGCCAAATCCTCAAATTTCCTGCCTTACTTAACTTTTCCCATTTAAGTTACACTGACTTAAAATTTCTACCTAAGTGCCCGATCAACAAAGCACTTACCTAGAAATTTCAGGCCGTGTAACTTAAATGTCTCCGGCGCAAGGCGGTCCTCTTCTGCAGGGGGTGATGACAATTTAAATGAGGCGCGCTCCCGCGCCGGCCGTACTGCACATGCTCGTGACGTCATTTTCCGGACGGGCAGCGCGCGAAATTACGTTACGTCGGGCTTTGTGGATTGCGACGGGACAATAAAGTTGCGTCGGGTAAAAAAAAAGTTACGCGCCGGGAATAAAAATTCAAAATTTTTAAAAAAACGCGGCGATCGAAAAAAAGATCTGTTTTTACAAGGTGTTACTAGTTTACACTTTGTAAAAGCAGAACTAATTTTACGTATGCAAACGTAAACTTACGCAGAAAACACAAAGCTGAAAAGCTTTGTGGATCTCCGTAAGTCCTCATTTGCATACGCAAAGCGGCATTTCGACTCGAAATGCCCCCAGCGGCGGATGCGGTACTGCATCCTAAGATCCGACAGCGTAAGTCTCTTACAGATGTCGGATCTTCTGCCTATCTTTGGAAAACTGATTCTGAGGATCAGTTCCAAAGATAGGCACAGGGATACGCAGGCTGAACAGCAGTTCCGCCTGCGTATCCCTTTTGAGGATTTGGCCCTTTGTTTCACAACTGCATAAAACTATTTACGTAAAAGACCACATAGATGATTTTTTGTTAGCAAAAATATTTAGATGTCAAGTCATATTTTGTATTTGCAGAAAAGTAGCTAGGAAACCCTCCCAAGGTTCCAATAAAAATTTGTCTGAGGGCTTGTTTAGACTTGTGGTTGAGGGGCGGCAAAAATGTGCAGTTGAGCAGGTTTTTTACTGCCCGCCAACCTCCCCCTTTAAGCTGCAATGTCTGACTCCATAGGAAATAGATTCCTATAGTGGCACTAAGCACAGAAAAGAGAGAGCCAATAGCACCAGAAGAGGAGGTTCATCTGCTCTGTGCAATAATATTGCACAAGGCAGGTAAGTACTGTATAGCATGTTTGTTATATAAAAAAATAGCCTTTAATACTACTTTAAATATAAAGGGGTAATTAAACTTGGCCTAGTGCCAGGTGGTTTGGAACAACTGTTAATTCAGTCATTCTTTAAAAGAAGTGCAAATATTAATAGTAAACCTTGGCACCAACCCAAATAACAACAACCTTAAAGCAATGAGTGTGTTAAGCTGCCCCTTTAAGTGGATTAACCACCTCTAAACCAGAAAAAAAAAAGTAAGGCACCGACACATATCTAATGTTTACATTAAGTGAATAGCAATCCAGTGATCTTGAAAATTCAAAACAGAAAAACAAACACTAAAAAGTATTAATAAAACCTGCACAGTCCATAAAGAAAAAAATCAAGTCGTTGCTGAAAAAGCTCCAACCACTGTGCTCCTGGTGTTAAAGTGCCTTAAAGGGTCACTAAAGGAAATATTTTTTTTAGCTAAATAGCTTCCTTTACCTTACTGCAGTCCTGGTTTCATGTCCTCATTGTTCGTTTTTGCTCTGATGTTGCTGTAATTCGCCTCTGTTTTTTGGACACTTCCTGGTTGTCTGTTTCCTGATCACCACAGTACTGGGAGATTTTAGTTTCGTTTTCAAACCAATACTGCTCTATGGCACTGTCCAGCACAGATACAGATACAGCATAACATGCTGAAACGAAACTAAATGCAAAAACGAAACTAAAAAAACTACAGGTACATTATATGATTGATTTTTATCTATTTTTAATTGTTTTTAAAAGGAATCAGGTAACTATTATGTCTCTATACCCAGAAAAAAAAAGTTTTTCCTTTAGTGACCCTTTAAGTGCTCCTTAGATTAGTGCTCCACCACAATGTGTACAAAATGCACACTTACCGGCCACATCAATACCATAAGCCTTTGGTGTCTTAGGGTACCATTCTTTATCCAGTTGTATTCATGGTGTCCCACCTTTGTAACAATTAATAATAATCTGCCAACCGCTGTCCTCTCAAGTGGTCATCCTCAAACATCAATACCGAGACCCAGAAAAAAAAATAATCCAGGGAAGTGTTATACTGTTGATTTTAAAAGCCAAAAGCAGGGATAAAATATAAATTTTAAATGTACATTTGTAGGTACTATAGTCAGCACCAACACAAACAGCCTGGTATCAGTTGTCCTGCACACCATTTAGTCTGAGTGCGTTTCAAATGGCAGAATATCCTAACCAGATCCAACATGAAGTGACGTCACATGTGGAGGACCCACAGTTGGCACATTAATTATTACAAAGGTGGGTTACACACCATGAATACAACTGGATAAAGATCACTGGATTGCTATTCCCTTAATGTCTTTATTTAAACACTAGATATGTGTTAGCACCTTACTTTTATTTGTTTCTCATTCTTTAAAAGAATTTGTGATATTTGTGCACTTTCTGTAGATGTCCTTTATCTAACATTTTGTTTTAATTAAAAACTTAAAACTTAACACACAACACAAGGGTTTTTAAAAACTTAAAAAAAGTAGAAAATGTACTTTAATAAATGGTGTCAGGAAGGGAGAAAATAGATTTTCACCACCCTGTAACCCCTTTTTATATAAAATGTCTATGTGCCCAATGCATTGTATAGCAATGAATGTGAATCAAAACATTACATTTTGAAATGCTGAAGATTATACAACTATCTAGCAGCACAGATTTTCTTAGCTCTACTTCTCCGGAACTGATCTTTAAATAACCAACCCTATCTACTGATGTTTCATGCTCACAAGGTACAAGTGAAATGCTCCCACATATTCTAATAACATAATAAAAGTGCTGAGCATGCTGCAACAGTACAGGAATATAACTGGAGAATTAGATCTGGTTGGCTAGATGAAACAGCACAATGGAATAGGAAGACCATAAAAGGATTCCTTAAAGTGTGTGCAAATAGGATGCATACAAAATTTTCTGGCATCTGTATCAACAGATTTATGTAAATGCTCTTCAATGTGTCACCCTGAGCATACAGCAATATTAAACATTTCATAGCAGTTTTATATAAAAACATATTTTTTTGTTTTAGGTGACATTTACTCAACAAACATTTTAATATGCTTCAGTTTACAGTAATATAGAATGGTATTAATACAGTGTCAATATTTTTAATTAAAGGCAAAACTTTTTTTCTAGTTTTGGAAAAAATTGAGAGGGATTCAAACACCTGTCAAGATTTTAATGATGTCTGTGCTCTTGATTTTCACCCCTCTCTGTTTGTCCTGTTTACCATTATCCCCAAGAGAGAAAGTAAAAGAAAGCCCACGTTTTGAGTTGGCTCCTCAACAATAATAGAGGGGAAATCTTCCAATGTAGACAGTAGCCCTGGTGACCCTTGGTACAACCAGGGATTCCCTCATTTTGAGGGGATTTCTTCTCACTTCCTCTTTTGGCTAGGGGACAGGAAGTGAAGGGAAATCTACGTAATGGGACAGAGAAAAAAAATGGCTGTATTAGTTTTTTGAGCCTTTTTTCCCTCTTTTTCCCCTGGTTATCTGGCCATTAACACTCCTCCTATATATTAGAGTGGCCCCACTGTGGATGAATGATCACTGGGGGGCAGATTTGGACAGCAGCATTGTCGGTCTGAGGTGGGGGGTGCTAGAAGTGCTAGCAGATTTAAGTAGAGTAAGGCCGCGTACACACGGTCGGTCCAAACCGCTGAAAACGGCCTGAAGTCCAGTTTCATCTGACTGACCGTGTCTGTTGTTCTACGGACAAAAATTTGAGAACTTGCTTTAAAATCGAACCGATGGACGGCTGACCATCGGTCAAAACCGATGGTTAGTACACAAAAGCATCGGTTCAAAACCCGCGCATGCTCAGAATCAAGTCGACGCATGCTTGGAAACATCGAACTTCGCTTTTTTCAGCACGTCGTGTGTTTTACGTCACCGCGTTCTGACCCGATCGGTTTTTGAACTGATGGTGTGTACTCACATCAGACCATCGGTCTGCTTCAGAGGTGAACCGATGAAAACGGTCTGTCGGACCATTCTCATCGGATGGATCGACCGTGTGTATGCGGCCTAACACATTGAAGCCAAACTCCAGCTAAGACTTTATAAAATTGTTTTTCTTTTGGGAGAAAGGTTTTACATGAATAAATAAAAACTGATAATTTTAAGCACCCTGCCAGGACTAAATAGCCTGTCTCATCCATGTAACTGCAGTAGAGCTTTTCTGTTGAAAAACAGACTTAGTGGCTAGATCACCAGATGGAAATAGAAATCCCAGAAAAGGAAACTAGTGCAGCTATCACATAGAGGAATTGGTACAGTAAGCTGCAACATAAGAAATGTTTAGCTTTTGGGTTTAATACTACTTCAATGTTAAAAGTGTTCAGATACTTCCTCTTGCTCATACTTATAGTGGTCAATAAGAGCGTCTACAATATATATATATATATATATATATATATATATATATATATATATATATATATATATATATATATAAAAGTCATAAGCAAAAGATTGACCTTGAATTACAAAACATAGAGGCTCTATCTCTAACTGTATATAACAGATACATAGTATTAGCCTTAGACCACGTCTGAAATTCTAAACGAGAATTGAGGATACCTCATATGGACGAGGATAGCTTAATTATTATAGATAGAAAAGTCCTGTATTTGCAATACGGTACACTGTAGGGATATCCACACATTGTTTGGATAATTCTGGAGTTTGTATACATTTTATACTGTACTTGTTTTTGTATTTAAGATTTTATTATTTTTTGTGAAAATTTCAATAAAAACATTGAAACGAAAGTGTTCAGATACACACTCTGCAAAACAGTATATCCTTCCCACTGCCTGCCTCACTTAAAACTACAACTAAGAGGCATGGTATCCTGAATTCTGATGGAAAACTGATGCTTCTGGGAGTGACAATCTCCCTGGTTCTCTGCAGTTCTCACTGGTTATCTCTACCAACCTGCACATCACTATTGTATCCTATTTTCAGCCTTCATTTGCAGGATATAAGGATGTTTTTATGGGCAATTTAAAAATGAATGTTGGTAATTTTAACCTCTTGTCGACCCAGCTATAGCTTATTGGCGGCTACAGCACAGTCACACATTTCCAGGAAGGTGTATATTGATTTCCTCCCAAAAATCCACCCCCCCCCTTCATTTGGACACAGCTGATCACAGATCAGGGTAAAGGGAAAATTACAGCAGCCTTTTACCATGTGATCAGCTGTGTCCAATCAAAGGTAAACAAATGCTGGTTATTAGCAGTTTCTTTCCTCATTGCTGTCACTGTCTGAGGAAAGGAAAGCCGATTCCTGACTATCTTTTTATAGGGCACATTTGCACTGATTATCAGTGCAGCCCTATCAGGGCCAATCGGTGTCCATCAGTGCAGCATATCAGTGCCTTTTCATCAGTGTAGCTTATCAGTGCCTATCAGTGCAGCCTCATCAGCGCACATCAGTGAAGAATAAAAAAACATTTTCAAGATTTTATACCAGAACATGTGAGTCTTTTTTCATTTGCTTAGCAAAAAAGAAAAAACCCAGTGGTGATTAAATACAACCAAAAAAAAACCGTCTATTCTTTTTTTTTTAATTTCAGTTGGGTACAGTATTACATGCCCACACAATTGTCATTGAAAGTGTGATAGCGCTGGAAGCTGAGAAGACCCGATCTCTGACCTGGCTGGTCTCCCAGACACAGGAACTGCAGAAATTCTTCCTAGCCATACATTGCACCCGAGATTGGGCAAGTCATTCGGCAGAACACTCATGTAGAAGTAAAAATAAAATAAAAAACAGTCAAGGTTCTTGGAAAGAGTACTTCTCCATGACACCAACTTACAGAAATAAGCACAGTACAAAGGAAAATCACAGTAAGCAAAAGGTTTGTTTACCTTTTCAAGCAGAAGTGAATTCCCAGCTTTTGTTGTTCCATTTCTTAGCAATGTCTGCAGAGTTTGTCTTTCCGGCACAAAGGACTACTTTGTATTGGAAACCCAAAACTCATGGGTTTCAGTAACATTTTGACTGCTTAAGCCAGATTAAAAAAATAGATGTATTTATTATACAAGCCTGTATGTAGCTACAGGCAGGGAGAGCGGCACCATATGCTGTTGGATTCAAAAGAATTGCTCTAACTGGCTAGGAACACTGGGCCTAATCCTCAAAAAAGCTGCCTAACTTAACTTTCAGCAGTTAAGTTACACTGACTTAAAATTTCTACCTAAGTGCCTGATCCACAAAGCACTTACCTAGAAATTACACGCCGTGTAACTTAAGTGCCTCCGTCGCAAGGCGGTCCTCCTCTCCGGGGGGCGTTTAAAATTTAAATGAGGCGCGCTCCCGCGCCGGCCGTACATGCGCATGCGTGTGACGTAATTTTCCCGACGTGCAGCGCGCGAACGTAATTTACGCCGGGCTTTGTGGATTGCGACGGGACACTAAAGTTGCGACGGGTGAAAAAAAATATACGCGCCGGGAAAAAAAATAATTATAAAAAAAATTGACAGCGTCGCTCGGCATGCATTCCTGAGAGGGAGAACTCCATGCCAATTTTCAAAGAAAAAACCGGCATGGGTTCCCCCCCCCCCAGGAGCATACCAGGCCCTTAGGTCTGGTATGGGTTGTAAGGAGACCCCCCCTACGCCGAAAAATCGACGTAGGGGTCCCCCTACAATCCATACCAGACCCGTATCCAAAGCACGCTACCCGGCCGGTCAGGAATGGGAGTGGGGACGAGCGAGCGCCCCCCCCCCCCTCCTGAGCCATGCCAGGCCGCATGCCCTCAACATGGGGGGGTTGGGTGCTCTGGGGCAGGGGGGCGCACTGCGGGCCCCCCCACCCCAGAGCACCCTGTCCCCATGTTGATGAGGACAGGACCTCTTCCCGACAACCCTTGCCGTTGGTTGTCGGGGTCTGCGGGCGGGGGCTTATCGGAATCTGGGAGTCCCCTTTAATAAGGGGGCCCCCAGATACCGGCCCCCCACCCTAAGTGAATGGATATGGGGTACATCGTACCCCTACCCATTCACCTGGAGGCAAAAAGTTAAAGTTATTAAACACACAACACAAGGGTTTTTAAAATAATTTATTAGTCTGCTCCGGAGGCCCCCCTGTCTTCTTTATTAGCTCTAATACCAGGGGGGGCTTCTTCTTCCGCTCTCCGGGGGTCTTCTCCGCTCTCCGGGGGGGGCTTCTTCTTCCGCTCTCCGGGGGGGTCTTCTCCGCTCTCCGGGGGTCTTCTTCTATCTTCGCCGCTCTCCGCTGTTGACTCGGCGCACCCCGGTTCTTCTGCAGCTGTCCGGTGCCTTCTTCTTCTTCAGCGCTGGCTGCCTGCTATCTTCGTGTGTTAGCTCAATTACTAACAGGCAGCCAGCGCGGTCTTTTGTGACGTCACCTTCTTCTCTTCTGTTCTTCTCCCCTCTTCCGATGTTGACACGTCGCCTCTTGTCACTGCAATGATGGAAGCGCGCCTTGCATCCCATTTATATAGGCATCACCGTCCCATCATGCTCCGGTAGGTACCCACGTGGTGGGTGCACGTGGGTAGGCACCCACCATGTGGGTACCTGCCGGAGCATGATGGGACGGTGATGCCTATATAAGTGTGATGCAAGGCGCGCTTCCATCATTACAGCGACAAGAGGCGACGAGTCAACATCGGAAGAAGGGAGAAGAAGAACCTGACGTCACAGAAGACCGCGCCGGCTGCCTGTTAGTAATTGAGCTAACACACGAAGATAGCAGGCAGCCAGCGCTGAAGAAGAAGGCACCGGACAGCTGCAGAAGAACCGGGGTGCGCCGAGTCAACAGCGGAGAGCGGCGAAGATAGAAGAAGACCCCTGGAGAGCGGAGAAGACCCCCCCCGGAGAGCGGAAGAAGAAGCCCCCCCTGGAGAGCGGAGAAGACCCCCGGAGAGCGGAAGAAGAAGCCCCCCCCCTGGTATTAGAGCTAATAAAGAAGACAGGGGGGGCCTCCGGAGCAGACTAATAAATTATTTTAAAAACCCTTGTGTTGTGTGTTTAATAACTTTAACTTTTTGCCTCCAGGTGAATGGGTAGGGGTACGATGTACCCCATATCCATTCACTTAGGGTGGGGGGCCGGTATCTGGGGGCCCCCTTATTAAAGGGGACTCCCAGATTCCGATAAGCCCCCCGCCCGCAGACCCCGACAACCAACGGCAAGGGTTGTCGGGAAGAGGTCCTGTCCTCATCAACATGGGGACAGGGTGCTCTGGGGTGGGGGGGCCCGCAGTGCGCCCCCCTGCCCCAGAGCACCCAACCCCCCCATGTTGAGGGCATGCGGCCTGGCACGGCTCAGGAGAGGGGGGGCGCTCGCTCGTCCCCACTCCCTTTCCTGACCGGCCGGGTAGCGTGCTTTGGATACGGGTCTGGTATGGATTGTAGGGGGACCCCCTACGTCGAATTTTCGGCGTAGGGGGTCTCCTTACAACCCATACCAGACCTAAGGGCCTGGTATGCTCCTGGGGGGGAACCCATGCCGGTTTTGATTTTACAAATTGCCGTGGAGTTCTCCCTCAGGAATGCATACCAAATGCCGTCGCTTGAATGTGCTTTTACATGGTGTTACTAACTTTACACCATGTAAAAGCAGCCCTAATTTTACACTTGCAAACTAAAACTTACGGCGAAAAAACGAAGCTGAAAAGCTTTGTGGATCGCCCTAAGTGCTAATTTGCATACCAGAAGCGGCATTTCGACTCGAAATGCCCCCAGCGGCGGATGCGGTACTGCATCCTAAGATCCGGCAGTGTAAGTCCCTTACAGATGTCGGATCTTCTGCCTAACTTTGGAAAACTGCTTCTGTGGATCAGTTCCAAAGTTAGGACAAGGGATACGATGGAGTAACAGCAGTTACTCCGTCGTATCTCTTTTGTGGATCTGGCCCACTAATACAAATTTATGTGTTATACAAAAGGTTTGGAACTAGTTAGCTAAAGTTTCTTTGAAATCAAATCTTGAATGAAAATGCAAAATCCTTGTTCACATAGTTGTCCCTTCCAGTGTCCATTTGAGGAAAAGGTTGCGGCAGCAATCTCCACAGCTGGAGGTGTAAATGGCATTTGAACACAACAGTTCTTACACAATATGACTTCTAACATTTGCATCAAAAATATCTGCTTAATCAGAAATACATGCTTTGATAATCACAAATAAATGTTTGATAAACAAAATGGCTATTCCATTTACCCTATCAAGTGATGCTAAAGTCTTGTTTTTTTTTTCTAAAAAAATAACAAACATGTTATACTTACCTGCTCCGTGCAATGCTTTAGCATAGAGCAGCCCAGATCCTCCTCTTCTTGGGTCCCTCTTTAGCGCTTCTGGCCCCTCCCTCCTATTGAGTGCCCTGACAGCACGCAGCTTGCTATGGGGGCCCCCGAGGCACAGCTTCTGTATCCATACAGACATCCATTCTCTCTCTCCTCATTGGCTGGCTAACTTTAATTGACAGCATCAGGAGCCAATGGCGCTTCACTGCTGTCTCCAATGAGGACGTAGAGTCCTGGACAGCCGAGTCTCTCGTTCAACATCGCTGGATCAAGATGGGCTCAGGAAAGTATTAGGGGGGCTGAGAGGGGCTGCTAAACACAGAAGGATTTTTATCTTAATGCATATAATGCATTAAGATAAAAAAAAAAACTTCTGCCTTTACAACCAATTTAACTAAATTTGACTTTAAACACTTACGGACCACCCGCCGCAGGAATACATCGCTACTTTCAAGAGGAATACCATTGTTATGGTAGCAGCTAGCTACCATAACCCTGGTACCCTCTTCAAGAGTGGGCGGTCCGCTTTCAGATAAAAGTGGTCTCTGTGGTGTATATACGCTGAAACTTTTATCGGCGGTGGGAGAGGGCCCTCCGCCGCTTACCGGAGCCGTCGGCAGCGCGGGAGGCAATCAGATGTTGTTCCTTCCTGGGTATACGAGTGAGGGGAAGATGGCACCCTCCCGTCTCCATATCATTGAATTTTAGTTTAAATATGAGATCTGAGTTTTTTTTTTTACTCTTTGATCTCGTTTTCTATTACACAGGATGTTTACATTACCTGTAATAGGAATTAATGTGACCCAGATGTTTTTTTGTTTTGTTTTGTTTTTTAAACAGTGACAAAAAATTTTAGCAAAAAAAAACAAAAAACATTTTTAATTTTTAATCACCAAATCTCAGAAAGAGGCTCGGTCCTTAAGTGGTTAAGAAGGAATGCCTGCTACAGAATAAAGGCGCTGTTTTTATTTACATGAATAGGTTCCATTTGTGTGGGTGTATAGCTCCGGTTAAGAAACGCATCATTTGAATGTAAAATGCTATTTTTTTATGCTGAATAGAATAGCATAAACATACTGGTGAGAAAAATACATAAAGGGCCAGATTCAGGTAGAAGTGCGGCGGCGTAACGTATCGTAGATACGTTACACTGCCGCAAGTTTTCATCGCAAGTGCCTGATTCACAAAGCACTTGCGATGAAAACTACGCCGCGGCCTCTGGCGTAAGCCCGCGTAATTTAAATGGGAGTGTGCCATTTAAATTAGGCGCGCTCCCACGCCGGACCTACTGCGCATGCTCCGTTTCGAAATTCCTGCCGTGCTTTGCGCGCAGTGACGTCATTTTTTCGAACGGCGACGCGCGTAGCGTAATTCCGTATTCCCGGACGGCTTACGCAAACAACGTGAATTTTTAAATTTCGACGCGGGAACGACGGCCATACTTTATACAGCAATACGTTTGCTGTCTAAAGTTAAGGCACCAAAAACGACGACTAACTTTGCGACGGGAAACTAGACTAGCGGCGACGTAGCGAACTCAAAAATTCGTCGTGGATCGCCATAACTCCTAATTTGCATACCCGACGCTGGTTTACGACGCAAACTCCCCCCAGCGGCCTCGGTACTGCATCCTAAGATCCGACAGTGTAAAACAATTACACCTGTCGGATCTTAGGGATATCTATGCGTAACTGATTCTATGAATCAGTCGCATAGATACTCTGAGAGATACGACGGAGTATCTGAGATACTCCGTCGTATCTCCGCTGTGAATCTGGCCCACAATGTATATTTGTTGTCATTTTCAGAACTAGGGACAAGCAGATGAGATTCCCACCTAGGATGAAATATAAGTTATTTGTAATAAACTGCATTGATTCAGAGTCAGGAAGAGACTTACTTCACTGCCTAACTAGTACAAAGCATCTAATAACACATGAAAAGCTTTGATTTTCTTTCACATTTTGTAACTGAATGTGTGTTAATAAATCAATACAACTAACCTGTGCTGCTATAGATGAAAGATGAATGTGGTGGTAGGGACCCCACAGACATAAACCGGTGGACACAGTTGTTTTAATTAGAGGAAAGGTATATTTTTACATCAAATTCAGTACACAGAAGAGTAAGGTTCCAGTACATGAATACATAAATTGAATGTTGTCACTGTGTGAGCCTCATGAAGCAGATGCTCATTATGCACATTCGTTTTCTTTGTAGACACAAATATATTATAATGTGCTTTCTTTAAAGTGATCCTATCTAATTGGTGCATCCCATGGTGAGAAACAGTTTTGAGATGATTCGTACTTAATTATATTCTTCTCTTAAACCTTACTGTGTTACATTTAATATACAGTATAAAGTATAAAGTCTTACTGTTCCTGCTCGGGATTTAGACAGTATTGCATTTTATACTTTTTTCCTCTTTTTTTTTCCATTATGCTTTAAAGAACCTAGGGAAAGGTGAGAACAAATAAGTCATGGTTGCAAAGATATCCTTCTGTGACCCACAGGAATGAAATTCTAAATACAATCCCCATGTATACAGTATATTATCTATTAATGCAGTGAAATTAACATATGCAATATATTTTGTCATATTTATTTATTTGTAACCATTGTGTTTTTTGTGCCTGGGCTATTTCCAGAACTCTGTTTTATTCCACTACTGAACACCTGTATATAGTGTGTACATATTGTAGATCAACTTTAAATGTGCAGAGAGGTAGTCCAGACTCCAAACTGTATTTAGGTCTTCCTGTCCATGTAGCTATAAAGCCATAACTTTATGACAGGTAAAGGGAATTACATTGATTATATTGTTACAGTGGCATCTGAATGTTGGTGGGATATATTAAGCAGCAAGAAAACATGTTGTTAATGAGGTTTATGTGTTGAAATCTGAAACAAAAATTACATTGCATTATGTTGTGTGTGGGGCTGCTAAGCCACAGACCTGTTAGGATGCCCATGCTGACCTATGTCCACAGATAAAAGCGCCTACAATGGGCATATGAGCATGAGAACTGGACCATAGAGAAATGAGAGAAGACAGTCATTCATTCATTCATTCATTCACAGCCTGTTTGAATGAATCATGTTTTATTTATTTTTAACGTGAATGGCTGGGTGCATGTATGTTGCTTACCTTGGGAAGAGATGGCACCAGGATGCAGTGTGTGAAGAAGGTAAGCCAGAGGTGTGTGATGCTTTGGACAATGTTCTACTAGGAAACCTTGGGTCCTACCTATCTAAACCTTGTTGCTGACCAAGTACACATCTTCATGGAAATTATATTATCTGATGGCAATGAATGGTTTGAGGAACACGATAACAAGTTTGTTGACTTGGCTTCTAAATTCTCCAAATATCAATACAACCATCAGTAGGATGTGCTGGAAAAACTTGTATGATTCATGGAGGCCCCACCTCACAGCTTACAGGACTTAAAGGATTCGCTACTGACAGTTGGTGCAAAATTCTAAAGCATACCTTCAGAAGTCTAGTGACAGCCATGCCTCGATGGGTCATAGCAGTTTTGGTTGCAAAAAGGGGGTCCACTTAATATTGGGTGAATAGTCATAATGTTATGGCTGGTTTGTGAATCGGTATGCCAGTGATTTTATAATACCAATCAGCTGCTGCACCTGCATGGCTCTAATAAGGAAAGTTGCAGGCTCTACATCCCTTTAGATGTGGCTTCCCTTTGGGTGTATCTCACCAAAATCTACATTGTTGGAAAATCAGTAAACCAATCACACAAGCAGGGATTTTAGGGGTGTTGCGTATACCATCTGTGTACAAATTGCCTCTAGGTAGCCATATTGCATTTCATTTTAGAGAAAATTACAGTGCTGCAGATTGAAAAGGAAAGGTAACTTTTAATAACATAAAACTACAATATGATTTGTGTAGCATGTGTATACACTCTGGGCTAGATTCACATACAATTGTGTAAATTAGGGCGCAAGTTCCGTATTCAGAAAGAACTTGTGCCCTTAGTTACAGCGGCGTAACGTATTTGGTCTGGCGTAAGCCCGCCTAATTCAAATGGGGATGATGTGGGCATGTTTTATGTATATTAACTGTGACCCCGCACAATTGACTTTTTTAAGAACGGCGCTTGCGCCGTTCGTGAAAAAATCCCAGTGCGCATGCTCGAAATTACGCCGCAAATCGTCAATGCTTTAGACGTGAACGTAACTTATGTACAGCCCTATTCGCGAACGACTTACGCAAACGACGTAAAATTTTCAAAACTCGACGCGGGAACGACGTCCATACTTAACATTAGCTACGCCTCATATAGCAGGGGTAACTTTACGCCGGAAAAAGCCTAACGTAAACGATGTAAAAAAAAGCGCCTGCCGGATGTACGTTTCTGAATCGGTGTAAATACCTAATTAGCATATTCCTTGCGTAAATATATGGAAGCCCCACCTAGCAGCAAGTGTAAATATGCAGCCTAAGATAAAACGGTGTAAGACACTTACGCCGGTCGGATCTTAGGGAAATCTATGTGTAACTGATTCTCTAAATCAGTCGCATAGATACGACGGCCCGCACTCAGATATACGACGGCGTGTCCGGAGATACGCCGTCGTATCTCTGTTCTGAATCTGGCCCAGTATTTTTGTTTCTTGTTTGCTATTTTTTCCCACAGTAGTGGAGTTATCCTTTAAAGCAGGGATATGCAATTAGCGGACCTCCAGCTGTTGCAGAATTACGATTCCCATGAGGCATAGCAAGACTCTGACAGCCACAAGCATGACACCCAGAGTCAGAGGCATGATGGGACTTGTAGTTTTGCAACAGCTGGAGGTCCGCTAATTGCATATCCCTGCTTTAAAGGGAACTCAAATGTGCTAAAGCATACTTCAACATGCTAAACACATTAAAATACACATTTAAACATATGTGAAAATGAAATGTTTTTAAAACATTGTAACATGAGTCAAGTCTGGATCTAAATAGGAAAACATTCTGAAGCAATGAGCATTTTTGACAGATGGGAGTTAGAGAATTTGCATAATCGCTGCTTGAAATGAAGAAGTGTTCAAATTGCCACATTTAGTTAATTCCTATGCTGATATAGATAAAGCTTTTCTTGGTGGAATTGGCTGTATATCTGAAACAAATGCATTTGCAAGGCAACTAACTGGCAGTGACGTGGAATCATCTGCCTGCTTCAGGTGGCCATTTTACAACAGGGCGATGGGAGCAGCAACATTTTGTTACCAATTAAAGGCAGCCTGTGCAGAGGCTGCTATTGGTCATACATTATTTATTAAAAAAAGGCTAGTTGCCTGGCTGTCGTTGATCCAAAACCTTCAATGGAGTCAGTGACGCTTAACAGGTATGCAGATCATGAGTTCTACTCTGATTTTTCTTTCTGCTTACTTCTCATACTACTTTCTGGTCAGTGTCAGAGAGCCAGGCTCCTAGCATTTTTTAAGGTTTATCAGAAATGGCCTCTGTATTTTGCCAGTACAGGTTTTCATGTTGGTGGTGTCACACTGCATGGCATGCCTCTTTAGAGTCATAACATTTGTGTCTTGCAGCTTTGCATCTCCAGAGTAGAGCAGGAATAGTTGTTTGCCTGAGACCTTATTGACATCTGGATGGGACAGTAGCCAGTGAATGGGTGAAATCAAACATTGCATATCAGAAAGGATACCAGACATATTCATTCTGTGGTTGCCAGCTTGCATCTGATGGTGATGATGACTGATTTTCTTCTCACAGATTTACGCTTCCATGTTATTTTTACTGTATGTTGTCAGTAATGAAGTCTATACATGAAACATAACGTTACCAACGAGGTGAAGAGGATGGTAGAGGCACACTCATCATCCTTCTAGCATCATTACCCACCCCAGCTCATACACCTATATTTGCATCCACACTGGTATACATTAACAGGTAACAAAGCTTCATCTCTCCCTGCCCATCAGATAACTAGGTCTCAGCTCCCTGCATCTATGCTGGTACTCAAGGCTTCCTCTTTTCTGACACCAATGAACAGGTTACTGAGCTTTAACATCCTGCCTGCATGCAAATATACAGGAAAGTTATATTCCATTGCACTCAACTGAATAATTTTAACTCTAAACCCCTAGAATGTTCTTTGTAAATACTGTATTTATTGGTGTATAACACTAACTTGTTTACCCTGAAAATAGAGGGTAAACTGTGCCTGTGTGTTATACGCAGGGGGCTGTGGAAAGTTTTATTCCTGAAACTTCCCTCTTAAGCCCCATACACACTATGGGCTAGATTCAGGTAGGGGCGCGCATTGTTACGGCGGCGCAGTGTATCGTATTTACGCTATGCCGCCGTAACTTAGAGAGGCAAGTGCTGTATTCACAAAGCACTTGCCTTCTAAGTTACGGCGGCGTAGCGTAAATGGGGCCGGCGTAAGCGCGCGTAATTCAAATGAGGATGAAGGGGCATGTTTTATGTTAATTCTTGGTGACCCAACGTGATTGACGTTTTTCCCGAACGGCGCATAACGTAAACTACGTAAAAAAATAGCGCCGGGCGTATGTAAATTTGTGAATCGGTGTATCTAGGTCATTTGCATATTCTACGTCCTAGCGGCCAGCGTAAATATGCACCCTAAGATACGACGGTGTAAGAGACTTACGCCAGTCGCATCTTAGGCTAATGTTGGCGTATCTTGCTTTCTGAATACAGAAAGAAGATACGCCGGCGCAGCTTTGAATTTACGCAGCGTATCGATAGATACGCCGGCGTAAATCAATGCTGAATCTAGCCCTATCAGTTTTGCTGCAGGTTTTTCTTTTTAGGTTTACCAAAACCATGTAGTGCAAGGGCCTGCCTGATTGCATACAAATTGAAACTCTTATGCCGCGTACACACGATCGGTCAAACCGATGAGAACGGTCTGATGGACCTTTTTTATCGGTTAACCGATGAAGCTGACTGATGGTCAGTCGTACCTACACACTATCGGTTAAAAAAACGATCGTGTGATGAAAAACACAACAACGTGCTGATAAAAACTAAGTTCAATGCTTCCAAGCATGCGTCAACTGGATTCTGAGCATGCCTAGATTTTTAACCAAACCAAATTTAAAACAAGATTGCTTTTTTTTAACCTATGGATAAATAACCGATGGGGCCCACACACGATCGGTTTGGTCCGATGAAAACGGTCCATCAGACCGTTCTCATCGGTTTGACCAATCGTGTGTATGCGGCATAAAGGTTTAACCTCATATTAGATGGTTTTGGTAAACCTGAAGAGAAAAACCTGCAGGAAAACTGATAGTGTGTATGGGGCTTTAAAGTTAGGGTGCGTGTTATACACCTGTGCGTGTTATACGCCAATAAATACGGTAATTATAACTCTTTTAATCCTCCTCCCCTTGCATCTTTAATTTCTCCTTTTCATTTACATGGTGGCCACCACTCTTCTGGTCTGGTGTGTCAGCAGCCTGGCTGTCTTAGACACACCCCTGCAATTCTTTTCTCTTGTAAATTCATTACTTTTTTTGCTTTAGTAATTTTACAAAAATATAGAAATACAAAAGTCCAGAAAAGCATAGGTATTGGGTACAGAGCAGACTCGCATTTCACAACTCGCATTCGGCGCTCTATAAGTATTTATTCCAATCCAATCCAATCCAAAAACATGTATTTTGTACAAGGGGTTTCAACCATGCAGGATCATTATGGATGCATTTATTTCAATCATGAGAGAAAGCAGTCGAATTTTTAACACTTATACGTGTTACTTCTAAAACTGGATGGTTAAAGATAAGTATAACCACTAAGTCACTTGGGATGCAAACCATCAGGTCAGACTGTAATACACAAAATTAGGAGAAGGGAAACTAAGGATAAGAAGCGAGTATAAGGGAAGAAAAGGATACAGGGATTAGAAACAGAGAGAAGGAAGGAATGGACAGAAGGAGAACATATGAGCATGAAGAAGAAAGAAGGGAAAAATGGGGTGAGAGAACAAGGGAAAAACTAGACCATCCCCCTGAAGTGCCCCCATGCCCGCTCACGAAAGTTGCCAGAGACAGGAAAGAGTCTTCCAACTCACTTACATTAGCTGTCTGACCTTAAGGCCTCTTATACCCCAGAAGTGGTGGACACAGGCCAGTGTTGTCAGGTCTTTCTGAACTGCACTTCTTTGTTCTGCGTGGACAGAGTCAGCTCTTCTATTCATAACCGCTATGATTTTCTTTTATTTTGCAAGGTTTTTGTCATCACAGTACCATTGCTGCTTGCAATTTCCCAGGATTCTCAAGCTCACTGTATGACTGAAGTCAGGGAAAGCAATCAGCAAGGCAAGACACCCCTGGATATGTCTATACATATTCCCTCAACAGTATCAAAGCCACATGGTAAATGTTGTCACCAAGTGGCATCAAACATTACAGTGATGCTTCATTTGGTTGTCTTTTTGCTCCTCCCATAACCACTGATTAGAAAGAACAGAGAAGTGGCAATCACTCCAATCGATAACTAGCCTTTACAGTAAGGTGCACATGGATGGGGGCTTTGCACATTAAAAACAACAGAAACAACAGCGGTTTTATGCAAATATATTTGAAAGTGACAATGTTTTGCCAAAGCTCTTCTACATACTGTGGTTCTAACTCTATACAGTAGTTTTGAGAGTCTCCAATTTGGAGCACATATAGCAGTAGATACATTTGGGGCAGGTCTGCCTGGAGGTAGCCCATTCCTCCTTAAAGGCACAGGGACATGCTGGACACCCAGCAAGAGCACAGAGCTGAAGTTATCCAATGTGTCCCAGTGTCAAATTCAGCCAACATGTTTTACAGATAAGTGGCAATCACCCCTATCTATAACTAGCCTTTACAGTAAGGTGCACATGGAAGGGGTTTTACGCATTACACACAACAGAAGATTTTCCAGCCCATTTACTAGTGTCCAATATGTTCCTGTGCCTTTAAGGACCAATGAGCTACCTTTAGGTAGACCTGCCTTAATGTATCCCCTGCTCTATGCTCCAAATTGGAGACTCTCAAAACTATAGAGTTGGGGCCACAGTATGCAGAGGCGCCTTGGCGAGGCACTGTGGCTTTCACATATATTTGCAAATGTGTGCAACTAAAACCTCAAACAGGTTGTCAGACAGGGCCAGTTCAGTTTGGTTGCAGACTAGCTGGTAAGTGTGTGCTGGGAAATTTTCTGTTTGTACTGATTAGAAAGAAAAAGGCACTCTGCAGTTAATGGTCCTAATTTCCTTAAATATTTACATGTAATGGCTGTACTGTGCACAGTTATCTATGAAAGGAGAAGGTGGGGGTAGGGACTGACAAATTGCATTATACATTCTGAAATTCATTGTACAAAATAACTCACAATTAGCTAGATTCAGAGAGGTTTACGCCGGCGTATCAGTAGATACGCCGTCGTAACTCTGAATCTAAGCCGTTGTACATTTAAGTGTATTCTCAAATTGATTTACACTTAGGCCTCGTACACACGACCGAACATGTTTGCTGAAACTGGTCTACGGACCAGTTTTCGCGGACATGTTCGGTCGTCTGTACGGCTGATTGGACCGGATTCCCGGCCGAGCGGACAGGTTTCCAGCGGACAAATGTTTCTTAGCATGCTAAGAAACATGTCCGCTGGAAGCCTGTCTGTCGGACATGTTCAGTCGTCTGTATGACTCACCGGACATGTTCGTTCGGCCGAAAGCCCTCGCATGCGTCAAAGTGATTCGACGCATGCATGGAAGCATTGACCTTCCAGGGTCGCGCACGTCGCCGCATCATCATCGTGGCCATGGCGCTGCCACGTCACCGCGTATCCTGTCCGCGGGGAATTTGGTCTGATGGTGTGTACAGCCATCAGACCAAATGATCCCAGCGGACATGTCCGATGAAAACGGTCCGCGGACCGTTTTCATCGGACATGTTTGCCCGTGTGTACGAGGCCTCAAATGTAGCTAAGATACGACAGCCTGCGCCATCGTATCTTAGCTGCGTAAATCAGCGAGATACGCCGATTCACGAATGTACGCTTGCCCGTGGCAGTAAAGATACGCCGTTTACATAAGGCGTTTTCCGGCGTAAAGTTAGTCTAACAAATAGCTGGCCTAGCCAATGTTAAGTATGGCCATCGTTCCCGCGTCAAAATTTGAAAATTTTAAGTCGTTTGCGTAAGTCGTCCGTGAATGGGGCTGGACGTAATTTACGTTCACGTCGAAACCAATACGTCCTTGCGGCGTACTTTGGAGCAATGCACACTGGGATATGTCCACGGATGGCGCATGTGCCGTTCGTTAAAAACATCAATCACGTCAGGTCACAAATCATTTACATAAAACACGCCCCCCTGTTCCTCATTTGAATTAGGCGCGCTTAGGCCGGCCCATTTACACTACGCCGCCGTAACTTAGGAGGCAAGTGCTTTGTGAATACAGCACTTGCCTCTCTGACTTACAGCGGCGTAGCGTATATGCGATACACTACGCCGCCTCAAAATTAAGCCAGTCTATCTGAATCTGGCTAAATGTGTGCTTACTGAAAATACAATATACTATTAATATAACACAGCCTATTCTGGTTTCACTAGAACTAAAAATTTTGAAAGCAAATGCTAATATAATGCAATCAGCAGAATAGTTATAGATATTGATCTTGGATTCTGTATAAGAGCTAATATGCAAATTTGTTACCAGCATTAGCATGTCTATTACATCAAATGACTTGAATTCTTATACTGTTATAATATAGCATAGTTGCCATTTTCTGAATGTATTGTTTTGTGGGTTTTCATGCTCTAGTTTATGGGTGTTTGCATAAATAGCAAATTATTTTGTGCTGCATCTTTATTACTGTAAGATGTTACACAATTAGGTTCAATGCTGCATTTGTCCCCCCCCCCTACCCCTGTTGGCTCTGCAGTGCTGATCACTTAGCTCTCCACCTCCGCTCTGAGCAGAGAGCCATGTTAGTCTGCTCTCCCCTTCAGCGCTCACTGGAGCACTAGGCTGTGGAGGGACTGGCTTAGGTATACTAAGTTCCTAGACATTTACAGAGTGTTAAATGAAGAGGGGATGCTACACCGCGGACCTGTCCCAACTTTTTTGAGTCAAGTCGCCGCCATTCATTTTAAATGTACCTAATTTTTTTCTGAAATTATACATTTTCTCAGTTTATTTTTTTCTATTGTGAATAAAATATGGGTTTATGAGATATGCAGATCATTGCATTCTGTTTTTACGTCAATTTTACACAACGTCCCAACTTTTTTTGGAATTGGTGCTGTATATTTTAAGGGAGTTCCAAGCAAAAACAGCTGCAAATCTGCAGGAATACATGACTGGGAGAGAGAGAGAGAGAGAGAGAATTATTTTTGAGACTTTAACTGCCCATTGAAGTCTTATTAACCACTTGACAACTGGGCACTTAAATCCCCTTCCTAGCCAGACCAATTTTCAGTTTTTGGTGCTCTCACATTTTAAATGACAATTACTTAGTCATACAACATTGTACCCATATTAAATTTTTGTCCTTTTTTCACACAAACAGAGCTTTCTTTTGGTGGTAATTAATCACCGTTGGGTTTTTTATTTTTTGCGCTAAAAAAGAAAAAAGACTGAAAATTTGGTAAAAAAATGAAATTTTCCTCGCGTTTGTTATAAAATTTAGCAAATTAGTAATTTTTCTTCATAAATTTTGGCCAAAATGTATTCTGCTACATATCTTTGGTAAAAAGAAGTACAACTTGGTGTATATGATTTGGTCTTTGTAAAAGTTATAGAGTCCACAAGCTATGGTGCCAATCTCTGAAAATAGATCACGCCTGAAGTACTGACCCCTTTTTGGAAAGAAGACATTCCAAGGTATTTAGAAAGAGGCATGGTGAGTTATTTGAAGTTGTAATTTTTTCCCACAATTCTTTGCAAAATCAAGATATTTTTTTCTTTTTTTTTTTTTCACTAAATTGTCATTTACACACAGCATATGCATACCACAAATTACACCCCAAAACACATTCTTCTTTTGCTCCCGAGTATGGCGATACCACATGTGTGAGACTTTTACACAGTGTGGCCAAATAGAGAGGCCCAACATGCAGGGAGCACCTTCGGGCATTCTGGAGCACCCAGGCCAATTCTGACATTTCTCTCCTACATGTGAAAATCATCATTTATTTGCTAGAAAATTGCATAGAACCCCAAACCATTATATATGTTTTTTTTTTTAGCAAAGACCCTAGAGAATACAATGGCGGTTGTTGCAACTTTTTATCTCACACAGTATATGCGCAGCAATTATTTTAACGCGTTTTTTGGGGGAAAGACAGTTTTGTGCTTTAAAAAAACAAACGGTAAAGTTAGCCCAATGTTTTTGCATAATGTGAAAGTTACGCCGAGTAAATAGATATCCAACATGTGACCCTTCAAAATTGCACATGGTCGTGGAATGGCGCCAGACTTTGTTACTTCAAAATCCCCATAGGCGACACTTGAATTTTTTTTTACTGGTTACATGTTTTGAGTTACAGAGGAGGTCTAGGGCCAAAATTATTGCTCTCGCTCTAACGTTTGCAGCGATACCTCACATGTGTGATTTGAACACTGTTTTCATATGTGGGCGGGAATTACATATGCGTTCGCTTCTGCATGCGAGCACATGGGGACAGAGGAGCTTTAAAAATTTTTTAAAAAACTGTTCATTTTACTTTATTTATTTTAGTTTGACACTTTTATTCCCCCAACAAAATTTTGTTTGATCACTTTTATTCCTATTACAAGGAATGTAAACATCCGTTGTAATAGAAATATGGCATGACAGGTCCTCTTTACAGTGAGATATGGGGTCAATAAGGGTTAAAAAATATAAAAATGAAGGAACACTAGTGTTGTTTAAATGTTACAAAGAATATAACAGGATATGCAAAAAGGAAATCAAGGATGCAAAAATTCAAAACGAACGACAGATTGCAAAAGATAGTAGGACAAACCCCCAAAAATTCTTTAAATATATTAATAGTAAAAAGGTGAAGTCTGAGCATGTAGGCCCCTTACAAAATAATCTAGAGTGGGTGACTGGGGACAAAGAGAAGGCAAATTTATTAAATGTTTTCTTCAGCTCTGTGTATACAATGGAGCATGGGGGAGCTCATGTCCAAAATGGGGGTGGGAGTGACACAGCCCCAAATCCACAATGGCTCAAAAGTGATATGGTCCAGAAATATTTAGACAGAATAAAGGTGGATAAAGCACCTGGACCTGATGGCATCCATCCACGGATCCTAGGTGAGTTGAGCTCTGTCATTTCAAAGCCACTGTATCTAATATTTAGGGACTCATTAATGACAGGAATAGTACCACTGGATTGGCGCAGGGCCAATGTGGTGCCCATATTTAAAAAGGGAACAAAGTCTTTACCAAGTAACTATAGACCTGTTAGTCTAACTTCTATAGTTGGGAAGATGCTGGAACGTTTAATAAAAGACCACATGGATGAGTTCTTGCAGGAAAAAAACTATTTAAGCAGCAGACAACATGGATTCATGAAAGACAGGAGTTGTCAGACAAACCTGATTTCCTTTTATGAAGAGGTAAGTAAAACCCTGGACAGAGGCGTGGCTGTGGACGTGATATATTTGGATTTTGCAAAAGCGTTCGATACAGTTCCGCACACACGGCTCATGTGTAAGGTAAGGTCTACAGGATTGGATATATCAGTTTGTAAATGGATAGAAAATTGGCTGAAAGACAGAATTCAGAGAGTCGTGGTTAATGATTCTTACTCTGAATGGTCCAATGTTATCAGTGGTGTACCCCAAGGTTCAGTGCTGGGACCCTTACTTTTCAATATATTTATAAATGATATTGGGTCTGAGATCAAAAGTAACATTTCTGTCTTTGCAGATGACACCAAGCTATGCAGTGGAATAACGTCCTTACAGGATGTCTCCAATTTACAAGCCGACCTCAATGCTCTGTCTGATTGGGCGACTAAGTGGCAGATGAGGTTTAATGTAGATAAATGTAAAGTTATGCACTTGGGGGCTAAGAATATGCATGCATCATACATACTAGGGGGAGTACAACTGGGGGGGTCTGTAGTGGAGAAAGATCTGGGGGTTTTAGTTGATCATAAGCTCAATAATGGCATGCAATGCCAAGCTGCGGTTTCCAAAGCGAGCAAAGTCCTTTCTTGTATTAAGAGAGGTATGGACTCCAGAGACAGAGATATAATTTTGCCCCTGTACAAATCATTAGTAAGACCTCATCTGGAATATGCAGTTCAGTTTTGGGCACCAGTTCTCAAAAAGGATATAGGAGAACTGGAGAAAGTGCAGAGAAGAGCAACCAAATTGATAAGAGGCATGGAGGAGCTCAGCTATGAGGAAAGATTAGAAGAACTAGATTTATTCACTCTTGAGAAGAGGGGAATAAGGGGGGATATGATCAACATGTACAAATATATAAGAGGTCCATACAGTGAACTTGGTGTTGAGTTATTCACTTTACGGTCATCACTGAGGACAAGGGGGCACTCTTTACGTCTAGAGGAAAAGAGATTTCACCTCCAAATACGGAAAGGTTTTTTCACAGTAAGAGCTGTGAAAATGTGGAACAGACTCCCTCCAGAGGTGGTTCTGGCCAGATCAGTAGATTGCTTTAAGAAAGGTCTGGATTCTTTCCTAAATGTACAGAATATAACTGAGTACTAAGATTTGTAGGTAAAGTTGATCCAGGGTAAATCCGATTGCCTCTCGGGGGATCAGGAAGGAATTTTTTCCCCTGCTGTAGCAAATTGGATCATGCTCTGCTGGGGTTTTTTGCCTTCCTCTGGATCAACTGTGGGTATGAAGTTGGGTGTATAGGATTTTACTGTGTTTTTTTATTTTGTTTTTTGTGGTTGAACTGGATGGACTTGTGTCTTTTTTCAACCTGACTAACTATGTAACTATGTAATAAGACCCCACATCTCACTTCTAGGCTAGGAAGCCTGAAATAATAAAAAAAATCGAACCTGGCTTCGATCGTAGTGGTGAGTTGGTAGAAGCACCGGAGGGCAGCGCAAGGGGGGGCGTCCCCTCTCGCCTCCCATAAGAACGATCAAGCAGTGGAACAGCTGCTATGATCATTCTTATGGTGTAGGGAATCACTGGCTGAAAAAGCTGATATCTGAATGATGCATGTAGCTGCAGGCATCATTCAGATATCCACGCACAAAGTCAAGGATGTCATATGACAGCCAGCGGACGGGAAGTGGTTGAAACACTTTTTTTTTTAACACAAAGTTATGGCTTTGGGTATGGCCGAGCATGGCTGGGTATGGCTGAGTATGGCTGGGTATGGCTGAGTGTGGCTGGGTATAGCAGAGTATGGCAGGGTATGGCTGAGTATTGCTGGGTATGGCAGAGTATTGCGGGGTATTGCGGAGTATTGTGGGGTATTGCGGAGTATTGCAGGGTATTGCGGAGTATTGCAGGGTATTTCAGAGTATTGGGGGGTATTGCAGGGTATTGCAGAGTATTGCGGGGTATTGCAGAGTATTGTGGGGTATTGCAGAGTATTGTGGGGTATTGAAGAGTATTGTGGGGTATTGAAGAGTATTGCAGAGTATTGCAGAGTATTGCAGAGTATTGCGGGGTATTGCAGAGTATTGCGGGGTATTGCAGGGTATTGTGGAGTATGGCAGAGTTTTGCAGAGTATTTCAGGGTATGACAGAGTATTGTGGAGTATGGGCAGGGTATGGCAGAGTATGGGCAGGGTATGGCAGAGTATGGGCAGGGTATGGCAGAGTATGGACAGGGTATGGCAGAGTATGGGCAGGGTATTATATTGCAGAGTATGGGCAGGGTATTGTATTGCATAGTATGGGCAGGGAATTGTATTGCAGAGTATGGGCAGGGTATGGACAGGATATGGCAGAGTATGGGCAGGGTATGGCAGAGTATGGGCAGGGTATGGCAGAGTATGGGCAGGGTATTGTATTGCAGAGTATGGGCAGGGTATTGTATTGCAGAGTATGGGCAGGGAATTGTATTGCAGAGTATGGGCAGGGTATTGTATTGCAGAGTATGGGCAGGGTATGGACAGGGATGGCTGTCTCTGTGACTTCAATTGTCACAGAGCAGCACTGCTGCCATCTGCTCTCTCCCCTCTCCTCTCGCAATGTATCGATCGGTACACAGAGGGGAAAGAGGTTTGTTTACAAATGACGGAGCGATCACGTGGTAAAGGGCCGCTATCATTGGCCCTTTACCGTGATCCGTGTTGCGCCGGGTTCCATGAACCCGGCAAATACGGACAATTTCGCGAGCATGCACCAGGGGGTGTGCGTGAAGCGTGAGTACGGGAGGACGTCCATAGACGTCCTCCCAGAATAACTTGACAGTGCTGTAACCGTCTTTCGGCTATGGCGCGGTCGTCATGTGGTTAAACCTAAAAGCAAACGTTTGTTATATTGCAGCTTACAAATTCTTAAAAGGCATTCTCTCCTCCATGCCCTTCCCCTTTAGACTGACAATACTGCTGTCTGCTGTGCCCTCTGTTCTCATTCATGCAGAGCAAGGGCACTCTGATACAGGAAGTGTGTTACTGGCCAGATCACTGGGTGAAAACTGAGGGAAAAATTCCTACAAAAAAAACATATGCAGTCACCACATCTTAGAAAAGGTAAGCACAATATATAAAACTTTGGCTTTAATATCATTTTCATTTAGATGAATGTGAGGTTATGAATAGCAACACCAAGATATTATTAAACTTAGAAAGAAATCCAATAATTTGAACAGTTATACATGTGTCATGCTGGATTACCTAGACTGTTTTTTTTTTGTTTGTTTTTTTGACACAGTGAACATTACACTCTCCTACACGAATTGGGACCATCGGGTCATTCTGGAAGCAAATCAAAGCTACTTTACAAAAAAACATAACATCACAAATATCCTTGATCCTTTTCATTTGACATTATATTGCCTATTAGTGTACTGTATATCATCAGAGCTACAAGAAATTGCAAAGTTAATCTTCCATCTCATTCCCTTCTGTAGGAATGTCCTAATTAAATGTAGCAGTAAATTATTCTAAAATATGGAAGATGTAGTATTGCTTCCCTGTACCATTGTGCACAAACTTAATTACAAAATGAACTTATTTCTGCAAGACATACAGCAAATTAATGTTGATAAATACTGAAGTTGAAGTGAATAAAATCTTGTGTCCCTTTCTAGACATTTGCCAGTTTAAGTAAAACAGAGGCAAAAAAACACTGTTGGTATGAATTTTAAAACATCTATATCTTATCTTACACATCCTGTGCTTAGTACACTAGCAACACTGACATTTAGTGGGCACATAGTTTACAGAGATTATGAATGAGCTTCAGGTAGATAAACAGAATATGTGCATGTAGAAGCAGATGTAAAAATATAACAGATACAAGTACTATCTACAGGAAAACATTATTTATTTGTAGGAATACAAGTGTAATGTTTATTATTGGACACTTATTCCACATGTTGTCAAAATATTAAAAATATATAAAGTTAAATATAGTGGGAGCATAAGCTTCTATTATGTTATTTGCAACCAAGTGCTGCTGCTAAGTAGGTCATTAATTTATATTACTTGCAGGATTCATGCACATGCATTCCATTATTCTATGCTGCTGTCTATTACGGGTTCAGTCCAGCCTGGTAATATATATTGGGCCAGTTTTAGGTAGGACTTACGCCAATGTATCTCGAGATACGCCGCGCAAGTGTAAATGTGTGCCATCGTATCTATGCGCCGTACCCACAGAACTAGATACGCCTGAAAATAGGCTTCCCCGGACCGACGTAACTTTCCTCCGCTGGCGTATCGTAGGCGCATAATTACGCCAAACGTATCTGGCGCACCCATTGATTTTGTATGCAAATATGCAAAGTTACCCCTCATAAAGCAGGGGTAACTTTGCACCAGACTTGCACAAGTCAGCTGGAGAGTAGCTTCAGCAGCACCATTATGGACGAGCTGAGCAACCCCACTTGCAGGACAACACATGGCAGCCGTGGTCCTAGCACTACTAATGGGCCCACCGCCACGTAGGAGGGCACAGGAGAGGATATACCGCATGCGCATGAACGTCTTTCGCATGGGTGATTCGGAGGTGTTTCGCATTTTCAGATTCAGCCTTGAAGCCATCCTGGAAATAGCCACAGCCCTGCATGATGACATCACCAGCAAGACACATCGCTCACATGCAGTGCCGCCACTGGTCAAGGTACTGGCAACACTCCATTTTCTTGCAAGTGGATCTTTTGAGCGTACAAGTGGAGTAGTGGCTGGGATGTCACAATCCACCATGAGCAGATGCGTACACAAGGTTGTCCCCGCAATCCTCACACGCATGAACCACCACATCATCAAACCCACCCATGAGCACCTGCGGCAGAGGGCAATGCAGGATTTCTACGAAATTGCAGGATTCCCACGCACCGTGGGGGCCATTGATTGCACCCATGTGGCACTACGGCCCCCCTGTGACACAGAGCACATATTCCACAATCGGAAGCAGTGGCATTCCATCAACGTACAGGTGATAGCCGATGCCCAATGCCTCATATGGCACGCCCAGGGTCCAGCCATGACAGCTACATATACCGTCAAAGCTACAACCCAACAGAATTCGAACAGAACGTGTACGGGAACAGCTGGCTGGTTGGTGAGTGACATGGGTGTCAGACATGACTGTCCGACCCCATGATGCAGACATCACGAGGGGCACATGCATGACTAACATCCTCCTGTCTTTTCCCTTCCAGGTGACTCTGCATATGCACTTGGGCCCCATCTCATGACTCCATTCCGGAATCCAGAAACCAGAGGAGAGAGAAAATACAATGATGCACACATCCGCACCCGTGCAGTGGTGGAACGCACATTTGGCATCCTGAAGTCCCGTTTCCGATGCCTGGATAATCCTGGGGGGACCCTGTTGTATTCCCCAAACTTTGTGTGCCAGATCATCGGTGCATGTTGCGTGCTGCACAACTACGCCATGAGAAAGGGCCTGAAGATTGACATATGTGATGACCTGACCCCCGAACCACACAGTCCCCCCCTAACCGAGGCTACCCCGTCTGCTGAGGGAAGAGCAGTCAGGAGATGCCTCGTGGTAGGCATGTTTGCACGTTAAACACACACATTCAGCATGGCACAAGGAGAATGCACACATGCACACCACTGTGGTCCCTAGCTCACACACACCACATCCACTTCACATTGGATTAGCCCAAGTCCACCATGCAGGACTTGGGAGCAGCAACGCCGCGCCAAGGCTCCAATTATGTCGCTGGCCATTCATACCACATTCACACGGTCGTAGGGATAACTTCTCCCCCGATGACCTAGGGTGACACACCTTACTGGCAGGTATGTCACCCTCACATTCACACACCAGTCACACTGTAGCCTGCACTACTGACCGTGTGCAGTAATAACAAAAAAAAAACTCCTCACCGGAGCATAAAAAAAAAAAATCCTCACCGGAGCATAAAAAAAAACTCCTCACCGGAGCATAAAAAAAAAAAAATCCTCACCGGAGCATAAAAAAAAATCCTCACCGGAGCATAAAAAAAATAAAAAAAACACGCAATTGCCCCGTCGTGGGCGCCGCCTGGTGCCACGTCTCTGGCTCCTCACTTGGGGGCAACTTCAGGTGGCGGTGGGGCATCAGCAGGAGACTCCTCCTCAAGTCTGCCACTCCTGGCAGGTTCTGGCTGCCCGCCCTCCAACGCCAGGGCTATGCGGGCATCAGCAGCTGGCGGGTGGTGGTCTGATGTTGCTAACGCCTCCTGTGCCTCGTCTCTGCTGTATTGGCTTTTGCAGCCACTGTGAGGCCAGGCGTGAGGTCATGGCCTGCAGCTTCCCAACACAGATGACAACTGCTGCACAATTGGCATTAATATCCTGCAGACAGTCTGGTATTTCTGCCGAGGAGGCCAGGCTGTCTGCGAGACGCTTCATGTCCCGGGCAACATCACCCACATGGTGGGTCTGGCGGGCCTGATCCCTCGCAAGGGTTTCCTGAATGGCCTCAGGAACACCCCTGGTTTTTCTGGTGGCCTTTCTGGGGGCAGGAGAGGCTTGGGGCCGTGTAGATGGGGAGGCCCATGAGGATGGTCCCCTGATGGAGGAGGAGGGTGAGGATGGTACCCTGATGGTGGAGGAGGGTGAGGATGGTACCCTGATGGTGGAGGAGGGTTGAAAGGGTTCACTGATGGGGGAGGAGGGTTGGGAGGGTTCAGGGATGCTGGTATTTTCCTCCACTATGTAGAACACGTCCTCCAGGTCCCCGTTCTCCTCCACTACTTCCTCCAGAGGTGAGGTATGGGCACTCTCATCCCTGGATGGCATGGGTCGACCTGCAGCCGACGACGGCCCAGCTCCCTCCAGCACATCTGTGGATGACACAAAGCATTCACATGTTGGTGGACCCACACACTTGTCACATATTCCCTTCCACCCCCTCATATGCTACACACCGGATAGGAGATAAAACACACTTACCTGACCTCAAGGACTGGTCTCCGGAGTCAAACCCCTATATGCCCTCCACAGGCTCACGCTGCAGGCATTGGGTGATCATCTCATCCTCCGGGGTCAACCGCACAGTACAGGCTGGTCCTCCTTATCGCACCTAGCTTTATTACGGACCTTACGTTTCAGATCGTTTTTGGATATCCAGGATTTTTTTGGGGATATCCAGGGGGCTCCTGGTCGCATTGCCCACGGCACTGACCTGCAGGCTGAGCTCCCTCAGGATCTCCTTCTTTCTAGCCTTGCTGGTCTGGTGACTGAGGGCACCATGGAGGTACTTGTCATGTGCCACTATGCCAGCAACAATAATAGCCCTCTCCCCCAGGCTAAAGTTTTTCTTCCTCCTCTCCTTCTTGTCTGTAGTTGCAGCAGCCGCCATCGCTTTGCAAAAGTACCTTCCCTAAGGGGGGGGAAACAGGATGTACTTTTGCGCCGGACGGGCGCATGTATTGGTGTATTTATAGGCTCGGCGTAAGCCGGTTGGCCGGCGTATTCCCAGGAAGTTGGGCCGGCGTAGTTGTGATGCTCCGTTCAGGATACGCTGGGCGTATATCACTACTCCACTCTACGACCATCATTTGCATAAGGTCACACCCACTTACACTTACGCTGGCTTACGCTGACTAAATTAAGTTACGCCGGCGCAACGTTAGGAGCAAGTGCTTTGTGAATACTTTACTTGCCTCTCTGAGTTACGTCGGCGTAGCGCATATGAGATGCAATACGCCGGTATAAAGATGCGCCAATCTACCTGAATCTACCCCAAAGTGTATAAGACAGTAATACCACAGGACATCTTTAAACTGGACATAGCTTTTCTTTCTATTGTTAATAAATGCAGCAGATTGCATTAACATGTTCCTTTTTGTCTGTATAAACCAAACATCGTGATTATCTAGTCTTAAACTAAATAGAAAAAGATCTACCATATTCCAGCACCTTAAATCTATCTAACACCAACAGAGGCTAGTTTCCTCCCCCTTTTTACAATGCTCTTTTTTTGTCTGTCTGAATTTGGTCCTTTCTAAATCAGTGACCTGGAGCAAGTTGGTAGCAGGGGCAGATTGACCTTTCAGGCACTCAGGCACTGCCCAAGGGCCCGGGACCTGTAGGGGGCCCCCTGTGAGGCGTCATGCACCTTCATTAGGTCACCAGTGACTGTGGCAACTGGGTGCTGTTCGATGGATTAATAGGGAGCTGGCAGTTGTAACAGCTAGCCAAATACAGGACCGCTGACACTCCAAATCCACTCAGCTTCACCTCAGGCACACTCACCACCCTGTTCACTATCACCTCTTGTTTCTGGCTTAGCCCTGCTTTCTTCTCACCCCATCTGCTGTCTCGGCTGGCATGCCCTGGTCCCACCAAATGTCCCTGGTTGAGTGGATGATGGGTGGATAAGCCCAGAGGCAGCATGTAGGCCTCACTGCCCCAGACACAGGTAACCAGAATGTGTAACCATGTGGGGAAAGGGGAGGGAGGTGCTGAACAGTAATGGGAGACTCAGCTGGAGGGAGAGATAGTGATTGTGTACAGAGAGACCTCATATCATCACCTTGTGATAGAGGCAGGGGGATGTGAGCTTTTTTATAGGGGCTATATAGCCTATATACAGTAGAGGTAGGTATCTGCAGTCTTCTATAGAGGTCAGTGGGTGTCAGGAGGTCCTCTGTGGGGTCAGTAGATGTCAGGGGGTCTTACATAGAGGTAGGTACGTTTTAAAGAATCTAACATAGAGATAGGTAGGAGTCAGGGGTCTTATTTAGAGGTTGGTAGGTGTCATGGGGTCTTATACAGAGGTTGTTAGGTGTTGGGAGTTGAGAGGTCTCATATAGAGGTCAGGGGGCATCTGGAGCCTTATTTAGAGGCTGGTAAGTGTCAGGGTTTTTTTTATAGAGATTAGTAGGGTTTTTGTTTTTCTGGGGGTCTTAAATAGAGGTCGGTAGGGGTTTGGAGTCTTATATAGAGGTCAGTAGGTGTCAGTGGTCTTATAAAGAGGCTGGTAGGTATCTAAAATCTTGTATCAAGGTCAGTAAGTGTCAGGAGGGTCTTATATAAAGGTTGGTTGATAAGTGTCTGGAGTCCTATATAGAGGTTGGTAGGTGTCCGGAGGGGGGGGGGTGCTTATATATAGAGTTTGGTTTATTATTTTTCTATTGATTTGGAAATGTAAATATAGTTTCTCAGATTGAAAACAGCTACATGTGTTTTATTGTGTAATCTTTTAAAATCTGCAATTTAATTTTACACAAATATTTATTTTTGTTCCTAATTTTCTTTTCGGATATTTAGCACTGTATCCTATGGATCATTCTGCAATTTAGTTTTTTTTGGTACATTTTGGAAATATACCATTGTTGCATTTTCTTTAACCAGTTCGTTGCTAAGCTTGGCTGTGCCACCTGCCTGCAATAATTGTACTGTGGACGAGCGGCACAGCCATGTTCAGTGATGCACTGGTATGTCGCCTGGCACATGCACACCTCTGCACCCCTTGGGGCACACAGTGGAACGATCTCATGATTGGGGTATCTGGAGTATCGTGTAATAATGATTTGCTTGATATAATTTTTTACAGCAAGGAAACCCCCCCCCCCCTGTATCTCTCTGATATATGCTGTATATAGGCTTTTAAAAAGCAGTGGTATGCCTTTGAAGTGAAAATTAAAACAAAAGCAGAGAGGGGAGCCCAGTCACATAACCTGTCAAAGTTCTCGGTTGTTTTCAACTGGCTTAATACCATTTCTGTCAGGAAAGGTTCCATCCGCTGGTAATATCTATCTTTTGGTATGTAGTACTGAGGTCCACCAGCAGGTGTCTAATGGCAGTTTGGAATTGTCAGGGGAACTTCTCCCTGCTGGTGTTATGTTATCTTTGGGCCACAGTACAGGTGTCCACCAGCGGATGGATCCTGGCAGACAGCACCTCCTGCGGTCAGGTGTCACCTAAGCCTAATTACAGGCATACACATAAATACATACACAACCCTTGGTATCATCCTCGTGCCCTGACCTATTTGTGGGTCTCTGTCTGTTGGTTGGTTTATTGCACTGTGTCATATTGGAGGTGGTTGTATTTATATTCATTACCTTAATAAATTAGTATTTCTCTTTCGTTCATGGACGGACACAGCCTTAATCTTGACAAAGTGGGTATTAGCCTTCATTCAGGAGTGAATAGGCAGAAACTTGTAGAAAGTGTTAAACACATTACACTCCATACAGTACAGCCCAGGGGCAGTCCCTCTTGGTATAACCCCTCTCCCTGCATCTCGCAGCTCAGTTTTTTACTGCCTAGCAAAGGAGAAGGACATGGCTCCCTGGTTTATTATTTTTTTGTTTGTTCCTGTGATCTGCGATCAACTGCCGACTGGGTGACAGGCTGGATCCCAGATCCTTGTAGTTTTCCCAGTTTCAGCCATCGAGCGTGTGCCGACTGTAGTTACGCGCTCGGTCGTCCACGACATGCCCGTCGCTCTACGGGTGTCCGTTGAGCTACATGCTCCAAGTTACGCATATGACCGAGTCACCGCATGCCGAGCCGACAGTCACCTACGGAACTGCGCAGAAGATGGTCTGTCTGGGATGCTTACAGCATAATCCACGCAGGAAGTGTAAGTAGTAATCCCCTGCTTTCGCAGGAGGACATAGCTGGACATTCCTGGGGAGGTCGAGTAGGGGGTCACATCCTTCCTTTCCTCCCTCCCTCCCTCCCTGGGCTCTCTGAGCTAGGCTGGCTGCCGGGGCTGAGGGTTTAACCTGGGGGGGCTCCATCTAAGGCAGGAACTATGCTGTACGTCCGCTTAGGGGGTGCTAGTGGGCTGCCATTAAGAGTGTCAGTTTGCTTACCTGTGTGTTTCTTCATCCATGCTGTTGGTGGCCATTTTCCTGTGGTCCACACCTGTTATGGCTTCTATCTGCCCCTCGGCGGCCATTTTCTTGTGGTCCATGCCTGCTTTGGCCTCTATCTGCCTCTCGGCTGCCATTTTCTAGTGGTCCGCGCCTGTCTTGGCCTCTAGCTGCCGCTCGGCGGCCATTTTTTTTGTGGTCCGCGCTGTGTTTTGCCTCTATCTGCCGCTCGTGGCCATTTTCTTGCGGTCCACACCGTTTTGCAGTACGTTCGCTTGGCAAGCATTTTGCAGGGGCTTTTGGCCTCTAGAGGTGTATGCAGAGCAATGCTGCGGAGGGTCAGACTGACACAGGCAGCTGCAAGGAGAGCAGCTCAAGTAGGAAGCAGTCAGCAGCTGTGCGGTACCGTCCAGGGTGGTAAGTCCTCTGGGGGGGAGCCCCTCATCTCTGTGGCAGCTAGGAGGGTGGGCTGTTGTACCTTGCCTTGGAGTCCCTGTGGGTGTCAGGCGGGTGGGTCAGCATTTGTAAAGGTGGAAATACTGCACTGTCTAAAATGGTAAATAAGGTGTATAGAAACACGACTTGCCGCTGCAACTAACCATGTGAGATACACACCATAGGAAGCAAATGTTAGAGAAAATAGCTGCACTGCAATAAGAAAAACAACAAATGATGTGCACAAAAATTTGATATCTAAGATCACATACACTGTATACTCCGATTGTGAAAAACAACAAATGAATGAAATATACACTAAACATCATTCCTAAAATCACATACACTCCGCTTGCCACAATAAATGAACGGAGTGCATGAGATTGATGTGACTTCAATGTGAACAATCAGATCGATAGGACAGCTACCCTGTCCGTTTAAACTTGTTCAAGCAAACTCAAAACACCATCCCATGAAGTGGAACTAACAATCCACTTTCTGATACCAGTGCTGATGTTGTGAAACAAAAATAATGTGAAGCAAAAAACTTATAATTAAACATGGTAAAGAGTCCAAATATTCTAAAAATCTGGGTGTTAGTTTCAGCATGAAAGTCCTCTCCAAACGTGATATCTGTGACTTCAAACAGACAAAACACCCCAGGAAAAGTGATGGTCTCAGATAGAAAAAATATACTGCCGCTTACCAGATTTTCTGATCTCGTTTGAAGGAGATCACAATCGCTTGTGGCTTACACCCCAGCCAAGGTCTCTATAGTTCCCAGCAGAATCCCTCCACTTCCTGGTTAGGTAAATCTCAATGAAATGTGTAACTCAGCAGCTCAGCAGTTCCACATATTAGGGCAAAAAAAGAGGCTCACATAGCATAATCTAGCTAGTAGCACTTTATTAAAACAATTAAAAACAATGGTACACTCACATTGTGTAGATATATTATAGCGTGTCAATTTTGTAAAGCCGGCCGGCTCCCACAGCACTTACGTTCCGGGACCTTGCGTTGTTTGGTTGTGGTATCATCAGCACGTCGCTCCTCCCTACGTCGTTTTGACTCACCGCTATTTAAATCACACTACACAGGGAACGCCCAGCTCAGAAATCCGGGAGTCCCCAGTTCCGTCACCACCATTTTGAAATAAGGCAGATGTGCCAAAAGTGTTATATTGCTGCGGACATACAACATTGACATTGGCCACGGGGTAAAATAAAAAGTCTGGAAAGAGAATCTATAATACTTGACAAAAAAAGAAGATAAAAAATGCCTAAAAAATTGATGTTTATCCACTAAAACAAAATAATGTTGGGTTCTATGTTTGTGACTATGCCTACGTCATGGCTAGGGAACACCCCCCCTAGCCAATGACCAATGTGAGTAACAAGACCAATCAAACATGCAAGCACTATTGGATGCACAAGCCAACCCAGCATATAGGTTTTATAAAAATTATAAACGATATATATAAAAATATTAATTATTTTATAATTAACATTTATTAAAAACAACTCCCTCTATTCTTGTTAAAAAGACGTGATGGCTTAAGGCCCAATAATAGCCGATTAAGCAAATAGCAACCCACCGCTTAGTGCCATCACATGGATAAACCAATATGAGGGAGGCACGACCAAGAATGCCACATGTTCTAATATCAGACTAAAAATGGAGAGAAAGGGAAATTTCTATAAATGTTCCTAAACTACAATGAGTATATTAAATATTGGAACTGAAAAATAAATATATATTATGGGCTAGATTCACGTAGATCGGCGCATCTTTAGATCGGCGTAGCGCATCTCATATGCGCTACACTGATGTAACATAGAGAGGCAAGAACAGTATTCACAAAGCACTTGCTCCCTTTGTTGCCTCGGTGTAACGTAAATTGGCCGGCGTAAGCCTGCCTAATTCAAAGTAGGAAGGAAGTGGGCGTGATCTATTAAAATGAAGCGTGACCCCATGCAAATGAAGGGCCGAACGAACGGCGCATGCGCGCGCATGCTCAGAATCACGTCACATATACTCCCTAAGATACGACGGCTTAATGCCTACGACGTGAATGTAACCCAGCCCCATTCACGTACAACTTACGTAAACAACGTAAAATTCGACGGCTGTTTCCTGGTCCATACCCTAACATGACTTACACCTGCTTTATGTGGAATAACTTTACGCTGGACGTACGCCTTACATAAACGGCGTAGATTACAGCGACAGGCGCAAGTACGTTTGTGAATCGGCGTATCTCGGTCATTTGCATATTCGACGCGCAAATCAATGGAAGTGCCCCTTGCGGCCAGAGTAAATATGCGCCCAGGCTCTGCCGGCGTAGGAAACTTACGTCGATCGGATGAAGCCACAATTCAGGCCAAAGAAACTAATAAAAGCACCTATTGAATAGGCCCAAAAATGTCAATGAATGGAAATGGCTTGCAAATAGATTGACATAGGCTATAGGACCCACCCGGATGTCTGAGCCAGTGCACATCAGATATAAATGAATGTACAAAATTACTAAACCAGATTCTTTCTTCAACCATTGTCTATAAAGGCATTGACATCCGTGTCTTTTACGCATCGGATATGCAAATGAGGAGAACCGCCGATTCAGAAACGAACGCCCGCCCATCGTTTTTTTTTTTACGTCGTTTGCGTTCGGCTTTTTCCGGCGGATAGTTACCCCTGCTATATGAGGGGTAGCTAATGTTAAGTATGGCCATTGTTCCCGCGCCGAGTTTCAAATTTTTACGTCGTTTGCGTAAGTCGGTCTGGAATACGGATGGCCGCAATTGACGTTGCCGCCTAGCGACGTCATTTGGAGCATGCGCACTGGGAAATTTCGCCGGCAGCGCATGCGCAGTTAAATGAGCGCCGGAACGCGCCTGATTTAAATTGTACACTCCCCCTAGCCGCGGAATTTGAATTCCGCCGGGGGAGTTACGATCCGACGGTGCAATTTTCGAGGTAAGTGCTTTGTGAATACTGCACTGGCCTAGCTAAATTGCACCGGCGGATCGTAAATCACATAGATTACGCGGATCTAAAGATCCGCTAATCTATGTGAATCTAGCCCTTTAGTTAGTGTTCTTCTATTGTGCTATTCAAAAAACACCCATTTAGGGCAAAAAATATATTTTGCAGTGTTTCCTCCAGTGTTTGCAGTGTTTCCTCAATATTTTTTATTTGTATGTATTTTATGTTATTTAAAGTTATTTCCCTATCCATTTGTTTGCAGAGTACTTGCCATGCTCTTACCAACATTTTGCTGCCATTTGCAGCCCTCTAGCTCTTTCCATTCGTTTTTAAAAAAAATAGTACTTAAAAGTTCGGGTCCCCATTGACTTCAATGGGGTTCGGGTTCGGGGTCAAGTTCGGGTCCCGAACCTGGACTTTTTTCCGAAGTTCGGCCGAACCCGTCGAACCCGAACATCCAGGTGTCCGTTCAACTCTAATCCTTCATGATGGTAAGATCTAAAAAATGATACTTTCTTGGCTGGCCTCATGGACAAAACAGATCCCTCTTTCAGTGTTGTTAACCATTTCCATACAGGGCACTTATACACCTTCCTGCCCAGACCAATTTTCAGCTTTCAGCACTGTTGCACTTTGAATGACAATTGCACAGTTTTGTTCCCACAAATAGAGCTTTCTTTTGGTGGTATTTGATCACCTCTGGGATTTTTATTTTCTGCAAAAAAAATAAATAAATAAACGAAATTTAGAAAAAAAAATATGTTTTTTTTGTTTCAGTTACAAAACATTGTAAATAAGTACGTTTTCTACTTCACTGACGGGCACTGATGGGCACCGATGAGGTGGCATTGATGGGCACTGATGGGCACTAATATGCGGCACTGATGGGCACTGATAGGTGGCACCGATATGCAGCACAGATGAGCACTGATAGGCGGCATGGATGGGCACGGATATGTGGGGTAGATTCAGATAGGTTAGCGGATCTTTAGATCCACGTAACCTATCTGATTTACGTTACGCCGCCGCAAGTTTTTGAGGCAAGTGCTTTATTCAGAAAGCACTTGCCTGTAAACTTGGCGCCGGCGTATCATAAATCCCCCGTCGGAATTAAAATTCCGCGGCTAGGGGGCGTGTAAAATTTAAATCAGGCGCGTCCCCGCCCCGAAACGAACTGCGCATGTGCCGTCCGTAAAATTTTCCAGCGTGCATTGCTCTAAATGACGTCGCTAGGACGTCATTGGTTTCGACGTGAACGTAAATTCCGTCCATCCGTATTCGCGAACGACTTACGCAAACGACGTAAAAAATTCGAAATTCGACCTGGGAACAACGGCCATACTTAACATAGGATACGCCACATATAGTAGGGGTAACTATACGCCGGAAAAAGCCGAACGCAAACGACGTAAAAAAAACGCCGGGCGGCCGCTCGTTTCTGAATCGGCGTAACTCCTCATTTGCATATTCCTCGCGTATACAAATGGAAGCGCCACCTAGCGGCCAGCGTGAGATTGCAGCCTAAGATCCGACGGTGTAAGTCACTTACACCTGTCGGATCTTAGGGAGATCTATGCGTAACCTGATTCTATGAATCAGGTGCATAGATACGACGGCCGGACTCAGAGATACGACGGTGTATCAGGAGATACGCCGTCGTATCTTCTTTCTGAATCCGGGCCTGTGTGTTTTGCAGCAATGCTGTGATGAGCAGCCAATGTGAACTGAAAGTCAAAGTTTTCTGCGGTGAACTGCTGTTAGCTGTGTGTGGCAGCCAGGCAAACTGCATTGCACAGGAGTTCAATTGATGGACTGTGTTGCATACAGGGGGTGTACCTGTGGAAGTGAGCTCAGCGTGGCCTGAGAAGAGAATCCACTTGGAAAGGCCCAGTGAGTGGATGATTCAAGCAGAATCGCAAAGAGTGAAGTCTGCATATGAAAGTGTGCTGTTTGCAAGTCTTGGAGACAGTACACCAAATTTTTTCCTGTGTTAAAAAGGAACTGTGTTAAAAAAAACATTGGTCTGTTTGCAGCGATGGGGAGGTTAAAAGGCAAAAAGGAAGCAATGATTGCAGAAATGAGAGACAGAACCTTGTGACTGGAGGAGTTGTTACCGACAGAACAAGCCCCAGACTGGTGCAAGATGCACTTGGCTGCACTGAATCAAGTCAAAGGGAAAGTGCATGCTGTTGCCCCTGGCAACACTGGTGTAGGCCAGCCAGCTATCAATGTGAAAAGTGTTGAGAGCCAGGTGCACTGTTTGCGGTGCAGTGAGTGGGGGCATGAAGTTTTCAAATGCCCTTTGTCCCAGGCTTCAGCAAAGCAAAGGTATGAGAAGCCTGCTCTGAGTGTAAAGAGTGAGCATATGGGTGCAGTTGCCCATAGCAACGCCTGTGATGTCAGGTTAGTGGACCGCAAGACAAAGATATTGCCTACAGAGGGTCGTGGCAAGTTTAAAGCAACGCCGCTTCATGGAGAGAGAAGTCTACGTGTGTGGGAGAGCCAGCAACGTGCAGCTGGGAGAGCACCGTTTTCGTTAGCAACAGGAGAAAATGTGCCAATGGGAAGGAGAAGCTACAAGGAAGAGGTATATTACCATCCCCATAAAGATGCCAGTGAAATTATGTGTGTTGGGAGAGTGCCATCTCCCTTAACAACAGGAAAAAGTCACCAAACACCATGCCTGGAATGTGGTCAGCTGGGGCACAGCATATTTTCTTGCCCTAGATTCTGGGATGCAGCTGAAGGTAATGTTGCTGAGCAGAACTCTTTATCGGTGGGCCAAGACTCCTTTTCAGATATGTTTGCAGTCACCCCTGGCAACAAGGAGTTTTCGTTTGTGTCTGCAGGGAGTGCTAAACAGTGGGAGATGCCTGCTGCGATTTCATCCTGTGACCACCAGAGGGAGTTGGCCAGTAAATATGCAACTGAGAGACAGCGCACTTAAATGAAGACAGAGTTACCTGCTACAGGATATGGTAAGACTGTTGCAGTTTGTGATCCAAGTAAAGTAGCAGTGTGTCCGGTGAGGGGATCTGCAGAATGTGTAAAAATGGACTTGCTGCAGTGTGCTACCCAGATCAGTGGGGAGACACAGGTTAAAACCCTGCTTGCAGCAAGGTCAAAGACTGAAAAGGACATATGGACTCTGGGTGCACCTAAAGTAATCCAGCAGAGTGCTGGGAGAGATGTGCTAGGGGTGACCAAAACAGTTGGTATGCCATGTTCCCTAGTGACAGAGACAGGTGCTGCAGAGTTGCCAAGGGAAGCCGCCAAGGAGCCTGCAGTGGTGAGGCAAGTGGTTTCCCAGGACAACTGTGAAGCTTCCCTAGTGGGCAAAATAACTCCTTTGGAGAGGAAGGGTGATGTGCTGAGTGGCATGCAGGGTGCCATGCATTCTGACAAAAGACAATCTGATAGAGATTATAAAACTGCTATGTTTATGAATGCTGATGATGAAGATATTGCTGATGATACATGTACTTATGGTGATGTGATGCTTACTGAGGTAGGGGTGATCGCTAAGCAGGATATGCGATTCCCCTTAGCAACCGTATATAAGGCTGCAGAGGTGTCCTTAGAAACCTCCAGGAAGCTCTGTGTGTTGGAGCCAGAGGTTGCACGGGACAACTGTGGTGCCGCTCTGATGGATAAGAGGGTTGGTGATAAGACCTTGGTGATGAGAAAAATGGTAAAACTCAAATGTCTGAAATTACTTGTAGTCATAATGGGGTACTGTGGTCTGTCACTGCTGGCAGAAAAAGTCCTCATGAGTTTAATGAAGCGCCACCTGAGCAAAGTGGTGAAGTTATGTTATTGCAGCCTGCTGTGTTTAAAAATGTGTTTGCAGTGGGTAACAGTGGAGTGGACACAAGTTCTGCTATGCAAAATGGAGAGACTGCAGGGCCGGTAGACACGGGTGCATTGGCTTTTGCAGAAGTTAACCCTCTCCAATTGGAAGGATCTGAAAAGGGCGCATACATAGCAGAGGTTTTGTCCACAGCAAAAGAGATGAGGAATGTTGAGCTTCAGGATGATGGGGTAATGGATAGCGATTTGGAATCACTCAGTGTTGCTGAAAGTGAGAGGATGAGACACATGCGATTTGCAGTGCTCAGGGGAAGCCACAAGTTTTGTCAGTTGCCTCTGAGGTAGAGGTCTCTGTAAGTGTCTCAGTCTCTCGCGCCTTAGCAAATGAGCCCCTCCACATCGTTGGTAAGGGAAAAGTTCCTAGAGTTCTGTGTTTAAATGTGGCATGTCTAGAAATAACTGAGATTTTGTTGGAATTGGTGAAAATCTTTCCAATGTACATCTGCATGTATCCACAGCAGAGGGGCGACATGGTACTACGCAGTACCAATCGGTGGACACAGGTGGTACAGCAATGTTGATGAAAATTGGTTGCTGTACTGTTGGTTAATTTTGTGGAAAGTTGTCTCACAGTTCTCTTCGAGAGTGCTTCCAGCGGCGGTTGTGTGCAGAAGGCGCTCAGGAGAATTGTTAGAGGAATCAGAAATAATAGACATAGTGGAAGTCTCTCCGTATGCTGATGTGATGGGGTGTATTCCTGCCGGTGCGGTCCGAGGTGCGGCTGAGCATTGGTTGGTACATGGTGTGCGTACTGTTCCACCCTCTAGACCTCATGTAAAGGAAGGGCTCGGAATGGATGTGGCAGTAGTGGGAATTCGGTCCATCACTCGCAGAGAGGTGCAGTTTGAGGTACCCGGAGACACTTTGACAGGAAATAACAGTAATGGTAACTGTAACGAAAAAGTGTATGAGAAGCACTGTAGAGAGGTATTGGTTGAGGTACCAAGGGACACATAAATGGTTAAAGAGATTGGTGTGGGAAAATGTGCGTTGGTAGGAGATATGCTTTTGGAGTGTTGGACAACAGGGGGCGATGTGAAACTGCGGGACTGTGCCATAGGGAGTAACTGCTTGCCTGTAGGTGGTCCCTCCATAGACACTGTCCTAGCAAACAAGAGGAGAAGAGGTCCCAATGACAATGTTGAGTTGAATAACCCCTTGTGGAACATTGCTATTGAGGTTAAACAGAAGGATGTGATGTTGATCTCAGATAGTTTGGTTGCCAAAGGTAACCACATAGGGGTTAGTGAACCTAAGAAACAAATGTTGTTGGTTAATGTTGCATCAGGTAGTGAGAGCGGTCAGTCCCTGACAGATTTCATGGAAGTGGGTCTCCAACAGTCCCAGGAGAGTAGGTCTGTGGGAGGAAAAAGAAGGATCCTGAGGCCAGAAGGTAGAAGGGATAGAGGAATTAGTGGGAGCCCACGGTTCAGGAAGAAGCCAGGAGGCTAAACTGTTGGTTATGCAAGATGCAGAAATACTGTTGTGTTTGTGAACTTTTGTGCTTTTAAATAAAAGTGGGCTACCAGGCCCTTAAAAACTCAGTTCTGGACTGGCGTACTCACTGGAAAACGCACCTACCGCTGAAGTCTAATCACCCCAATCCTACTATATATATATATATATATATATATATATATATATATATATATATATATATATATATATATATATATATATACTGTGTATATACTGTGTGTGTGTGTATATATATATATATATATATATATATATATATATATATATATATAGATATATATATATATATATATATATACCGTATATATAACTAGCTATCTGTCTGTCTATCTATCTAGCTATTTATTAGTTTGACTGTATTAGCTTTTGGTGTGTGGTCCATAATTCTGTAGATTTTTGTTCTTTCAATAGTGCAGTCGTGTTGTAACACTACCAAGCTTGTAATGTCAACTCTATTCAGAGATGTTCTTAATACTTTTATCTGTAGTTAGCATGCCTGCATGGCACAATGGAGTGTGTGGTCGAAACATATTTCTTTAATTAAAAAATAGCTTTTATAGCAGTTTTCCCTTAATCTTAAGCGTGCCAGCACTTCTAACAGAATGTAATGCATTTTATTTAAGTTACATTAGCTGATACATGGATTTCAATTTGACAGCTATGGCAAGGCAAAATAAATGATATGTAAAATTACTGCTAGTCAACTGTTTGAGGAAATGACAGAAATGGCAAACTTTTGACTATCTAAGATTGTTTTCTTTGTGGCATATGCTGCAAGAGAGAATTATTGTGTACCTTGTCAGTTGACAAGCTTGTATTAGAAAATTGTATTGTTTAGGAACTATGAAGAAATTATGCTGTTCCTAGTTTAGTAACTCCAAAATGTATTGCCAGGGGCTAAGCAGAGGTACAGTGCCTTGAAAAGGTATTCATACCCCTTGAAATGTTTCAAATTTTGTCATGTTACAACCAAAAACGTAAATGTATGTTATAGGCATTTTATGTGATAGACCAACAGAAAGTTACACATAATTGTAAAGTGTTAGGAAAATAATAAATTGTTTTCAATTTTTTTTTTTTTTTTAAATATGTGAAAAGCGTGGTGTGTATTTGTATTTATCTCCCCTGAGTCAATATTTTTCAGAACCACCTTTCGCTGTAATTACAGCTGCAAGTCATTTTGGGGAGGTCTCTACCAGCTTTGCACATCTAGAGAGTGACATTTGTGCCCATAGTTTTTTTTGCAAAATAACTCAAGCTCTGTCAGATTGAAAAGTGTCTGTAAACAGCAATTTGCCACAGATTCTCAATTGGATTTAGGTCTGGACTTTGACTTGGCCATTCTAACACATACATATGCTTTGATGTAAACCATTCCATTGTAGCTCTGGCTGTATGTTTAGGGCCATTGTCCTGCTGGAAGGCGAACCTCCAACCCAGCCTCAAGACTCTAACAGGTTTTCTTCCAAGATTGTCCGGTATTTGGCTCCATCCATCTTCCCATCAACTCTGACCAGCTTCCCTGTCCCTTCTGAAGAAAAGCATCCACACAACATGCTGCCACCACAATGTTTCATGGTGGGGATTGTGTGTTCAGGATGATGTGCAGTGTTAGTTTTTCGCCACATATAGCACATTGCTTTTAAGCCAAAAAGTTCAATTTTGGTCTTATCTGACCAGAGCACCTTTTTCCACATGTTTGCTGTGTCCCCCACATGGCTTCTCACAAACAGGACTTATTATGGCTTTCTTACAACAATGGCTTTCTTTTTACCACTCTTCCATAAAGGCCAGATTTGTGGAGTGCACGACTAATAGTTGTCCTGTAGACAGATTCTCCCACCTAAGTTGTGGATCTGCACCTCCTCCAAAATTACCATGGACCCCTTGGCTGCTTCTCTGCTGACTGCTCTCCTTGATTGGCCTGCCAATTTTGGTGGATGGACATGTCTTGATAGGTTTTCAGTTGTGCCATACTCTTTGCATTTTCACATGATGGATTGAACAGTGCTGTGTGAGATGTTCAAAGCTTGAACTGATATCAGCAAGGAAGAAAATACAGAACATGCGAAAAAGAAAAAAAAAAGAGATCTGTAATATGTATTGCAGCTTAAATTCAGAAAGTGTACTCAGGTTCTCTTGAAAGGCAAGAATGCGGTGACGTCATTGTGGACGACGAGCATGCGCTCGTCACATTCGATGCCATCGCCGCCATCTTGCTTCACCCTACCTATGCCGTAGAAGCTACCGCACATGCGTCAAAGTCATTTCGAGCATGTGCAGGTTTCCACGGCGACAGGTAAGTATACACACTCTCAGGTTTCTCGTCGGGAAACAGGCCAACAAGAATCTCGATGAGAAAATAGAGAGTAGAAACTATTTTTCTCGTCGAGATTCTGGCCAGATTTCCAGATGAGAAACCTGAAAGCCTTGTACACATGCTCGGTTTACTCAGCAAGAAAGCTCTGCCAGCAGTTTTCTTGCTGGTTCTTGCCGAGAAAACAAGCGTGTGTACGAGGCTTTAGAGTTCTTGACATGTTCATCTCAAAAGTGGCATGAAACAGTGTTTTTCAAAACCATGAATAATGTTTCTTTTGTGTTTCTTGAAGTGTATCCTCAGAGTACGTGCAGTGCGACCTATTAAGAGGAGGCAATAGGAGCAGACCAAGCAGTATATAACATACTGCATCCCACAGTTAATAAATTGTTTAATGGAATAGGGTTTCCTGTCAACCCCCGCGGACTTCATTTTCCTATGCCACATGAAGCCACAGACAACACAGTTGAACAAACCACATTTGAAACTGCCCTTCTGGTCAAAGATGGTACTCCATCCCATGACTGATGATTTTGTGGTTGGTTTAACCCTACTGGGGCAATGACACTTCCAAAATCTCAAGGTCTCCGGAAGATCAGCTCTGGCCGTTGGGATATGGACCCCGACAACAATATATATAATGTGTTGGGGTTCTTTGTAATTTTTTAGCAAATAAATGATAATTTTTACATGTAGGAGAGAGATGTCAGCATTGGCCTGGGTGCTCCAGAACACCTGAAGGTGCTCCCTGCATGTTGGGCCTCTGTATGTGGCCACGTTGTGTAAAAGTCTCACACATGTGGTATCGCCATACTCAGGAGTAATAGGAGAATGTGTTTTGGGGTGTAATTTGTGGTATGCATATGCTGTGTATGTGAGAAATAACCTGCTAATATGACAATTTTGTGAAAAAGGAAAAAACAAATCTTATTTTGCAAAGAATTGTGGGAAAAAATCACAACTTCAACTTTCAAAAAGGGGTCATTTGGGGGGTATTTGTACTCTTCTGGCATGTTAGGGTCTCAAGTAATGAGATGGGCCATCAGTACTTCAGGTGTGATCAATCTTCAGATATTGGCACCATAGCTTGTGGACTCTATAACTTTCACAAAGACCAAATAATATACACCAATTTGTACTTATTTTTACATAAGATATGTAGCAGTATAAATTTTGGGCAATTATTTATGAAGAAAAATTGCTAACAAAGATAACAAAAACAAAGAAAAATATTTTTTTTACAGAATTTTCAGTCTTTTTTCTTTTATAGCGCAAAAAAACAAAACAAAAAACAAACGTGATTAAATACCACCAAAAAAAAGCTCTATTTGTGTGACAGAAGCACACCCATTTGTAGTTAGTAGCACATAGCTTTCCATATACCTGTACTAAAAAACATGCTTTAGAACTTGCACTGCCAAATGTGCTCCTCCACATCTGCATATAAAACTGAAATGTGGCTGAAGCTATGCAGACACATGCTTCTGTAATACGTGACTAGGAAACAATACAAGTTATCCTGTTGGCCCTGTAATCTCATGCAACATGAGTAAGGAGAGTATGGGATCAGGAATATTAATTGGAACCTGGTTTAATATAATTTTTAGGGTTCATAGAGTAAAGAATATGGCTTGGACAGACTATGGCCCGGATTCACATACATTGGCGCATATTTATACCGGCGTAGCATATCTAATATACGCTCTGCCGACGTAGCGCAGAGAGGCAAGCACTGAATTCACAAAGCACTTGCCTCCCAAACTGCGCTGGGTTCCCTCGGCATAAGCCGTCGTAGGTGGAAGTGGGAGTGAGCCATGCTAATGAGGCGTGACCCCATGTAAATGATGGGCCGAGTGCCAGACAAGTACTTAAAACGAACGGTGCATGTGCCGTCCCATGGACGTATCCCAGTGCGCATGCTCAGAATCACGTCGGAACTACTCCCTGAGATACAACGGATCACTGCCTACAACGTGAACGTAACCTACGCCCAACCCTATTCACGTACTACCTAAACAACGTAAATACGACGGCTGTGTTCCCTGGCCCATACCTTAGCATTAGTTGCGCCTCATATATGGGGAATAACTTTACGCCGAACGTACGACTTACGCAAACCGCGTATATTATTTGCCGGGTGCAAGTACGTTCGTGAATCGGTGTATCTCCCTCATTTGCATATGTGCATAGAAAATCAATGGGAGCAGCATATGCGTAGGCAAGTTACGTCGGTCGTAGGAGGCCTATTTTTAGGCGTATCTTAGTATGTGGGTCGGCTCATAGATATGACGGCGCACATTTGTACTTACGTTGGCGTATCTTGAGATACATTGGCGTAAGTGCTTTGTGAATCCGGGTCTATGTTTTGAATATATTGCTCCTTGATTCCAGTAACATATTTTGTCATAGTTGTCAGTATGCTGTTGCATTCACTCAGACATATACTGTATATACTTGAGTATAAGCCAAGTTTTTCAGCAAAATTTATTTGTGCTGAAAATGCCCCTCAGCTTATACTCAAATCACCTTTTTGCTCTTGATCTCCCGGACTTTGGGGACCCGGTACCGGCCGGCCGTAGGTCGTCTGGACCCCAAACTTGGCACACATGTAGCCCCTCTTCTACAAGTGTGCAAAGTTTGTTGTCTGGGGGACCTACGGCTGGGGAGCACCAAATTTTCAAATCCAGGCAGCCCTTCCATAGACTCTCATGTTAAACGTCAGTCTAGTCATGGACACAGTGAGGCATGTGCACAGTGAGGCATGTGCACAGTGAGGCATGGGCACAGTGAGGCATGGGCACAGTGAGGCATGCACATGGACACAGTGAGGCAAAGTGATGCATGCAGATGGACACCCTAGGCTTATACTCGAGTCAATAAGTTTTCCCAGTTTTTTGTGGTACAATTAGGTGCCTCGACTTATATTCGGGTCGGCTTATACTTGAGTATATACAGTAACTTAATTATGAATTAAAAAAAGTTCTGAAGTTGTTGGAGTAGTTGAAGTTGGCCAAGAACAATTATTTATGACATAATAACTAATAAGAACAAATTATGCATAAAAAGTACTGTTAAATGGAATTAGGTTTCATGTTTTTTAGATATATTTGTAGAAGTCTAAAGGAACATGTGTAGCGCTCATCTCATCTTTATCATAACTGTTAATCTTTATAATAAATATACATACCAAGTGTCAATTTATATGTGCATAAACCATCAATACACACAAAGAAAATTGGTGAAAAATAGTGCAACGTAAGAGTCCATGATTAAGTGTTAAATAAAAAGTCCTCCTCAAAGTGCAAACTTCAGAAGAAATACAAAATCTGTCCCTGCCAGGATATCAGTGAGCAGGGGAGGCCCATCAATTAAGGGCACAAGGGCGCCCCCCCCCCCCTGTCCATGCACCTGACCCCTTGCAATACGCTGAATACATGAATTCCAATGGGGGGATTTGAATCTTATGATTAGAGCCAGAGGTTCTAATAGGCTTCAAAATAGGGTGGGCTTGAGGTGCAGAGCATTGCGAACCGAGCCCACCCAGTTGTGTGACAATAGCAAATGAACAGAGAGGACAAGGGGTTGTATTGAATCGGACACAATTTCTCTGAATTTGTGTCCACAGCAAGGCTTTCTTGGCTTGGTATAACAAATATGAGATCTGCAGTTTAGTACACCGTGGCCTCTATGTGTCACCCTGAATGCTGAGCAGTGCCAGTTCAGAAGAGACTGAAAGGGTCAGCTGAAGGCGAACGTTAACAATCTCAAACACATCCTCCAAAACCGTGATATCTTCAGCCAGCCCCAGAACATATGATAATATATGCCAACAGCTGTCCAGCACTGGGGGCAGTCTGGAGACCTTTGAGGGTAGATCCTATGCAATCTCTGAGGAGTATAGTATACCTTATGTAAGAATGTTGTCTGAATAAGTTTAGAGGAGATCACCAACTTTGAGCTGTTCTCAATGCAATCCTCCCAGTCCTCCATGCCTAGCTAGGAATATCTCCATGTAGGAATCATAAATGTAATCAAACAATTTCTAATGGGGAGCAATAAACCCACAGAAATAACATCTCTTAGGGTTTTAATTCCAAACAGAGCCCAGAGATGGGATTCAGGTAGAAGTCTGAAATGGGGCAAGTTAGGATTGCCCCAGAGCAGGTGGTATGGAGACCACTGACTGGGCTGTAGAAATCACCTCCGAGCAAAGGCCCAAACCCTGAGAGCTGTGCGTAACCCCTCTTTAAGTATTCTTATTTATTCCTTAGTATGTACATTATAACAATCAAGGCCCATACACAATGCTAGATATTTGTAGAAGTGATTGCACTGATACAATTTAGTAATTTGTTATATATATATATATATATATATATATATATATATATATATATATATATATATATATATATACACACAGATTCTATACATATATACAATTTGTAATTTAAAGGGGGCATCCATAATTTTTCATTATTACTCATTATTTTTACAGTCTCTGCTTCCTGCAAAAAAAAAAAAAAAGAACATTTAATTTTAAACTTTTTTATTATTTTCAGGAAAATCATTGTAAAAATCCAGGAATGACTGGTCCACAATTTTAGTTAAAGTAGTATTATACCCAAAAGCAAATATTTCTTACACATTACTGCATGCAATGGCTGCATTGGTTTTCTTTCTTCTGCTTTCATCTGTTGTTCCAGAATGTATCAGTTTACATGGATGAGACAAACCATTTAAAACTGACAGGGGTGCTTATAATGATCAGCTTTAATTAATTCATTTTAAGGCCTCGTACACATGACCAGTTTCCTCAGCAGAATCCATCAAGAAACTTGGTGGGAGAGTCTTTTTGCCGAGGAAACTGGTCGTGTGTACATTTTTCATCGAGGAAACTGTCAAGGAACTCATCAAGCCAAAAAGAGAGCAAGTTCTCTTTTTCCTCGACGGGAGTCAAATTGGCTCGTCGAGTTCCTCGTCGGGCTGGTTTCCGACGAGAAACTCGAGCGTGTGTATGCTAAGGAACCCGCGCTTGCTCATAATAAAGTATGAGACGGGAGTAAAAGTAGCATTTGTAATGGAGAGAACACATTTTTGAAGCTGTAACAGACTGAAAAGTGCAAATAGTCTCTTACCAAACTTTTACTTAACACGCAAACACATAAGATTAGCAAAAGCAGCCCCAAGAGTTGTGCAAGTGGAATCAAACTTCCCCTGCCGTCATATGTGTTGTAGTCACAGCGTTTGAGAACGAGGAGATTTTTTCTTGACTGTGTGTACGCAAAGCAAGCTTGTCGAGTTCCTCGACAAGCCTAACAAGGAACTCGACGAGGAAAATTATGTGTTTCGCCCGTCCAGTAACTCGGTCGTGTGTACGAGGCCTAAAAGTTTGCAAACACAGAATTGGTGCCAAATGGTCCTATGGGACACATATTAAATGATCTTTAGTAAATATGATGTAGATACAATTGTATCCAGCACTGCTTATGCCGCGTACACACGGTCGTTTTTCGGCACGAAAATCGTGTGTGGGCTTCACATCGTTTTTCGGCTTCTAAAATGTCGTTTTTCGGGTTGTAAAAAATGATCGTGTGTGGGCTAAAACGACGTTTTAAACCCGCGCATGCCCAAAAGCAAGTTATGAGACGGGAGCGCTCGTTCTGGTAAAACTACCATTCATAATGGAGTAAGCACATTCATCACGCTGTAACAGACAAAAAGACACAAATCGTCTTTTACTAACAAAGAATCAGCTAAAAGCAGCCCAAAGGCGAATAGAACGTCCCCTTCAGAGTGCCGTCGTACGTGTTGTACGTCACCGCGCTTTGTTCATAATTTTCCAAAAACAATAGTATGTGGGCAACATCGTTTTTAATGATGAAGTTGGAAAACACGTTGTTTTTTGGACATGCTGAAAAATGTCCTTTTTTTTCATGCCGAAAAACGACCGTGTGTACGCGGCATTAGACTCAAAAACCCATCTAGGAAAACTCTCAATGTTGTTAAGTCATGCCACATGTATAACAAAAGCTGATTGCACAGAATTGTTGCTACTTTTTTCTTTGACAATCCTAAGCATTGTGGCAAGACACAGCAAGAAGTCTGTTGTCACAATTCCAGAAAAAAAGATGACTATTAATTGTTTAGTAGAACATATGACAGTCTCTCAGATTTATTTCTTTATTACTAATAGGCGTAGGCAAAATTAATTAGTAACATAGAACAGATGAATCCACTGAAAACAGCAATTACCATGTGGCAGTGGAGGTTTTTAAGGCACAATACAAGTATATAAACATTTTTGTTAAAAAAATAAAAAAAATTATTCTAATTGTTTTATAAATGTGTTTTTTTTACGAAATTATTCCTCAACTGCTATAAGTAAAAGTACTGGTACTCTCAATAGTATCTGATGTTGTATCTAGGTGTGTAGATTGATGGACCCTCATCACAAGAGGATTCCAAGGATAAATCTATTCTAACATTGTTAACAGACACAAACCTGAGTGGCGTTAAAGCCAAACCCAGGCACATATAAAAATGATACTTTAGCTGTGTTATGTGCTTCTTCAAAAATTATCGAATCTGTGAGAGTGAGGATGAGAAAGCAAATACAGTAAGCTTACCAGGCTCTGATGTAATATACAGTGGTGCTATCCTCACATAATTCAGATATATGGGGCTGAAAGAGCAAATAGCTTTTTTATTTTCAAAAAATTTAGTGTGGTTCATTTTAGCAAAGGAGTATCGTTCATTATGTGCAGTGCTATCAAGGTATATCAGACATAACAAGTTTGTGAGACAATATTTGGCATGTGATACAAACATAAAAGTGTTAATATGATCTTGTGCTCAAACCAAGTCCATAAAAGTGCAAAAAGTGATTCCAATCTCTCAGAAATCCAGTAGAAACAGGAATAAAGTTGGATGCTTACCAGACCACAATGACCCTCATACTACTAAGCAGCCAAAAGCGCTTGAGAGATCAATAATAAACAAGCCCGCAGTAGATAGTGTGATCTGACCATTTAATCCTTCTCTGCTCAAACAGTACAAAATTCAACAATCAGGGCCAAACCCCTGATGACAAATGTATGGCTAATGAGTCATGCACAGTGGCTACCAGCCAGTAAGATTGCATAGTGGATGTTATTACGCTGCAGCTTTCTGACATGTCGTTTTTATTATTCATACAATGTGAGTGCACTACTTTTAGTGATTAAAAATGAATTTAACTATTTCCAAATACATGCAGAAGCGTGATGTGAAAAAATATTTCAGTATGAAGAAAATGTTCAGAGCCAAACCTGTCTTGGAATTTGAAAATGTGACTGGAGATTAGTGATGAGCTGAGTGCCGCAGGTTCAGATTTGAAGTAATTTTGCAAACTTAATAAAATATTGGATTTTGAATCTTAACCCCCCTTTGAAACCAGTCATTACGATTTTTGGGGCTAATAGGCAAAGGATTGTCAAACAGAGGTCATTGGGAGCTAGGAAGTTCCTTGGGGGACATATACCAATGCAAAAAAAATACTGTTCAGCTGGGAGAGGGTCTTTTCAGGTGGCTTAAAGGAAAGAATTACAAATGTGCAATTCTTTTCAGTGGCATGCTATATGTGGTTTTACAGAACTTGATTCTAATATACAGTGACACTGGCATTGCATAAATTGCATGTGTATTCAATTAACTTTTACATTTTTAATTCGCTTACACATCAGTTGCTCAATAGGATTGATTTCCACTCAAAAAAGGTTTTTAACCTCCCTGGCGGTATGATTCTGTCTGAAATTATGTACCAAAAGCTGTACAATTATTTTGCAAGGAAATTTGGCGTTTTATACTGTAGGCCTGCAATTCTTAGGAATAACTCACTTAAATCTGACCAAACAAGAGTCTTGTAGGCATCCCGGGTATGATTTTTAAAAAAAAACAAAATTATAAATTATAATATAATAAATAATTATAAATAATTATAACAAATAATAATATAATTATAATAAAAATTATTCAATAATGTAATCAACTCAAAATCACTGAAATTTGCTCAGTTGCAGAATTGTCACTGTCATTACTTTTATTTTTTTATGACCTATTTCCCCACAAATCGCTATCGCACAATTCTGCAAGTGATTATAATTTATTATCGCTGTTTTCTAGCTGATCTAAAACCATTTTTGACATAAAGGGACACTTTTGGTTGCTATGGACAATATACAGTTTGCAGGGAGAAAGAACAGTTTTTATTATATAAAAGTACATGTAGGACACTGGGAAGACCACTAGGGACAAGGGGTGTGTATTTTTTACATACAGTACTGTAATCTATAAGATTACAGTATACTGTGTGTATTGTGTTTGTTTACTTTTTTGAATTTGGCGCCGTTCTCCGCCCCCGTGCGTCGTAACGTCGCAGGGAACGGAGATCGGCGGCACACGGGGACACTGTGAATCGAGCAAGGAGGACCCCGCTCATACAGCGGGGATGCATCGCAGGATCCAGGGACAAGGTGAGTAACTTGTCTGTGGATGCTGCGAAGGTAAGCCGCGCCGCTGCACACTCTGCACGTCCACCCCGAGCGTGACTCGGGGATACCGTTCTTAGCATTAAAAATCCACCCCGAGTCACGCTCGGGTTTACCGCTAAGGGGGTTAAGGGTACTTTTTTTTTTTTTTAAAGGCAACACTTTTTTATGTAGCAGTGATAGAACAATATAGCTAAAATCTATCGCAAAGTATATACTTAAAAAAATAAAATAAAATCTTTATGTGAATATATGTGGTTGTATGTGAATAAAGACATTTGGATCTCAGTTTGGTGTGCAGCCATCCGGATTTTCCTTTCATAATTGCTTCAGCTGCGACTGGACGAGCACTCTGCAGTGAGGAGATCATGCTGTTGGAACCAGCTCACCTGTGAGCAGCGTGGATCTTTAGTTTGTTGCACCAGAACTGCATTCTTCTGCAGGGTCCAAAGGGGTTAAAGCAGGTGGTGAGACAGCAACAACCCTTTGACCCTTTAACCCTTTGTTTGCTGTACTGCACAAGGTTGTAGGGCACTTGCAAAGTGGCCTCATTCACTTGAATGTGTCATGTTTGGCAGGTGCTACACCCACCAACCATGACAGGGCATTTAACTCTTGCTGCGGCTGTGACATTCTGCAGGTGTGGTGCACTTTCTGCAGTAATCAGTGGCCATTTATAGCACTAATTGCTGTATAAGGTTCAATGGTTTAAAAAAAAAAGTGTTAAATGTGTCCGGTCTGTCCGCCGCAATGTCGCAGTCCTGATAAAAATCGCAGATCACCTTCATTACTAGTAAAAAATAATAATAAAAATTGCATAAATCTATCCCCTATTTTGTAGATGCTATAACTTTTGCGCAAACCAATCAATATATGCTTATTGCAAATTTTTTTTTTTACCAAAAATATGTAGAAGATTACGTATCGGCCTAAACTGAGGAAAATATATATATCATTTTTTTTTTAAATTGGGATATTTATTATAGCAGAAAGTAAAAAATATTGTGTTTTTTTTTTCAAAATTGTCGCTATTTTTATGTTTATAGTGCAATAAAAAAACAGCAAAGGTGATCAAATACCACCAAAAGAAAGCTCTATTTGTGATGAAAAAAAAGAACATAGATTTTGTTTGGGAACTGCGTCGCATGACCGTGCAATTGTCAGTTAAAGCGGCACAGAGCCGTATTGCAAAAAAATGGTCTGGTCAGAAAGGTGGTAAATCCTTTCAGGGCTGAAGTGGTTAAGGTGCTCCTGGTGTCAGCAGATTTTACTTAATATAAAAGTATTTATTATGAAAAAAAGGAGGCAAGACGCTTTAGTATTGTTTCATATTAAAATTAAAGGTACCTGGTACACAACAATCTATTGCTTACCCCCAGTTGCTGATCTGTATTTGGCTTCAGTAATCTTGGAATCCCTCACCTGGAACAAGCACACAGCTAGTTTTGAAACTTTTGACTCAATGTAGCAACCAAGTAACCAGCATTTATAAAATGACAGGTCAGCAACAGTAGCCTGCATATTTTCTTATTCCAGGCTTTCTTTAAAGAAAAGTAGAACCTTTGCTAGCAGATAAAACACATTCTTAAGTCTTTGAAAGCGCCAGTTGTTGAAAAAAAAAAAAAGAAGAAAAGCCAAGTCTGAAAATGAACATCTTCAGCATCAGCCTCCTGCAGCCCTGGGAAATTTTAAGAAAATTACTCTTTCTGAGATATCTGTGTTTATCAAGGTTCTCATCTCCACAGTAGGATATACGGAAATAAAGAAAGGTGGGGGGAAGTAATGTTAAAAACAGTCATCACTGCAGTCAGTCAGGCAGCAGAATATTGCAGAAGGGTCTAAGAAATTGTTGCTATTGGAATAAGTGTTTTTGCTTTTTTAAGGGATTTGATCATACTGAATGCTTAGATAATGTCAGAGTGATAACTGCTGCATAACTCATTGAAAAGACTGTTTCTTTTAAACATAAATGTCATGTCATCACGTGCTATCATTGCTCAGAAAACATGTATTTAGTCCCACAAAAACATGGTGTTATTTTAAGTATTGTATAGGACAGCCAAATCAGCAGCAGTAATTAGTATAAAGAAAAGATCCAGGAAGCCCTTATCCTCTTACATTTCATAGTGACATAATTCACTCTGAAGCATTACAATTGAGTACTGGGGTTGAAGCGCACATACATTCCATTCGTTTGCCACAGCTTGTAACTCTCCACTGACATACTGTGTTGTATTTACATGCTATGGATCACAAGAAATGCACACTGTGGAAGCCTTCCCAAAGCATCTGGTGCAAACTTCTGTACTCTGCATGCACTGCTTTGTTTTACATACTCTGGACCCCATCCCCCTTCTGTAGGCAAATTGGATCACTGTACACTGTGCTGTATGTTACATATTGTGAACCACTCTCCTCTATCTGCAGTTCAGACTGCTCCACTTTGTATGATGTGCTGTATGTTACATACTCTGTACCCGTACACTCTACCTGCAATACGCACTGTTCTTCCACTCATTATGCTGTGCTGTGTTTTACATACTCTGGATATCTCTTCTCTGCATGACATGCTGAATTCCCCATTCTAAATGCTGTTCTAGAAGTCACATACTCCTACTCCTGCCCTTTGCATGCCCCAGATTGTCCCACTATGTACACTGTTCTGTTTGCCGTATAATTATTCCACATTGACCACTTTGAAGACTATTCTGTATGTTATATTATATACTTCTTGCCAGCCTGTACATTGTGTTTTATCTTATGTTATTGCTCTTTTATATATGTATTGCTCTTTTCTGTACACTGACTTGTGTGTTTTATACTCTATAATGTTAATGATCACAATATTGTTACAATACCAGACAGGAGAGGTTCACCCAACAAGAAATTGTTTTGTACTTTGTATTTTGCCAACAGTGTGGCTTCAATATTAAACATAATAACCATTTGGGGGGCGAGACCAAGCAAGGCATGTAAGAGGAGGTGCAGCCGTTTTCTCTGCCGTATATCCTGCAGAAGCCGAGCCATAGCACCACCATCCTGCAACCTACAGCCTTGCTGTCCCCTGTGTCACACAGCCCCACACAACTGTCCAATATGGTGGTGCCCAGCTTGCAGAGCAATGATGACAACACTGATCCCAAGCCAACACTCAGAGATATACTGGCTGCGGTTACTGTCTGCAACTCCTCTATTACTAACCTAGCAGGGGAGGTGAAAAGCATGAAAATGGAAATATCTTTTGTGCGGCAAGACATACAAAAGCTGTGCAAACGCACATCTGCAGTGGAAGGGCATTTTAGCACACTGGAGGATGAATGGCAGCCATTACAGAGGGATGTTAAATATACTCACTCCATGGCGGCTGCCAACACATCTAGGTTGGAGGACATGGTGAACCGTCTCCACCGAAACAACGTACATGTGGTGGGCATCCTGGAAAAGAATCAGAAGGCAAGAATCCTGTGGCGTTCATCGAAACATGGTTAGCTGACACGTTTGGGAAAGACGCTTTTTCATCTATGTTCGCAGTTGAGAGAGCCCATAGGGTCGCAACGCGCCCGCCACCACAGGGTACACCCCCGAGGCACTTCCTGTTCCGTCTGCTCAATTACAGAGACATGGACTCCATACTGTCTAAAGCCAGGTTTACTCCTTCTCTCAAAGTGGATAATGCAAAAATCTTACTGTTTCCTGACTTTTCGGCGGAAGTGCAAAGGCAAAGGGTGAAATTCCTGGATATCAAGAAACTACTGAGGGCAGCAAATGTTCAATATTTTATGCCATACCCGGCAAAATTTAAGTTACTCGCCAATGGTTCCTCTCACTTTTTGACAACCCTACCTCTGCTGTGCACCGGCTGGACAGGGAGGAACGTAATCTGGCGCCAGCCTGAAGGTTGAAAACAGAAAGAATTATTTTTATTGGTGGAAAGCACATGGTATGTGTTTGGCGGTGGGGCAGGTTACATCTGTGTGATCTCACAATGTATTGGTCCCATTCCACACTACACGGCTATTCTACTATGTTCTGGGACATACTGTAAGGCCGTGTACACACGGGCAAACATGTACGATGAAACCGGTCCGCCGGACCGTTTTCACCGTACATGTCTGCCCGGGGATTTCTGTACGATGGCTGTACTAACCATCGTACAGAAATCCGCGCGTAAACAATACGCAGGGCGTGTCCGCGGTGTCGCCGCGACAATGACGCGGCAACGTGGGCGGGCCCGACAGTTAAATGGTTCCACGCATGCGTCAAAGTCATTCGACGCATGCGAGGGATGGCGGGCGCTCGGACATGTACGGTAGGTCTGTACAGACGACCGAACATGTCCGAGCGGGCAGGATTCCAGCGGACTGTTTTAAAACAAGTCCAGGAATATTTGTCCTCTGGGAAAAGGCCCGGCGGGCAAATTTTTGCTGGAATCCTGCACGCTCGGGCCTACACACGACCGAACATGTCTGCTGAAACTGGCCCGCAGACCAGTTTCAGCAGACATGTTTGGTCGTGTGTACGGGGCCTAAGTGATCAAGTTTGACACTAGTTATCTGGTCTATTTACCTCTCGGGCTACGTTATTGCCCCCCCAGCAACCTAGTCCTGAGCGGACTTATCCCCCCTCATGTTGAGGAGCACCCTGAGATTACTTGGGTCCTGTTGACCCAGAACTATAGTTTTGGTTCTCTTGTTGTTCTTTTACAATTTTTCTTTCAACAGTTTTTCTTGTTCTTTTTCTTTTTTTCCACAAATTATTTTGAAATGGATAAATCCATGGTTGTCTATTCTTCAATCTAACACTAGAGGGAGCACCAAACATGTGTTATTACTGTTGTTTATAATGACATACTACATGGTGGGCCTAACCTTGCAATACAGAGGACATGCCAATAATAAACCTCCCCCATATTCTGCCTCTATGTACTATGTCTGCCAACTCTAATAAGGAACTGCTCTTCCTCTCATGGAATGTGAGGGGCCTGAGTGATGGGACAAAGCGAGGGGCAATGTTTCATTATTTATCGATAATGAAACCACATGTTGTGTGTCTCCAGGAGACACACTTACAACCTGACTCTGTCCGCCTGCTTAAAACTTGTCAATTTCCGGTACAATTTCACTCCACCTACTCCTCTTTTTCTAGGGGAGTAGGCATGCTAATTGCTATGAATACCGCTTTTCAGTGTATGGAGAAGCAGATTGACAGAAAGGGTAAATATGTGTTCCTGTTGTGCAGCCTGGGGGGGCTTCAGATGTATTGTTGCAGCAATGTATATTCTTCCACCATTTAATTCAGATCCCCTGAACAAATTTGCACAATTTATGGCATTGCACCCCAGGATCCCTATTTTAGGTCTGGAGGACTTCAATAATATTGTTGACCCACAACTGGACAGGCTGGAACTCAAAGAGTGATGTCCCACACATCCCCATTTGCAGCTTTAATATCTGAGCTGGGTCTACCTGACATCTGGAGAGGGTGTAACAGGGATCTCTAGAATAGACATGGGTATGGGAAATTATATGCTGCTCCCACATTTTGGATGCGGCCTATGGACACTGCCTCCTCTCGGATCATTCTCCATTTTGGGCGAGGGTTGATACTTCAGCTCCATCTGTCAGACCAATGTAGAGAGTTAATCCGTTTTGGTTAACCTTACTCCCCACCCCAGACTCCATCCCCGGTGAGCTGAAGGAATTTCTGATGTTCAATAAACAATCTGCTAGTGGATCGGTAGTATGGGATGCTATAAAAGCATTCTTATGGGATCTCCTTATACAGGAAATATCTGGTATAAAGAAAAGATCTAGAGAATGAGAGTACACGGCAGACTTATACACCTCTAAAACTAACAATACCCCCTCTGACTTGGCTCTTTTTTTAGGGGACTGTACCTTTCCCCAGGTCTCCGTGGCTGAAAGAATAAGCACTTTATTCCCCAATCACGATAGAAGAGCTGACTGAGGCATTGGCGGATGCACCAAAACACAAATCTCCAGATCGGATGGGCTGCCTGTCGAGGTATACACCAGGTATGGGTCAATCCTCGTACCTCCACTATTGCAGGCCTTACAAGAGGCGGATAAAATGGGTCATCTACCTGACTCGATGAAGGAGGTCATTTATAGTGGTCCTTCCCAAGCCAGGCAAGGATAGACAGATACCAGATTCATACCGCCCCATTACCCTGCTTAATATCAAGTTGTCAAGTTGCTAGCCAGGGTCCTTGCAAACAGACTTGTGGGTGTTGTTGGGTGGCTGGTACATCGTGATCAATCCGGATTTATTCCGACACGGTCCATGGCGGACAACATCCGACGCCTCTTCCTAAATATTCAGACCCCGGTGGATAACACCGGGGGTAGGGCCATTCTGTCCTTGGACGCTGCCAAGGCTTTTAAAAGTGTTGAATGTCCCTATCTCTGGGAGATCCTGGCTGGCTTCGGCCTTGGGAATGCTTTTATCAACTGGGTGAAAGCACTTTACTCTGAACCTCGGGCCAGGGTCCGAGTTAATAACTCCCTATCCCTGCCCTTCCAGCTACACTGGGGTACGCATCAGGGCTGCCCGTTATCTCCCCTTTTATTTGCACTAGCAGTAGAGCCACTTCCAATGTTAATTCACAATAATGGGGACATTGTGGGATTCCGCAAGGGCCACCTGGAGCATATGTTGTCCCTTTATGCTGACAATGCCTTCCTATATTTGGCAGGCTCCGGTGGCTCACTGCGGACCCTGATGGTAACTATTACTAAATTTGGTGAGTTCTCCGGATTTACTATTAATTCTGTGAGCTCTCCGAATTTGCTATTAATTGGTCCAAATCCGTATTAATGCCCCTAGATCCACCAGTATCACCCTCAGAGGCGTCCCAAATTTTAATCTATCCCCCTAATGGAAAGAGAGCATATTAAATGTCAGGGATGGTGCAAGCTTCCACTATCAGTGGTAGGGCGGGTAAACCTGATCAAAATGATCTGGGCACTGCAGCTCCTATACATCTTTCACAATTCCCCAATTTTGTAGGCTTATCTGGAAAAAAGGTAGAGCCCACATCAGCCTAACAACAATACAATTTGGCAATGACAGGGGACGGGGGGGGGGGGGGGCTGGCAGTACCACACTCTAAGGCCCCGTACACACGACCAAACATGTATGCTGAAACTGGTCCGCGGGCCAGTTTCAGCATACATGTTCGGTCGTGTGTGGGCGCGAGCGGGCCGAATTCCAGCAAACATTTGCCCGCCGGGCCTTTTCCCAGCGGGCAAATATTCCTGGATGTGTTTTAAAACCGTCCGCTGGAATCCTGCCCGCTCGGACATGTACGGTCGTCAGTACAGACCTACCGTACATGTCCAGGCGCCCGCCGTCCATCGCATGCGTCGAATGACTTCGACGCATGCGTGGAAGCCTTTAAATGGCAGGCCCGCCCACGTCTCCGCGTCATCGCCGCGTCATCGTCGCGGCGACGACGCGGACACGCCCCGCGTATTGTTTACGCGCGGACTTCTGTACGATGGTGTGTACAACCATCGTACAGAAGCCCTCTGGCAGACATGTATGGTGAAAACGGTCCGACGGACCGCTTTCACCATACATGTTTGTTCGTGTGTACCCGGCCTAAGATGTACTTTTTAGCATCACAGCTGCAATAGTTTGCAGGATGGGACCTATCTCATATTAATAGCTGGCTCTCATTTGGAGATGGGTCTGCTGGGTATCCCTTCGTCCTCCCCAACAGCAATACTACTTCAGAAGGTTTGGAAGACAGTTAAAAGTGCACTAACTGTAGATGGTCCAATGGAGTTTACTCCCATTTGGAACAATCCCAATTACCCTGTACTATCCAAACTAGAGGGATTCTCCCTTTGGTTAGGAGTAGGGATATGGTTCTTTACACAATTATATGATGGTAATGTACTCAAATCATTTCGAAATGTATGCAGGGAATTCTCTCTAACACGGAAACAATTCTACCAATACCTCCAACTCAAGCATGCTTTACAAACCCAGACATGGACTGTCAGTCTAAGTATCACTAAATCTTTCCTGATACAGGAGGTCCTACAAGCTGATACCCGCGAGGGTGTGATATCACAAGCCTATTCTACTTTGGTAGCCACAATTCAAAATGCTGCCCTACTTAAATGTAGAATGCACTGGTCCACGGATGTGGGTGACATAGACGGTGACCATTGGGACATGGCCCTGGAAACAAGTCCAGTGGTGTCAGTCTAGGCATCTCATAAACTCTCACACTTGTTTATACTTCATAGGTCATATTGTACACCCATACAAACTATATGAATGGGGCAGAAGAGATTCCCCCCTATGCCCTAAATGTACCGTTCACAGGGGAGATTTTATACACATGATATGGCGCTGCCCAAAGCTTACTAGATATTGGACAGAGGTCACACAGACTGTATCCGCTGTAGCACAAACACCCATACTATGCACACCACTGGTGTGCCTCTTGGAATCTGTTGATGCTGAAATGTATCCAAAAGGCATCTATATAATGGTAACTAGACTACTATACCTAGCCAGGAAACTCATAGCACGTTACTGGCTTGCGACTAATGTGCCTACAAAAGCCCAGTGGATCGCATATGTTAACTCTCTCCTCCTTAGGGAACAGTTAGCATACCGACACCGAAAGGCTCCAAAAAAATGTGATCTTGTATGGCAAAACTGGTTGGACACCCTCAATCTTGCTCCTCCCAGCTCATATGGATAGACAGCTATGGTTATAGACTCTAATGTTGTTGTAGGGACCTCCTCCTGAGCTTAGGGCCTCTCCTATAATGCATTTGCTGTGCAGATGGTAACTCATATGGTAAAAAGGCCTAACAAGCCTGGAGGAAGGAGCCTATTCCTTGTAATAATCTATTTTACTTTATTTTATTTTATCCCCACCTTTTTTTTGTTTTGTTTTTGTTTGTTCTAAGTTTTATGAAAAACAAGATTATATATGCCTAATAATAGGTAACTGCATCATTTGTACATATATTGTACATATATTGTTTTATTTTGTGTACGCCTCAACTGTGGGGAAATATGTTTATACCCTTATTGTAACTCAGTTACCCATTATTCTTGTCAATAAAAAAAGTTTTGATTAAAAAAAAAAAAACATAATAACCATTTAAAACATGCTTTATCCTTTAGAGCAAGAAAACAGAAATGTTCATAATGGTCACTGTGGTAAATGAATGTAAAGCCACCTGAAGCATAGCTGTCCTAATTCAACTAGAGACAGAACCATACTACTGCAGCCAGGGCAGTACTATGTTACCAAAACTATCATATTGCAAAAGACAAACTGATATTTTTTAATGGTGCCATGTTACTAGAAGTGCCATCTTACAAAAGACAGGGTAATGACTTTTTACAGAGCCAGAATAATGTAATGTTATTAAGACATAATACCATCAGCAGAGGTACTGTGTAACCCATAAGACTCAAGCTACAATGGCCATAGAATTGTGAAGTTATTATCAATAGTACCATGTTCTGAATGTCAAGATAACACATTGGTGTACAAAATCCTGTTCATACCGGTTTGCTTTGTAAATCCTCTATTCTATAAATTGTTAGAATTTTATGCTGTGTCTCTCTTCAGTAACATTTTCATAAAGGTCAGTGTTCTAAAACCAATACAAATACATTCTCCCCGCTTAATACTGCATAAAGGGACCACAAAACCTAGAGAATGTTAGTATTTATTTTTCATTATGCATGACAAAAAGCCCTAAATATGTAGTATGTTGCTTCATGGCGAGAACTGTTTTTAAAATAGATGAAAAAAACTTTTTTTTAATGGTATGCTTAGTTTAGACTGAGATCACATTGAAGACGGAAAGGCAATTCCAGGGACAAAACATTGAAGAACCTACAATAAGTTAAAGAACAGGGTCTGTCTCTAAAAATGATATACAATTGGCAACACACATGTATATGTTTTTTACGCATACTGTAACTTATATATATATGTTTGTATACCTTCACCACTACTGCTACTATGAGGCCTTGTACACACGACCGAACATGTCCACTGAAACTGGTCAGCGGACCAGTTTCCGCGGACATGTCCGACCATGTGTAGGGCCTAGCGGACAGTTTTCCGGCCTAGCGGACAGGTTTCCAGCGGACAAAAGTTTCTTAGCATGCTAAGAAACTTGTCCGCTGGAAACATGTCCGTCGGACATGTCCGATGGTTAGTACGACTCATCGGACATGTCCGCTGGTTATGACGTATAACCAGCGGCCCGAAATCCCTCGCATGCGTCAAATTGATTCGACGCATGCATGGAAGCATTGAACTCGCGTATTAGAGAACGTCGGTGTCTTCTACGTCACCGCGTTCTCTGTCCGCTGGGATTTTGGTCTGATGGTGTGTACACACATCAGACCAAAAGCTCCCAGCAGACATGTCCGATGAAAATAGTCCGCGGACCGTTTTTATTGGACATGTCTGCTCGTGTGTACAAGGCCTTAGAGTTCCATTACTTCACTATGTTGTGTTCCTGTGCATACTAGTGTGATTTGCCAGCATTAGTCAATCAGGAACTAGCAGAGTGAAGAACACACCCCACCTATTGCAATTCTTACAAAGCACCAATGTAGACGGTGATTTAGCATACTTATGCCCCGTACACATGATCAGGCTTTTGCCCGGCCAAACTCACATCGGAATTCCGACGGGATTCCATCGGAGTAAAAGAGAACATGTTCTCTATCTAAACTCCGACGGAATTTCTCGGAAAAAAGTCCGATGGGGCATACACACGGTCAGTCAGACTTTTTCCATCGGAAATTCCGAGAGTGTGTACGGAGCTTTAGGGCCCTTTCACACGTGCGGACCGTATGTCCGCATTTTCATCTGTCCGTTGCGGATGAAAACGGGACATACATTGGTCCCTATGTGATTACGGGTGTCAGCGGATGACCATCCGCTGACACCCGTAATCACCCGCCTCCGCAAAGATCTGCATTTGCGGACGGAAGAAAATCCTATTTTCTTCCGTCTGCCGGATCGGATGAACACGGACATACGGTCCGTGTTCATCCGATCCCCCATAGGGGAGAGCGGAGGAAAGACAGGGCAGTCCCTGCACAGTGTGCAGGGACCGCCCTGTCAGCTGCCAGCTCAGCTGGGATTTTACGAGGATCCCCACTGAGCTTTTGCGGACACACGGAGCGGATCATTACTGATCCGCCCGTGTGAAAGGGCCCTTACTGTTCTATTTCAAAATGGAATTCTACCTCCATGTGGTGAGCTTTTTTCCCAGACAGTATCAAGCAATTTTTCTGACTGTCCTCAGTTTTGAGAAGCGGTAGTGCAGGGTGTCCCCATTGTGAGAACGGAGCTGGTTGACCATGTGTGAAGCATCCTGTTGACACAAATGTGCATGTTGCTGCTTTCCTCTGGCAGCTTTAAAGTGGAAAAAAAATTCCATATTTTGATTGTAACTATAGAGAAGCATATAATAGGAGCCAGCGCTTCTCTCCCCCCTTCTTGTTTTTCACACAGATCTGGCTATTCTCTAAGAACAGCTGCTGCTTTTAATCCAATTGTTTTTCTCCATGAACTATATGATGGACTGATTATGTATATACCAAATGTATATACTACATTAACTAACTTTTTATCACCATGGGACTTTTTTTAGAATTATTCAGCAACTGACCTTGCGCCAGATATATTGGCCCAGATTCACATAGATGGGCGCAAAATTGTGCGGGCGTAACGTATCTCATTTACGTTATGCCGCCGCAAGTTTTTCAGGCAAGTGCTTTATTCACAAAGCACTTGCCTGTAAAGTTGCGGCGGTGTAGCGTAAATCACCCGGCAGAATTCAAATTTGGCGGGTAGGGGGCGTGTTTCATTTAAATGAAGTGCGTCCCCACGCCGAATGAACTGCACATGTGCCGTCCCTAAAATATCCCAGTGTGCATTGCTCCAAATGACGTCGCAAGGACATCATTGGTTTCGACGTGAACGTAAATGACGTCCAGCCCCATTCACGGATGACTTACGCAAACAACGTAATTTTTTCAATTTTCGACGCGGGAACGATGGCCATACTTAACATTAGCTGCGCCTCATAGACCCAGGGGCAACTTTACGCTGGGAAAAGCCTAACGTAAACGTTGTAACTTTACTGCGTCGGATGCGCGTACGTTCGAGAATTCGCGTATCTAGCTAATTTGCATACTCAACGCGGAAATCGACGGAAGCGCCACCTAGCGGGCAAAAAAAAAATTGCAGTTTAGATACGACGGCGTAAGACACTTACGCCTGTTGGATCTAATGAATATCTATGCGTAACTGATTCTAAGAATCAGTCGCATAGATACGACGGCGCTACGCAGAGATACGACGGCGTATCTGGAGATGCGCCGTCGTATCTCTTTTGAGAATCTGGGCCTCTGTCTTTAAGCCTATAATAAGGCTTACCTATAGGTTGTGTAAATATATCCTAAACATGCACCGGAGATATCTAGTTTACATGCAGCCAGTGAAATCATGAGTTAATGGGAATGACATCATCGCGGCTCAGGCCAGTCACATAGCCAGAGTCTGCAAACCCGGAAGCAAGACGGGTGAAGATGAGAGCGCCTGCAGCGCTGACTTCTCAGCGCTGGAAGAGCTTTGTTTTAAGGTAAGTTTAACATAATGTGCTAGTATGCGTTGCCTTTATCTTGCAGGTACAAAAAAAAAAAAAAAAAATTGTCCAGCAGTTTACAGCCACGTTAATGTCATTGAGTGGATTTTAGTTATGTTGCTCACACGTTGTGGAGAGGATTTCCATTAGCTTGTGAGAGACACTTTCTTTGCAGTGATATTTATCACATATGTTGGACTCTTTTGCATTGGACTATTCATAGTGATTTGTTTTGTATTATCATTTTTAAATATTGTAGATGCTTTTTGCACATTATGAATGCTGTGTTGGCAGTACATGCTTTAAGTTTGTAATATTCTATATTTGGAGGTGCTGCATTATTTTCTTTGTTCATAATAATGCTTAAATATTTTTTGTATGCGGGAGGTATATCAAAATTTGCTAAAATATAGTGTACATTGTCAATGATAATTTTTAGAAAGACATATATGCTCATTGGGTCTATCTGATCCTGACTGCAGGAAAGGTTACTTTTGAAAAAATTAGGGTACTGACTCCTCTAGCAAAATCCAAATACAGTAGTTTGAGTGATATTTGTATGGGTAGCCCTTGCAAATGAGGAGATACATTTTTTCATTATTTAAATGAGTTTCCTGCAGGCAGACCACTACAGAGCCAAAAGAGATCTGGGTAGAAAATAAAGCATACAGCAATGAGTATCTTTTAAGTCCTCTGATTTTTATTGAAGTTATTGGGGATTCATTACTCATACTTGTGACATGTGACATGAGTTTGACTCGAACATCGGCTGTTCGCCCGTTCGCCGAATAGTGAACAATTTGGGGTGTTTGCGGCTAATTCGAAAGCTGCGGAACACCCTTTAAAATTCTATGGGAGAAATCAAAAGTGCTAATTTTAAGGGTTAATATGCAAGTTATTGTCATAAAAAGTGTTTGAGGACCTGCGTCCTGCCCCAGGGGACATGTATCAATGCAAAAAAAGTTTTAAAAAGTGACGTTTTAAAAAAAGGACGTTTTAAAAAGGGACGTTTTTTCGAGAGCACAGGAAAAGCACAGGAAAACTGCCAAAAATTGGAAGCCCAGCGGGAAAAAAGAGAGCAGGTTCTCTTTTTTGGTCCGGCGGGTTTTGGGAAGTTTTCACATCTGAAAAACTGCGAGGAGCATACACACGGCCGGGATTCCCGGCTAAAAGCTCTACTCGCAGTTTTCCCATCAGGAAACCCGGTCATGTGTACGGGGCATAACGGTGTTCGCGTGTTCAAATTTTTTTTTGCCTGTTCGCATGTTCTGCTGCGAACCGAACCGGGGGGTGTTCGGCTTATCCCTACTTGTGATTAGAGAATAATAATATAAGTACCAATAATAACAATAATAACAACAACCTGTCCCAGGCCATTTCTGAAGATAAGTTCCCATATGATGTTATGGATGACAATAAGAGAGATAGGTGAGTTGTGAGTCTGGAGTGAACACTTCACACTATGCTATAGGCCCCTAGGGCTTGATGTGTGCTCATTATATCCAAAAAGATTTCCAGGTGTCTGGTAATAACCAGTGGCGGCCGGTGCTCAAAATGTTTAGGGGAGCGCAAACAAATGAAAAAAAAAAAGACAATTGCAGCCTCACTGTGCCCATCAAAGGCAGCCACTGTGCCCATCAAAGGCAGCCACTGTGCCCATCAAATGCAGCCACTGTGCCATGCCATCAATTGTCGCCACTGTGCCATCAATTGTCACCACTGTGCCCATCAATTGTCACCACTGTGCCCATCAATTGTCACCACTGTGCCATGCCACTGTGCCATCAAACGCAGCCACTGTGCTATGCCATCAATTGTTACCACTGTGCCCACATCAATTGTCGCCATTGTGCCCACATCAATTGTCCCCACTGTGCCCACATCAAGTGTCCCCACTGTGCCCACATCAATTGTCCCCACTGTGCCCACATCAATGGTCGCCACTTTGCCCACATCAATTGTCCCCACTGTTCCCACATCAATTGTCCCCACTGTGCCCACATCAATTGTCCCCACTGTGCCCACATCAATTGTCCCCACTGTGCCCACATCAATTGTCCCCACTGTGCCCACATCAATTGTCCCCCACTGTGCCCACATCAATTGTCCCCACTGTGCCCACATCAATTGTCCCCACATCAATTGTCCCCACTGTGCCCTGTAAAATGCTGCCAGTCAGATTGCCCCCCCTCCCGGCACTTACCTTTCTGGGGTTCGCCATCCTCTTTCCACGGTCCCTTGATGTCTTCGGCCACCATCGATGACGCTTCAGCCAATCAGGTTACTGATAACCAGAATCAGTGAACCTGATTGGCTGAGACGGCCGTCAGTCTTATCCAAGGGACGTAGCTCACTACGTTCCGATGATAAGACATCCGGGAGCTGAAGGGCTGTACTGGGAAAGTCTATCAGAGCCGCTGGCTCTGATAGGCACTTCCGCACAGCCAACCAGCTGTTCTTATTCAGATAATCGGCGCCCAATGTCCGGTTATCTGAATAGGCTAGCCACAATAACATACACTCATGCGATGCATGAGTGTATGTTATTTGCGTTGCGCTGCAAAACAAATTTTTAAAAGCCTTAAAGGGCCCGTTTTTTTTTATGACTACAGGAGGGGGGGGGGCGGGCGGTGCCCGGGCGCCCCCTATGGGCGGGCCGCCACTGGTAATAACATTCTATTAAGCAGAACAGTAATGTTCTCCTATGTGAGTAGAAGTTGCAGTGGCAGAATTCTGTCATGCAAAAAATAAAAAATAAAATACAATGTCCTAGCCCTAGTAAAACACATTACAGAACAAAAAAGAAAACACAAAAGTTGTTTCCCTTAGGAAAAATGTGTAGAGGCAGTCCTATGCCTTCAAATGAGGACTATGGTGGGTAATCTAGAAGCAGCAGTCTCTAATCGATTAGATCCACCCTAATGCCACGTACACGCGATTGGTTCGTCTGATGAAAACGGTCTGATGAACTGTTTTAATCAGACAAACCGATCGTGTGTGGGCCCCATCGTTTTTTTCCCCATCGGTGAAAAAATGTAGAACCTGTTTTAAAATGATCTGATGGTTAAAAAACTGATAGAAAAAAAACGATCGTCTGTGGGGAAATCCATCGGTTAAAAATCAACGCATGCTCAGAATCAAGTCAACGCATGCTCGGAAGCATTGAACTTCATTTTTCTCAGCACGTCGTTGTGTTTTACGTCGTTCTGACACGATCGTTTTTTTAACTGATGGTGTGTAGGCAAGACTGATGAAAGTCAGCTTCATCGGATATCTGATGAAAAAATCCATCAGACCATTTTCATCAGATGAACCGATCGTGTGTACAGGGCGCAAGAGGAGTATTATTGAGTGTAACGGAACCCCAAATGGGACAGGGGTTAACGCCGTTTACAATATTCCATTCCACCAACCCAGGACAGCTTATCGACACTCCACAATCCGGCGACACGACCCATACAGATTTCCCCCAGAGAAACGAGACACAGCTCTGTTCTCTGGTTCAAACGAATAGATCTTTAATGGGGAAACTCAGGCTTCTTATATACAGTCAGTAATAAAATAACAATGGCTTAACTCCACCCACAACATAACACAAGGAACTCAATGCACATTTTTAGTCAGACTTTCTGGCACCGATATGATCTAATTACTAACCATTTACCCAGACGAGGTGACTCAGAGATAAGCTCTTTTCACCTCAATACAATATACATTCCTTTAGTAAACATAAGTCAGACATCTGACCTTTTAGATTGTGCTAACTCACAACACACATTATCATCAATAGAAATTCACACAAAACAGTGTTAATTAGCATCACACAATTAAAAGGTCTTTAGAAGCCAGGCTAAGGTTAGTTTGCATGACAGTAGCAGACTTAATTACCCCCTTAACAGACTATGTCCCACATTGAAGGAGTCACTCTATTGACCGGTTGTAATTAGTTCTTCTAGACATTCTTGAATATTTGTGGATTACAGACCCTGGTTAAAGCAACCCAAGATATTTCCATTGTTTCCTGGCTCAATCTGTGCCCAAAAGTGACTCCCCTTACATGGCTCCCTCCTTATGGGACACTCCGGCAGACCCGGCTTGATCCTTTTCTGGTCAACTTGGGGATGTCCGGAACTAGGAGGCCGGGGTGATGTCTGTTTGCCGAGATAACCCATCCGCATTGCCATTTTGCTTACAGGGTTGATTGTGAAGTAGGGTTGCAGGGCTAAGCTCCACCGCAGCAACCTGCCATTGTCTCCTGAGACCTGGTCAAGCCACACCAATGGGTTGTGGTCAGTGACTAATGAAAATTCCTGTCCGTACAGGTAAGGGTTCAACTTTTTAAGGGGCCCAAACCAGGGCCAAACACTCCTTCTCCACTGCCGCATAGCTCACTTCCCGGGGAGTAGCTTTCTGCTCAGGTATGCGACCGGGTGTCCTCCCCGACTTGGCTCAGCACCGCCCCCAGTCCAGACATGGAAGCATCTGTGTGAACAAGGAAACGTTTGTTAGGTACTGGGGCAGCCAGAACAGGGGCATTTACAAGTGCTTGCTTGAGGGCTAGAAACGCAGCTTCACAAGCTGGAGACCACAGGACCTGCCTAAGTAAATTCTTTTTCGTCAGGTCTGTCAGGGGTTTGGCGATAGCACTATAATCGGGGACAAAACTTCGGTAGTACCCTGCAGTCCCCAAGAAGGCCAATACCTGGGTCTTAGTGCGGGGTGTGGGCCAGTTAGCTACTGCCTCTACCTTGACTGGCTCGGGTCTCTGGTTCCCACACCCTACTCGGTGTCCCAGGTACTGCACCTCTGCCATACCTAGATGGCACTTGTCTGGTTTCAAGGTCAGGCCTGCGATCTGAATCTTGTCCAACACCACCCCTACATGAACCAGGTGCTCCTCCCAAGACTCACTGTAGATCGCAATGTCATCCAGGTATGCACAAGCAAAATCATGTAAGCCATCGAGGAGCCTATCCACCATATGTTGGAAGGTAGCCGGGGCATTTTTCATCCTGAATGGCATGACCTTAGACTGGTACAGGCCAAATGGGGTAACAAATGCCGACTTGGCGATAGCATCCTCGGCCAGGGGAATCTGCCAATAACCTTTACACAGGTCGATTGTAGTTAAATAACGTCCCCTGGCTATACGATGTAGCAGTTTGTCTACCCAGGGCATCGGGTAGGCATCAGTGGTGGTCTTCTCATTGAGTCGCCTGTAGTCCACACAGAACCGGGTAGTTACGTCTTTCTTAGGCACTAGGACTACAGGCGAGGCCCAAGGGCTGTCAGAGGGCTCAATGACTCCTAACTGAATCATCTCCTGTATCTCCCGCATTCCTTCTCAGACTGCTTCAGGGATACGGTAGGGGGTCTGTCGAAGGGTGCTTGTCCAGGGGTCTCTACCTTATGCACAGCCAGGGTCGTGTAGCCCGGTTTTTGGGAGAAAGTTGCCTGTTTCTCCCACAGAAGCCGCTTAGCCTGTTCCTTCTTTGTGGGACTTAACCGGTCCCCTAGCTGTACAAGGCTAATGAGATCAGTCTGGGGGTCTCTCTCTAGTAAATCAGGGAGGGGTACATTTTCTGAGTCGTCCGCAGCAGGGGCACATACTGCAGCGACATCCTCCTGCCGTTCCTGATACTCCTTCAGCATGTTCACATGAAAGGTCCACTGGATTCTTTCATCTGCACAGCTGGCAATAACATAGGTAGTATCATATATCTGGGCTACTACTTTATATAGGCCTTGCCAAGATGCCTGCATCTTGTCGGTCTTCACTGGCTTGAGCACTAAGACCTTCTGCCCAACCTGGAAGATACTCTGTCGGGCCCCCCGATCATACCATTTCTTCTGTCTCCCCTGGGCCGCCTGGAGATTCTCCCTTACCATCAGAGACAGTTGCTCCATGCGGTCCCTGAGTTCCAGAACATAGGGCACTATGGGGGTCCCCTCCTGTTCTGTCTTTCCCTTCCAGTGTCCTCTAATGAGATTGAGGGGTCCGCAGGACCCTTCTCCCATAGAGCAATTCGAAAGGAGAGAAACCAGTAGATTCCTGGGGTACCTCTCTGTACGCAAATAACAGGTGAAGCAGAAATCTCTCCCAGTCTCTGCAAGCATCCAAAAAGGTCCTCAGCATTTGCTTGAAAGTCCCGTTAAAGCACTTGCAGAGACCATTAGTCTGGGGGTGGTAAGGTGAGCTAAGCAAGGGCTTAATATTGCACACCTTCCACAACTGCTGGGTGAGCACTGCGGTAAACTGGGTTCCCTGGTTAGAGAGGATCTCCTGAGGGAACCCCACTCTAGTGAATATCTTAACCAGGGCATCAGCTACTGTCTCCGCTTCGATGTTGGACATAGCTTTTGCCTCTGGGTAACGGGTGGCATAGTCCACCACGGTGAGAATATACTTCTTCCCGGATGGACTAGGCCTGGCCATGGGACACACAATGTCAACGGCTATGCGGTAAAAGGGCTCCCCAATAATAGGCATAGACATAAGTCTAGCCTTAGTGTGGTCCCCCCTCTTACCTACCCATTGACATGTGTCACACGTTTTGCAGTATTGTCGCACATACTGGTTAAAATTGGGCCAGAAGAAATTCTGTGTAATCCTATGGGCTGTGCGACAGGACCCTAGATGTCCTGCTAGTGGTACATCATGCCCGATTCACAGAATCTCCAGCTGGTATTTCTTAGGTACCACCAGCTGTCTTTTCTGTAAAGGGGACTTCCTTCTCTGGGGTGGCTTAGGGATCCTATACAGTATGTCCCCCACCCATTCATAAAGCACCCCATCCATTCTCCTTTCCTGAGTATCTGCCTTAGGGATCCCCCCGGGTTTCCCTCCCGAATGCCTCTGGGGTATCCCGGCCTAGGGGTGCCTGATCTATGGTACATGTCGGGGAAGATAGTCTTACCTGGGTCTCAGCAGCAAGCGGGCCGGTTCCAGCATCATGGGACTGGGCACAGGTAGTCACTGGGTTGGCTTAATTAGGGCCCATCGGGGCATAAGCAGAAATGAGGGGGGCCAAATCATTCCCCAGTAGTACATCTGCTGGCAAATCTTTCATCACCCCCACGACATAACACAATGAATTCAATGCACATTTTTAGTCAGACTTTCTGGTACCGATATGAGCTAATTACTAACCATTTACCCAGACGAGGTGACTCTGAGATAAGCTCTTTTCACCTCAATACAATACACATTCCTTTAGTAAACATAAGTCAGACATCTGACATTTTAGATTGTGCTAACTTACAACACACATTATCATCAATAGAAATTCACACAAAACAGTGTTAATTAGCATCACACAATGAAAAGGTCTTTAGAAGCCAGGCTAAGGCTAGTTTACATGACAGTAGGAGACTTAATTACCCCCTTAACAGACTCTGTCCCACATTGAAGGAGTCACTCTATTGACCGGTTGTAATTAGTTCTTCAAGACATTCTTGAATATTTGTGGATTACAGACCCCGGTTAAAGCAACCCAAGATATGTCCATTATTTCCTGGCTCAATCTGTGCCCAAAAGTGACTCCCGTTACATTGAGGTTAAGTTGTGATCCAGATACTGAAAAGTTAGGGATTGAAGAAGTTTAGGATTTTCCTTAATTGGGAGGAAGGTGCAATTTGTTGTTGTCCAGCCAAAGGAATGCCATCTGAGGATTGTCAAGGAAATGTGTTTTACCCCCAGCTGTAGCTTTTAACTTTGAAAGGTATAACATTGCGTATGAGAGTTGGAGCTGGTGGAGCCTCTTTTAAACTTCTATGTACTTAATTCTTTGCCCTTGATGTTCCACAGAAAACTCTTAAAAAGTGAAACTTTGGAGCCACTGATTTCAACACTGCCTTCAGTGAGAGCCAGATTCAGAATGATATTCCTATTTTTGTAGTGAGACATCCTCAGGATCGATGGTCTTGGGGGATTGCCTGACGGAAAATGTCTTGCAGGGATCCTGTGTGCCCTTTACACCCCAAAAACTTTCCCCAAAAACCTTTAAGGCCCCGTACACACGAGAGGATCTATCCGCTGGAATTTATCTGCGGATCAGTTCCAGCGGATAGATCCGCTGGTGTGTACAACCCAGCGGATATTTTTCCGCTGATTTTTCTCGGGCCGACCGATTTCCAGCGGATAAAAATTTCTTAGCATGCTAAGAAATCTATCCGCTGGAATCGGCTCCAGCGGATCGATCCGGTGGTCTGTACAGACTCACCGGATCGATCCGTCCGAAACCATCCCTCGCATGCGTCGTAATGATTCGACGCATGCGTGGAATTCCTTATATGACAGCGTCGCGCACGTCGCCGTGTCATCATCGCGGCGACGGTGCGACACGTCACCACGGTGTGAATTCGGCGCGGATTTCGATCCGATGGTGAGTACAATCCAGCGGATCGAAATCCTCAGAGGATTTATCCGCGGAAACGGTCCGGAGGACCGTATCCGCGGATAAATCCTCTCGTGTGTACTAGGCATAAGTGCTATGTTTTAATGTATTCAGTTGGGATTTTGCCCTTAATGCTTTCTGGAAAGCATAGGATTCTGACATTGCTCTACCTCAATCTGTGTTCTATGTCTTCCAGACAATTATTGTGATCAGTTGTTGGTTGCCCCCTAGCTTAAGATTGCATTTTGTTGGTGCAACCTCATCCATTGAGCTTATTTGGCCATTCAGCACTGATGGTCACTTAATTTCTGTATATAATGTCGGATGATTGGCATATCCTATCTGATGCCCTGCACTGAGAGCTAAGAGTAGATAGTGATGTATTGCATAATTGAACTGCAAGAAATATATTCATAAGTGTAGGCTCCATATTACCCCTGCAAGTCCCACTCACTTTCTGTGAGCCCCTGCAGTATGTTCAAATCCTGGCAGGTCCATGCCAGCGTTATGTGACTTCTCCATAATCATGTGTAACAATTCAATGTCTGTATCACTGATTGCATCTCCCATATGTGTCGGCATTACATTTTATGTGGCTGGGATGCATGAAAATCACTCCATATTACTCACTGCATCCCTGTTTTTCTCTTTCTGGGATCGCTGTAGGCCAGTTGCCTACACACCATCGTTTTTCTCACAATGTTCTAGCAAAGCGAGGTTACGTTCTCACAACTTTTTCCATTGAAGCTCGCTTCTGGGCATGCGCGGGTGTAAAAACGTATTTTTAAACAACGTTTTTTGCTACACACGGTCAATTTCTGTGAAGTAAAAAACGACGTTTTGAAAAACGACACATAAAATTGAAGCATGCTTCAATTATTTTTGGTCGTTTTTTACAAGACATAAAACAACGTTTTCCCCCACACACGGTCAATTAAAGTGACGTTTTTAAAAACGTTGTTTTTTTTCATCGCATAAAACGACCGTGTGTACGCGGCATTAGATTTTGGTCCGATTACAAGATCAAACTGAACATTGGCTGTTTGGGTGGTACAGAATTTGGGAAGGCCTCAAGCCCCATACACACTATCAGTTTTCCTGCTGGTTTTCTCTTCGGGTTTACCAAAACCATGTAGTACAAGGACCTGCCTGATTGCATTCAAATTGAAACGCTTAAGGTTTGACCTCATATTAGATGGTTTTGGTAAACCTGAAGAGAAAACCATCAGGAAAACTGATAGTGTGTATGGGGCTTTACTCTGTATTTTGTTTTATTAAAGTTTCTATCCGACCCTCTAAGATAATAAGGGTCTGGTATAGATGAATGGACTCCATGGCTTCTTTGTTTATAAACATAATGAAACTGCTGCAAGCTTTCATTTTCCCAGCATTTTAAACATGTATTTATTTGTAAGTGTCAGTGTTTCTGTAGTAGGTTGTGTACATGTTATTTATTGGAGTTTCACATTTTTAATGAAACATTACTAAAAGCATTGCTTTATTTATGTTTTGCTTTGGTATATGTTCCCAGAGGCATTGAGCCCACAATGCCATTTGTTTGACAATCTCCTGCCTATTAGCCTAAAAATGGGCAGAACTATTTTGTAACATTTGGCTCCCATTGACTTCAGAAACCCCTGTTTATAAGACAGTGTCCTGAAATGTGTTGCACCATCAGGTTTATGTGGATGTTAATTCTAGTGTACGGACTGGAATACTGCTTGTCTTCCAGTCCATACCCTGTAATGTTTTGTCTCTTTTTGTGAAAAAAATAAATATATATATATATATATATATATATATATATATATATATATATAAATAAAAGGGAAAGAAAACTGTCCCCAACTGAACCTAGTTATGTTCAGGCTCATCACTATGCATTATGTACATAGCTAAAGAGATCTGAACCAAGAACAAAAAAAAAAGACTGTTTCCAGTACAGGCACAGCATGATTCCTACTAAATCTCAGTGGCGATAAAATAGAGCAAGTGTAGACAACAAGTTATTGTAGGAGTCTAGTTTAGTTGGGCTAATTTACATATTATAATCCATGCAGCTTCAGAAATTGAGAAAAATTGTTAATCTATTACATGCAGAGATGTAAGCCTTTTGGATGTTAAATGCTCATGAAAACGCTCTTTGTACTGTAAGTTGTTTGCTTACACAATGTTGATATCATGTACAGTGTTGGAAACAAATGAAAAGATTCCTGGACGTGACATATAAAAAATACATTTTTCTGATTTGCAGCTGTGTTGATGAATTTGATTTTTCAAGCTTACTGAGACTTGTGATAACACTGACTTTACTATAGTCAGCTTTGTCTGTTGAGATGGTATAACAATTTTTATATAGTGTCTTTCTTTCAATAAAACTGACAAAACCAGGATGACAGAAACCAATTTTACTAGCAAACAAGACAAACAGCTTTCTTAAAACAGTTCTGGACAATGTAAATCATAAAAACAACCACTTTGCCAATATGTATAGCATCTCAGACATCTGCTTATTTTTACAAATGGAAAGAAGCATGCAAGTGATTTGTTTAGTATACAATATATTACAATAAAGTTCAGAATCCTTTCTCAAAGTGGATGTTCTTTATCAAAACTGGGGTTCTTTGACATGTCCAGTAATAATAGGTGTTTTATAAATATAAGAGATAGTGATTGATTTGACATTCCTAGCTCTATTCAACTATATTCATGGAGAAGAAAGAGCTACCTACAGTGTATTTGGTAAAAAAAGGATATAAAGACAAATGTATACAGAGGTGGCTTTAGGCTTTGTGAGGCCTTAGGCATGCCCATAATGAATAAAAAAAAATCAAGCAAGTAAAAATGGCTGCAGAAAGATGTGTGGATCTAGCACACAAGCGATCAGTAACAATTCCAGGGCACCCTCCTCATCAGATATATGCAGATATATGCAGCCAATACAACATCTGGGACCCAGCAAGGTGACAATCCCTCTAGGATTTTCCCTTGTGTCACTGAATCATTCCGCATCCACAGTCCAGAGAGAGGGTGAAAGAGAGAGAGAGAGGGGGGGAGAGAAATAGGGGGGAGAGAGGGGGAGGGGGAGAGAGGGGGGGAGAGAGATGGGGGTGGGGGAGGGAGAAAGATAGGGGAGAGAGAGAGAGCGGGGAGAGAGAGAGGGGAGGGAGAACTGATCTTTCCATATTCTTTCTGCAGCCAATGAATGCCCGTAGAAGAAGCGCTCATTTAGCGGCTGCAGGAGGAATGTGGAAAGATCAGTTTCTCCATGTGCAGCTGTCCCCGGCCCGCCGCTCCTCCTATCCAGGCACACAGGTGGGCGGCGTGGGCGGCCGGATACTCACCTTCTCTCTGAGCGGTCGGCCAGGCTGCAACAGACGCTGGGATGGGATCCATCCACCGGAGCTTCCCCTTCACAGAAAGTCAAAAGGGCAGGGATAATCTGGCCGACTCCAGACCCGAATAGGCATCTGGCCAGATGCGGAGGGAGATGACAGATGAGCGGTGCGGGCTGAAGGAGCAGCTCGGCTGCTTTGTGTGCCCTATGCCTGCCTGTTGGTCCGTCCAGTTATCGAGCAGAGGCAAATTAGGTGGCCACGAGGCCCCTGGGAGAGCAAGGCCTTAGGCGGCTGCCTCATTTACCTAATTAGAGAACCGCATCTGAATGTATACATTGCAAACAAACAATTTTCTTAAAGAACTAAAAGCCTGGGGGCGTGGCCAGGCAGCGGATGTAGCCGGACGCACCTTTTGCTTCTCTCCGCCGAATCTCCTGCAATCCATCCTGATACTTACCCGACAGACCCGTTCTTCACGCCAGCTCGCTGCAGGAAGGTTCCCTGATCGCTCCGGTGTCTCTTGTTCCCCGATCCGAACACGATGGCGGCGGCTAGGAGACAAAATGCGGCCCGGTCCCCGGACAGCGTGGGGATCCAAGATGGCGCTCAGGCCCAGCGCACGGCCAAGGAAAAATACAGGGATGGGGCGGAGAAGTTATTCTCCAGAGTGCTGGCCGCCGATCCCAATGCTCGCCCGGGAGGCCAGAGCGAGATGCCGGGCGTAGTGTCAGACGCGGACGATACGGTCCCCCTGGAGGATGGTGGAGGCCCGGACTTTCCATGGAGTACAGTGAGTACCCCTAACGGCAATACCACTAGGCCGCAGGCCCTCACCAGTCCAGCCACTAGTCCTGCTACTGACAATGAACCCTCATTAAGGGATATATTTGCGGCCATAACTACATGCAATACCTCCCTAACTGCCCTAACTGCTGATATTAAGGGGGTGAAAGCAGAAATGTCATTCATGAGGCAGGATGCACAGAAACTAAGGGAGAGGACATCTGCTGTGGAGGGGAGGGTGAGCTCCATAGAGGATGATATGGCCCCCATGCAAAGGGATCTTTCCTACAATAATCATCTCCTTACACAACATTCCTCCCGTTTAGAGGAATTGGAGAACAGAATGAGACGAAATAACGTGAGGCTGGTGGGTCTACCTGAGAGAGCTGAAGGGAAGAATCCTGTAGAATTTATTGAAAACTGGCTGGTGACTGCTTTTGGCAAAGAAGCTTTCACTCCATTATTCTCGGTGGAAAGAGCTCACAGGGTGCCTTCCCGTCCCCCTCAGCCAGGAGCACCTCCGAGACCCTTCTTATTTAAACTTCTGCATTACAAGGACAGGGATGCCATACTGCGCAATGCCAGGATTAAACCCGAGGCCATGAAAGTTGATAATGCTAAAATCTCCTGCTTCCCTGATTTTTCTGCTGAGCTGCAAAAGCAACGTGCAAAGTTTCTGGATGTTAAACGTCGCCTCAGAGTATTAGATGTGAAATATGCTATGCTGTACCCCTCCAAGCTTAGGGTGGAAGCATTGGGATCTGTACACTTCTTTGATCTTCCGTCATCAGCTGCACAATGGCTAGACAGAGAGGAACATTCAATCCGAGAAGGTCGCAATCGTCACCGTGCTCAACAAGATGGGTAATACCTAGATGGACTTATCCTGCCATTTACCTACTATTCCCCTTTATCAAGGCGGAGAAGTTGCTGAGATTTCGCTCATACTAGATACACTGGGCTATTTGTTCTTGCTGTTGAGAAGTTTAGACACTTGGTGCACTTCCACTGTTGCCCCCATGCGGGCCTGGTACAGGCCTCGCACTGCCTGTAGGCAAACAAAGTTGGCCATGTTGGCCTGTTATTTTTTGAATATATCTTTTTTTCTTTTTCTTTTAATATCCCTTTTTTCATCTGCCAATGTGACTGTGGGTTCATCGTCCTTTACATACCACCTGCTTTTGGGGTTTATTATCCCACCAGTGACTACCTATGCTGTGAACTTTGTGATACTCCTCGGCCTGGCCTCATCAACTCCGTTGGGCCGTCTGGCCCTGCTATGTGTGCCTCTGCACTTGACTGAGGGCATACTAAGGAATCCTCCCCCAAGGGGGACTAGCTGTCCTGTTTTTTGCTGCTGTGTGCTTGCCATTGACTCCTATGTTTTACTTACTCCTAATATGCAATGTCTAAGATAACCAGATTTGTGTCCTGGAATGTGCGGGGATTGAATAATCCTGTTAAACGCTTGGCTGTGCTTCGCACAATCAAGCGTATAACCGCTGATATTGTCTGCCTGCAGGAGACTCATCTCCCCCCGACCTCCACACCCCAATTTGCGATAAGGCAATTTAGCCACCAGTATCATTCTACTTTCTCAGTGTACTCGAGGGGGGTGAGCATCCTAGTCAAACAGGGCACGCAATTTACGGCTCTGGAGACACTAATTGACCCTGAGGGGCGTTATGTCATTATTCTATGCTGTATATGCGGTACTAAATGTTTACTTGCAGGTATTTATATTCCCCCTCCCTTTTCTACCAGCATACTGAAAGTACTGTCAGATTTTGTTGCCCGTTTTCCAGGTGTCCCTGTGTTGGTTGTAGGGGATTTTAATAACTGTCTGGACCATACTAGGGACAGGTTGTCTGCCCAAGGGGAGGTTGGAGCACAAAGGGGAAGTGGGCCTACCCCGTTCGCTCGATTACTACTGGAAATGGGACTAACAGATGTTTGGAGGGTCCGCAATCCGGACGCCAGAGTCTATTCGTGCCAATCTGCCTCGGTGGGGGGCCTCTCTAGAATAGACCTAGGGCTGGGAAATGCATTACTCCTGTCATTGTTGGAAACCTCTCAATACCACCCTAGGCAAATTTCTGATCATGCTCCTCTCTCGATTGACATCAGGTGTGGGGCTCGCAGGGGCAATACCCTCTGGAAGCTTAACCCCTTTTGGCTATCACTTTTTCCGGTCCCTGATCCTATCCCAGAGCTTCTCCAACATTTTTTCAGTCAAAACCTAGATACTGCGGCATTAGATATAGTCTGGGACACAGCTAAAGCCTTCCTCAGAGGGCAATTTATTAGAGTAATTTCCAAGATAAAAACCTCCACTAAGGAATGGGAAATGTCGGTACTAGAGGAAGTACGATCCTCGGAGGCCAGGTATATTGCTGACCCCACAGATGATGCGAAACGCTCGTGGCTAGCATCCCAAACCTTACTCAAAGACCTAACTATGCAACTAGCTGAAAATAAGCGGTTTTTCCTACAACAAACTCATTTTGAGGAGGGAGAGAATACGGGGCATATGTTAGCGCTACTGGCTAAGTCACAACAGCCGTCCTCGCATATCGCATCTATAACAAATTCCGAGGGGAATCCCTGCCATTCTACTAGAGAAGTTACTAGGGTATTTAGTCTTTTTTTTCAGGATGTTTATTCCTCCAAGGTTAACCCCACTCGAGATGACATACATTCGTTTCTAGACAAGTATCCTGTGCCGTCCTTGTCTGCTTCGGATGTTGCCCTTCTTAATGCTCCTCTGACTGAGGATGAATTACTTGAGGCGCTGGCCCACTCGAAAAATAGCCGGGCACCCGGGGCTGATGGGTTACCCTCTGAGGTTTACAAAAGGTACTCAACTCAACTCCTCCCCATTCTTCTTAAAATGTATAATCATGCATTCGAAACGGGGTCTCTCCCCCCTTCTATGAACGAGGCACTTATTGTGGTCCTGTTGAAGCCCGGAAAGGACCCATCGTCTCCGGACTCTTACAGACCGATTTCACTTTTAACCTATGATGTCAAGCTGCTGGCCAGGATTTTGGCTAGCAGGTTGGCTGGCTGTATACAAAAAGTGATACATAGAGATCAGTCTGGGTTCATTCCGACGAGATCCACATCTCAGAATTTGCGCAGACTTTTCCTGAACTTACAAATCCCCCCGGACAATGTAGGTAACAGGGCGATCCTATCGTTGGACGCCGCTAAGGCGTTCGACAGCGTGGAGTGGCCATACCTTTGGGAAGTCCTAACTCGATTTGGGGTGGGTCCCTCATTTTTGAAATGGGTACAGTTATTGTATAGCTCCCCGTCGGCGAGAATGCGTATTAATGGAGAGGTGTCGGAACCCTTCTGTCTGGCTAGGGGCACTCGGCAGGGGTGCCCTTTGTCGCCCCTGTTGTTTGCCCTGGCTCTTGAGCCACTGGCCATTCACATTAGAAATAGGCAGGATATAGTGGGGTTTCAGAGGGGTCCCAGAAAAGATGTGGTTTCCCTTTATGCGGATGATACATTGATATATCTGGGGGACACGGCAAGCTCCCTGTAAAACGTAATGGGTCTGATTGCTGACTTCGGTCGGCTTTCGGGGTTCAGTATTAACTGGAACAAATCAGTTATTATGCCTCTAGACCCTTTGCCAAGCCCTCTGCCGGACTGTGCGAAGGACATTGCAATAGTAGATGAATTCCGTTACTTGGGCATACAGGTCTAGCCAAATCCTTCCCAGTACCTTGACAAAAACCTATCTCCACTGATGCAGAAACTACGGCTGAAATGCTCAGCCTGGAGAAAGTTACCTCTATCCGTGACCGGAAGAGTTAACCTAATTAAGATGATATGGGCACCTCAACTTTTATATATTTTTCACAACTCCCCGATCTGGATCACTCATAGATGGTTTACCCGTATAGACTCTCAATTTAGAGAGTTGATATGGGGGGGGGGATCGGCCCGCATTAGTTTGCATTCTCTGCAATTACCAAAAGATCAGGGAGGTATGGCAGTTCCGCACTCTCGGTTTTATTTCATAGCGTCACAGCTCCAGCAACTTGCTAATTGGGGAATAGTGGATGAATCTGACCCGATAAGATCACTGATAGTCCCAGTGGACTCAACCCTTCCAGCACTGGTGTATCTAGATGCAGGCCTTACTCAATTCCCTACTGCACTACCCACAGTTAGTCTATTAAATAAGTTATGGGAATATGTAAGGACCATTTTCAAGATCAAGACAATGTGCCAGTTTACCCCAATATGGAGGAATAGACATTATTGTGAACTTTTTAAGTTGAAGGGATTTGGCTCCTGGGAGGGGTTGGGCATACATTATATCGCCCAGCTGTTCTCTGGAACTATAATTAAATCCTTTGCGACCCTAAAAGAGGAATATGGTTTATGTAACTCCCAATTTTACCAATACCTGCAACTGAGACACGCTGTACAATGCGAAAGCAGACTTACCCGACCAGCTGTAGTGGTACACCCTCTGATGAGAGATGTGCTCATTGCTGATGACCGGGCGGGCATGATATCCAGGGTCTATGCAAGACTGATCCAATCTACACATGATGCAAGTAAGCTCCCCTGCAGACGAGGGTGGGAACGGGATTTGGGGCCTATAGATGGTGAAACATGGGAATTGTGTCTGACATCCGCCCCACTAGTGTCTGTATCGGCATCACAGAGGCTCTCTCACTTATATTTGCTGCATAGGGTATACAGAACCCCGGCTAGGCTACATAAATGGGGTTTTAGAGAGACACCTCTGTGCCCAAAATGCAATGCGCATACTGGGGATCTCTTGCACATGTTCTGGAAATGCCCGAAACTCTTTAGGTACTGGAAATATGTCCTTGATACTATAGCCCAGGTATTTCAGATACCAGTTATTACTGACCCAGTGGTCTGCCTCCTTGGCGCTCTGGAGTTACCTGATCTGTCACCAAACGGTCACACTGCGGTGCTACGGTTGCTTTACCTGGCTCGTAAGGAGATTGCGAGGGTGTGGATTACGCCTAGGGTACCAACGGGCACATTATGGGTGAAAAAGGTCAATAACCTACTGATTCGTGAAAAACTAACATACCAGCACAGGGGTGCTTCGAAAAAGTTTTATTCACTATGGCAACCCTGGTTAGATGTCCCAGGATTGGGACCTCTTCAGCTAGTGAGGGACAGATTGTTACAGGGATGATCCCTCAAAACAAATGACGATAAATCAATATTGAGTGGTGTAATTGTATTAATGGTGGGGTATGAGGAGTGAGAATACCACACTACCCTCTGCTACACTAGGTGGAGGTTGGAAACATGTTGAGGACCACAGTCCTAGGGATAAAGATCCTTTCTCTCTTTTTCCTCTTTTCTTTTTCTTTCTTTCTTTCCCCTCCCTTTCTTCTCTTCCTATCCCTATTTGGTGTTATCTTTCTATTTCCGAAGTTAAAGAGTTAATATTGAAATACACAGTCAGACTGAGCTAATGTGGTAATGCCTTGTATGATGAAGTAAGTTATAATGTCATACCCATCCTTCTATTCGTCTGAAGTGTAGATAATGATTCGTTCATTTAATGTATGTGTTGGCATTACTTCAGACTTGGATGTTTGCCAATGTGGGAGTACATTTGGTATATTCCCTTTACCATTCTGATGCACTTTCTATTGATCTGCCTGTGTATATATATATGTTTGTATTGCTACAATAAACTTATTTTTGATTTAAAAAAAAAAAGAACTAAAAGCCTCATTGAGTTACTGTTTTAAATTTAAAGTATTAATATTACATATGATTATATCACTTGATTCATCAAAGATAGAATGTTTTCACTTTTGGAAACAAAAAGCTTTGGTTGTTAATAAACCATTACATGTTACCTTTGTGACTTACAAGGTAAATCAAAAGGTATATTTTTAAAACACGTTGTGCAGTTACTCTTGATTGCATTTCCTACAAACCTCTCCTCTGAGAGGGATGAGGGGGACACTCTAATTAACACAATTAACACAACATCATTGATGTCTAAACTATAAATGTTTTGGAATCCTTGGTATAGTAAGTTATGAGTAAGCATTAACTGTAGCACAAAACCTGCTAACTTTTACTGTGCCCCACACTGTCTGTGATGTTTTTGCAAGACTATGCATTAAAGGTTGAAGAAGTGTAGCAAATTCCCAACTGTATTCTTTCCTGTGTATCTGCAGATCAGCTGTGCTAGCACCTTCACATTGGTACTGCAGTAGGTGGATTGCTGATTGCTTATCTAGAGCAGCTTTGCTAGTGTTTGTAATTCAGATCTTGGTATGCCGCCTCGAGTCCCACAATTATGCTTTCACATGTTTTTAGTGTATTCCTACTGATACCTTTGTTTACAATATCTATACATTGAAAACCCTCAGGTGTAGGACTTTAAGCAGCAACAATAAATGGCTAAATAAATTGTGACTTATGCCGCGTACACACAACTGTTTTTCATGACGTGAAAAATGCAATTTTTTAGAATGGTCATTAAAAATGATCATGTGTAGGCTCCAGAGCATTTTTCTCGACATGAAAAATGGGCATTAAAAATTTAGAACATGCTCTAATTTTTCTCGTCATTTTTCATGTTGTTGTTTTTCACATCGTGAAAAAAGGTTGTGTCTAGGCTTTAACGACGGTAAGTCGCTCAGAAGTAATTTGTAATGGAGATAGCACATTTGTCACGCTGTAACAGACTGAAAAGCACAAAGACTGAAAAGCGCGAATCATCTCTCACCAAACTTTTACTAACACAAAATCAGCAAAAGCAGCCCAAAGGGTGGCACCATCTGAATGGAACTTCCCCTTTATAGTTCCGTTGTACGTGTTGTACGTCACTGTACTATGCTCAAGCATTTTTTTCCTCACGATCGTGTGTATGCATAGCAGGCTTGACAAGAATCACGTACAAAAAAAACATATTTTTTTCTAGGACATTAAAAATGGTCGTGTGTACGTGGCTTTAGAATTAATTCTTAAATTGTACAAAATTGTTATACACATCATCAAATATAAAAGACACACTACACAATGTTTAAAAAGAGATGGCTATTTCCATAAAGCTTGTATTTACAGAGTAACACAGTGTACTCAATTTTTATTGAAGATCACCAAACCGGACACTCCAGATGGATGTTCACAAATGTGTCCAGAAGGAGTTCATTTTGAATAGTATGGGGTATCGTCTTGCACATAACTTCTTTCAAATCGACAGTGAGTTCTTCTGCCGGAGGTGTGGAGTGTCTATGGGTGCTAGGTTTTCTCTCTCCAACCTGTACATGGGTTGGTAGGAGAAGGTACACATCCATTCTGTCCCCAGATCAGTTTTTTTCATTGCTATACAGATACAAATTTTTGTTTTGATGGTTCTTATTTTTTATTTGAACGCTTCCTTGACTACCTTAATGACAACAGATTAAACTAAACATTTACAGGGAATAAAAATGAGCATACAATACCCTTTTTGGATGTACAATTGGTACAAAAAGATGGAAAGGTAATGACAAGCCTATACAGGAAACCCTTATCAGGCAACATGGTTCTTAGAGCTGACTCAGGTCACCCTAGGCACACCATTAGGGGGATCCCCGTAGGACAACTACTAAGGGTCCCACAAACTTGTTCAGATGAGACAGATCTGTGTCACATATTCACTCAACAAGGTTACTCCCAACCAGTTTTAAATAGAGCTGGAGATATTGCTAGGGAGAAGTCCTAATGAAAGAGAAGAAAAAAGAGCAGAACATACCAGTTTGTTCTACCCTGTAAAGTTTGGAATTTTTCAAAAGTTAAGAATATAGTTGAATGGTATGCTGATGCCCTATAGGGATGTAAAGATTTTGAAAAAGGGTGTTAGGGTTGTTTCAAGATGAGCTCAAACCTTGGGTCAGTACCTCTCTACAAGCAATTTTTCCACAGCGAGCATTAGGGGCACTCACTGGTTGTCATTCAAAAGGGAACTTTAAATGAGGTAGTGACACTTGCCCATGTTTTCCGAGAATTATAGAGCACAGTAAGTTCAGGAATACCAATAGTGGTAAGAAATTTGATATAAGCTAATTTATTAATTGCAATACAGATAATGTTGTATACCCTCTAACACGCCTCAAAATAGAGAAATCCGCCAAAGTCTCCTAAATGTCTTCAGAAATCCAGTACCTCAAACTAACCCTCAAACACACACAGGAAGCCTGCACGTATTAATCAATTTGCTTCAACAAAGAAGAATTGCAGGCTTTGTTTTAAGGGCATTCATACAGACTATACATCAAATCATAACAAACACATTAAAATGGCTCATTTAATGCAGCACTGTGACTATAATAAAACCAAGTGTTCATAAAAGGTGCATTAAAATAAGTCCATAGTGTCCACTGAAATTAAAACTGTGTGTGTATAAATCCAACGCAGCCCCTTTTACACCATTACACCATTGCTCGCAAAGAAATAAAACTCATCAACTAAAATTTCCTCTCATAATATAGACAGGCATACAAAACTTTATTGCCTCGTACACGCGACTGGTTTTCCCGGCAGGAAAACTGCCAAGAGAGCTTTTACCCATGTGTATGCTCCATCACAGTTTTCCCGACAGGAAAACTGTGGGGGGGGGACATGTTTTCTTTTTTCTCGTTGGGATTCCCGGCCGACTTTTTCCCATGATGAAAACCGGTCATGTGTATGCTTTTCTGAGGGGAAAAAACATGCATGCTCAGCGTTCGTAATGGAGATAGCACATTAGTCACGCTGTAACGGACTGAAAAGCACAACGCTGAAAAGCGTGAATCGTCTCTCACCAAACTTTTACTAACACGATGATCAGCAAAGCAGCCCAAAGGGTGGCGCCATTTGAATGGAACTTCCCCTTTATAGTCCCGTTGTATGTGGTGTACATCACCGCACTTTGGACAGTATTTAGCCTGAATGTGTGTATGCAAGGCAGGCTTGAGAGGAATCCCATCTTTGTTTTTTTTTCCTGACGAGAAAAACAGTTGCGTGTACGAGGCATATGGGCCACTGCTGATAAGCTTCCAACCCAATAGAAAGCTCCACCTTCTTTGCTCATAATCAATATGGGAATACAGTTGCATATACCACATCTAAGGGGACGAAAATGCTTCAATAGTGAAGTATATAAAAGCTCCCAAAGTTTATTTAACCTCTTTACCACCGCGCTATAGACAAAAGACGTCTACAGCGCGGTGGAGTTATTCTGGGAGGTTGTACCTGGGACGTCCTCCCAGAATCCTCCTCTCGCGCGCCCCCTGGGGCGCGCTCCCGGAATCATCTGTGAGCACCGGGTCTAGAAGACAACTGCAGTCACAGATCCAGCCATCCCTCCCTGTGCAATACTCTGCAATACCAGCAATACTCTGCGATAACCTCCCCATACTCTGCAATAACCCCCCCATACTCTGCAATAACCCCCCCCATACTCTGCAATAACCCCCCCCATACTCTGCAATAACCCGCCCATACTCTGCAATAACCCGCCCATACTCTGCAATACCCCGCAATACCTGCTAATATGACAGAAACAAGATTTTTTTTTTTTTACAGAATTTTCAGTGTTATTTCTTTTATAGCGCAAAAAAAAACAGAGGTGATCAAATACCACCAAAATAAAGCTCTATTTGTGGGAAAAAAAGGACAAAAATTTCAGATGGGCACAATGTTGTCTGACTGAGTAATTGTCATTCAAATTGTGAGAGCACCGAAAGCTGAAAATTGATCTGGTTAGGAAGGGGGTTTAAGTGCCCAGTGGTCAAGAGGTTAAAGTTAAATATGCTAACCAGATAAATTATTGTAATAAACATGTCAAATAGACCCAAAAAATGTGACGGCAACAAAGACAACCACTTGTTACCATTCTGTAAGCCCATCAGGATCTCACCACATCGATCGGTCCCAGTATGGCACCACTTCCAGTTACATCACTTCCTGTTTCTGCTAAGCCACACTGTGACACGGTTTGTCATATCCAATTTTTTCAAGGGTATGTTGTAGGGTTGTCCCGATACCACTTTTTTAGGACCGAGTACAAGTACCGATACTTTTTTTCAAGTAGTCGCCGATACCGAATACCGATACTTTTTTTAAATGTGTCCCCAAATGCAGCCATGTCCCCCCCATATGCAGCCATGTCCCCCACATATGCAGCCATGTCCCCCCCATATGCAGCCATGTCCCCCACATATGCAGCCATGTCCCTCTAGCCATGTCCCTCACATATGCAGCCATGTCCCTCTAGCCATGTCCCTCACATATGCAGCCATGTCCCTCTAGCCATGTCCCTCACATATGCAGCAATGTCCCTCTAGCCATGTCCCTCACATATGCAGCAATGTCCCTCTAGCCATGTCCCTCACATATGCAGCAATGTCCCTCTAGCCATGTCCCTGTAAGGGCTTACCTTGAGTGGAGTCCATTTTGCAGGTTTGTATGCTCACCCTTACAAATACACACAGCCCAAGGTAATACAGGTAAGACACTACCTGGGCTGTGAGTCTGTGCACGGGGGCTTGATAGGGATTTGCCAAGGATAGCCCAAGTATAGCCGTGGTCCAGGATTCCAGAGAGAGTCAGGTAACTACTGACGGAAAGTTCAGGGTTGCAGACAGGAACCAAAGACAAATCCGGGGCACAAGCCGTGGGTCAAGGGCTGGAGAAGGCAGGGAAAATCCGAAAGTACAGGCCGGGGTCAAAGGGCAGGAGACAGCAGCATTCCAGGGTACATAAGCCAAAAGGGTCAGAAGCCGGGGTCAGTCTTGTAGGCTGAAGACAACTACAGGATCACAGGAACCATTGGCACAGACAGGACTATCAGAGAACAATGAACTGACACCTGCCTCATAGTGAGGCAGGGCTTTATACCCTGGTTGATTAGGAAACCTGCCTCAGCTGGACCAGGATAAACAGGTGCAGATTGCAGGGAGATTCAAAGACAGGCAATCAGCACATAGTTCAGAACCAGGCTTTGATGAACAGCAAGCAGAATATGAACTTGAGAAGTGGCTCAGAGGCAAAGACCTGGAGCAACAATGGAGAAGTCCTGGGTTCAATCCCACTCAGAGCCACTTGGGGCGTGACCACGCCTCGCTGTCTGTTTGGCACGATAGCGATCGTGACAGTTCCCCCCCCTTAAAAACGCCCTCCGGGCGTTGGAAGGAGCTTCCTCATAGACACAGTCTGTAAAGTCCAAACCACCCTCTTCACTAGAGTAGTCAAACACATCGTCCGACAGGAGAGATATGTTGCCATAGGCATCCATGCCATACAAACAGTTCTCGTCCAAACCATGGGGAAACAAAGCACCAACGACAGAGTCCGAAGACTTTTTCTTTTTCTTTTTGGACTTCGTTGCTTTTGAAGTTCTGGTAGGGGGTGCACTCACTGCTTGTAAAGCTTGTTCAAACACTGCTAGATCCTGCTTACGGACCATAGTACCATTCGAGGCATATGTGCAGTCAGGTGGAAAAACTTCACATGGGGACACATGATCTGGAACTTCAACTGGGGACACCGGAACTGAAGACACAGGAACTGGAACTGGGGACACCGGAACTGAAGACACTGGAACTGGGGACACCGGAACTGAAGATACAGGAACTGGAACTGGGGACACCGGAACTGAAGACACAGGAACTGGAACTGGGGACACAGGAACTGAAACAGAAGACGCTGGAACTGGAACAGAAGACGCTGGAGACACAGGAACTGGAGACACAGGAACTGGAGACACAGGAACTGGGGACACAGGAGACACGGGAACTGGGGACACTGAAACTGGAGACACTGGAGCCAGAATGTCAGACTGGGGCAAAGGAACTTCAAGCTGCATAGCAGGCAAAGATTCTGGGGTAGAGAAAAAACTCCCAATAGTACCCACCTGAAGAACCCTTGGCCGAGGTGGGCGAGTTGGGCAGAGAGATATAAGGTGCCCGCTAACACCACAATAAAAACAAAGTCCATAGCCTCTCCTCCGCTCTCTTTCTACCTTAGATAGGCTGGATCGGATGGCCCCGATCTGCATGGGTTCCTCATCCTCCAAGGTAGGCGTGTGTGCATCCACAGGAGCGTCAAGGCTATGTGGTGTTGGAGCTTCATGGCTGGGCACATACAGAGTTTCATACCTTGGCACATGCTGGGCTGGCTTGGTGTCATATCTGTACTGGGAATTCCTGTCCCTGGATACTCGTAGGCCACGTGAACCGAGAGCAGACTTGGGAATACTGGTTCTCTTGGAGACAGGAATGTGTGAGTCCAGAGCAAACATGAAAGTTTCCCAGCTGTCCAAGACTGGACTCTTTTCCTGCAACAATTGATGAGCCCATGATTTGATTTGCCCTGTGAGCAGGTTGATGGAAGCGCAAACTTTAACATAGTCTGTGGCATAGGTCTTAGGTTTAAGAGTAAACAACAACTCACAATCCATCTTAAAGCATGAGAAGGATGCACGGCTACCGTCAAACCTCTCTGGCATCACAACAAATGGCTCAGGATATGCTGGTTCCGGGGCTGGGCGTACTGTCCCTTTAAGCAATAGAACTTCTTGCGGTAGTTCAGAAATGGTATGGCCCAGGCTGGAGACTTGCAAAGCCAGGGAGGTGAGCATTTTGTACAACTCTGCGGACTCCATGTTATAGGTCAGTTCATTATGTAAGGGCTTACCTTGAGTGGAGTCCATTTTGCAGGTTTGTATGCTCACCCTTACAAATACACACAGCCCAAGGTAATACAGGTAAGACACTACCTGGGCTGTGAGTCTGTGCACGGGGGCTTGATAGGGATTTGCCAAGGATAGCCCAAGTATAGCCGTGGTCCAGGATTCCAAAGAGAGTCAGGTAACTACTGACGGAAAGTTCAGGGTTGCAGACAGGAACCAAAGACAAATCCGGGGCACAAGCCGTGGGTCAAGGGCTGGAGAAGGCAGGGAAAATCCGAAAGTACAGGCCGGGGTCAAAGGGCAGGAGACAGCAGCATTCCAGGGTACATAAGCCAAAAGGGTCAGAAGCCGGGGTCAGTCTTGTAGGCTGAAGACAACTACAGGATCACAGGAACCGTTGGCACAGACAGGACTATCAGAGAACAATGAACTGACACCTGCCTCATAGTGAGGCAGGGCTTTATACCCTGGTTGATTAGGAAACCTGCCTCAGCTGGACCAGGATAAACAGGTGCAGATTGCAGGGAGATTCAAAGACAGGCAATCAGCACATAGTTCAGAACCAGGCTTTGATGAACAGCAAGCAGAATATGAACTTGAGAAGTGGCTCAGAGGCAAAGACCTGGAGCAACAATGGAGAAGTCCTGGGTTCAATCCCACTCAGAGCCACTTGGGGCGTGACCACGCCTCGCTGTCTGTTTGGCACGATAGCGATCGTGACAGTCCCTCACATATGCAGCCATGTCCCTCTAGCCATGTCCCTCACATATGCAGTCATGTCCCTCACATATGCAGCAATGTCCCTCTAGCCATGTCCCTCACATATGCAGCAATGTCCCTCTAGCCATGTCCCTCGATGCGGCGGCGCGATGCAGCGGCGGGGGGGGGAAAGGGGGGGGAAAGTATTCTATTTAGGTATCGGGGGTATTTGCGCGAGTACGAGTACTCCCGCAAATACTCGGTATCGGTCCCGATACCGATACTGGTATCGGTATCTGGACAACCCTAGTATGTTGGATATGACATCAAAGTGACGTAACCAGAAGTGACACCATACTGGGACCAATTGATGTTGTGAAACAGTCATTCCCAAATCCAAACTCCAAAAAGGACTATACTACATGGCCCCTCAGACATTGCCGTGACTTTTTTTTTATTCTATACTGACTTGTACAATATAAAGACAACTGTCTCAATAGCCAGATATCCAATCCTGTCTTTGAGACTGCATAGACTCCACCAAATCCCCTGTCCTTCTGAAGAAAGCCATTAAGTCCCCTTCAGTCCAATTATTACATTAGTAATAAAACATACGATTTCCTCTTCAACTACTGGCAATAGTCCAGGTCTTGACAGCTTCATAGCAACCTTCTTCAAACAATTCAAAGATGCCTTATCACCAATCTTTGAAACTACTTTTAATTATATATCCTCCACTTGTTACTTTGCTTTCTATGAATCTCACATCACCCTGATCCAAAGGAGATAAGGATGCCTCACTCTCTGTTATATATGACACATTATCCCTGTTTAATATTAACCCAAAGGTACTTTCCAAACTCATTGCTAATAGACTATAACCTTACATCCCCTCAATAATACACATGGAGGAAGTGGGTTTTGTCTCATTCCAGGAGGCAAGGGATAGCACAATACACACAATTAGCACCATGGAATATGCCATAAAACGTAACCATCCTTTATGTTTTATTGCACTTCTTTATACTGCCAGAACTATAATATCTTGGCACTGGATGTCCAACCACTCCCCTTCCATTGAAGAATTGATCACTGAAATTACCCATTTACAATGCACCAGGAACTGACTAGTATAAACGTGAACTATATATTTTGACTTGAAGTATGTGGATCATTTTTTTGAGTCTGCCCAGTTTAAGTATTACGCTACCACTGCTTACTCCAAATGGTCCACCTAGCTGTTTCCTGTAACCACTAGATTCACTCATGTTATTGTATAGGCCTTGGATTTTGCGGATTAAGGATTCATTTTTCATTAAACTAAACTTGATACAGTTGTTGTATCCCACTGTGCAGTTCAAATTCTGTACTCTGCTCCTGTACCAAAATCTCTAATAAAGCTTTATGTAGTGGCATCTAAGGGCCTAAAGGTGACCCCCAGAATCATGGAGAACTGACATTCCTCCTCAGGGTACAGGTCATTGGGCATGGTGGGTGTAATGCAAGTTAGAAACATGGGCGCCAGTCACTTTTTAAATGCAACAAAATTGATTTTATTGTCTCCTAACAAGAACTGGGTTAGGGCCAGGACACCCTTAGGCAAATGCAATAGCAATTGGCAGATTCTCCAGACCATAAATAGTAATAGACAGGCAGCTATACAGGTATAGGGCCTTTAAGCTGAATGTAGCGCACTGTATTTTGTAGAACTGCTATAGCAACTGAACTTTCAACAGTCAATATTGACTGCTTCTCCTTCACTTCTAGCAACATTTGGTTCCCAGTCCAGCTGAATCTCTGCAGTTTGGTAAGGCTCCCGACCTGAAGCCCCAAACCCGCGCTGCTTCTTACAGTCCTGGATAGGCCTCAGACAGCCTAGAAACCAGGTGCTCCCGAATAGGCCTCAGGCTTCTGGCCTAGCAACCAGGAGCAATACAACACTGGAAGCTCTGATGCATGAGGAGAGCTATGATGTAATCGGTATTGCTGAAACTTGGCTTCAATCCTCACATGACTGGGCTATTAATATTCCTGGCTATGCTCTCTTTCGGAAAGACAGGGTAAAAAGGAAAGGTGGAGGGGTCTGTCTCTATGTGAGAAGTGACCTCAAAGCAAGCGTGAAAGAGAACCTGGTTGATGGAGAGTGTGATGAGGCTGAAGCATTATGGGTGGAACTGCATACAGATGTGCGTAGTTCAAAATTAATCATTGGAGTTTGTTATAAACCACCCAATGTTAATGAGGAGGTGGAGACTCAGCTCCTTGCACAGATGGAAAGGGCTGCAAGGTCTGGGACGGTGATAATAATGGGGGATTTTAACTACCCAGAAATTGACTGGATTAATGGCACTTCTGGGACAGTTAAAGGACAAAAATTTAAAAACCTATTGCAGGACAATTTTATGGTGCAGTTTATTGAGGCCCCAACTAGGAATGATGCCCTGTTGGACCTGATAATTTCAAACCATGCAGAGCTTATTACTAATGTTCAGATAAAGGAACACCTGGGTAGCAGTGATCATAACATGATTTCATTTAATGTTAACTATAAGCAAGAAATACATACAGGAAATATTAAAACACTAAATTTTAAGAGAGCAAATTTTCCAAGGATGAGGGCTGCTCTCCAGGACTTGGACTGGGAGGGACTATTGGCACAGATGAACACAGAACAGAAATGGGAATTCTTCAAAAAGACTGTGTGGAACCTCACTGCAAAGTATGTTCCCATGGGCAATAAGTTTAAAAGGCTAAAAATAAAACCTATGTGGCTCACGGTCAAAGTTAAAAAAGCTATAAACAATAAGCAAGTAGCTTTTAAAAAATATAAAAATGAAGGAACACTAGTGTTGTTTAAATGTTACAAAGAATATAACAGGATATGCAAAAAGGAAATCAAGGATGCAAAAATTCAAAACGAACGACAGATTGCAAAAGATAGTAGGACAAACCCCAAAAAATTATTTAAATATATTAATAGTAAAAAGGTGAAGTCTGAGCATGTAGGCCCCTTACAAAATAATCTAGAGTGGGTGACTGGGGACAAAGAGAAGGCAAATTTACTAAATGTTTTCTTCAGCTCTGTGTATACAATGGAGCATGGGGGAGCTCATGTCCAAAATGGGGGTGGGAGTGACACAGCCCCAAATCCACAATGGCTCAAAAGTGATATGGTCCAGAAATATTTAGACAGAATAAAGGTGGATAAAGCACCTGGACCTGATGGCATCCATCCACGGATCCTAGGTGAGTTGAGCTCTGTCATTTCAAAGCCACTGTATCTAATATTTAGGGACTCATTAAAGACAGGAATAGTACCACTGGATTGGCGCAGGGCCAATGTGGTGCCCATATTTAAAAAGGGAACAAAGTCTTTACCAAGTAACTATAGACCTGTTAGTTTAACTTCTATAGTTGGGAAGATACTGGAACGTTTAATAAAAGACCACATGGATGAGTTCTTGCAGGAAAAAAACTATTTAAGCAGCAGACAACATGGATTCATGAAAGACAGAAGTTGTCAGACAAACCTGATTTCCTTTTATGAAGAGGTAAGTAAAACCCTGGACAGAGGCGTGGCTGTGGACGTGATATATTTGGATTTTGCAAAAGCGTTCGATACAGTTCCGCACACACGGCTCATGTGTAAGGTAAGGTCTACAGGATTGGATATATCAGTTTGTAAATGGATAGAAAACTGGCTGAAAGACAGAATTCAGAGAGTCGTGGTTAATGATTCTTACTCTGAATGGTCCAATGTTATCAGTGGTGTACCCCAAGGTTCAGTGCTGGGACCCTTACTTTTCAATATATTTATAAATGATATTGGGTCTGAGATCAAAAGTAACATTTCTGTCTTTGCAGATGACACCAAGCTATGCAGTGGAATAACGTCCTTACAGGATGTCTCCAATTTACAAGCCGACCTCAATGCTCTGTCTGATTGGGCGACTAAGTGGCAGATGAGGTTTAATGTAGATAAATGTAAAGTTATGCACTTGGGGGCTAAGAATATGCATGCATCATACATACTAGGGGGAGTACAACTGGGGGGGTCTGTAGTGGAGAAGGATCTGGGGGTTTTAGTTGATCATAAGCTCAATAATGGCATGCAATGCCAAGCTGCGGTTTCCAAAGCGAGCAAAGTCCTTTCTTGTATTAAGAGAGGTATGGACTCCAGAGACAGAGATATAATTTTGCCCCTGTACAAATCATTAGTAAGACCTCATCTGGAATATGCAGTTCAGTTTTGGGCACCAGTTCTCAAAAAGGATATAGGAGAACTGGAGAAAGTGCAGAGAAGAGCAACCAAACTGATAAGAGGCATGGAGGAGCTCAGCTATGAGGAAAGATTAGAGGAACTAAATTTATTCACTCTTGAGAAGAGGAGAATAAGGGGGGATATGATCAACATGTACAAATATATAAGAGGTCCATACAGTGAACTTGGTGTTGAGTTATTCACTTTACGGTCATCACTGAGGACAAGGGGGCACTCTTTACGTCTAGAGGAAAAGAGATTTCACCTCCAAATACGGAAAGGTTTTTTCACAGTAAGAGCTGTGAAAATGTGGAACAGACTCCCTCCAGAGGTGGTTCTGGCCAGCTCAGTAGATTGCTTTAAGAAAGGTCTGGATTCTTTCCTAAATGTACAGAATATAACTGAGTACTAAGATTTGTAGGTATAGTTGATCCAGGGTAAATCCGATTGCCTCTCGGGGGATCAGGAAGGAATTTTTTCCCCTGCTGTAGCAAATTGGATCATGCTCCGCTGGGGTTTTTTGCCTTCCTCTGGATCAACTGTGGGTATGGAGTTGGGTGTATAGGATTTTACTGTGTTTTTTTATTTTGTTTTTTTGTGGTTGAACTGGATGGACTTGTGTCTTTTTTCAACCTGACTAACTATGTAACTATGTAACTATGTAACTATGTAACACACGTCCACCCAGACAGCCGTCCAGGTGGCACAGAGTCCCGATCACCTGACTCCTCCCAAATAAATAGGCTTTCCCAGCAGTTCATGGGGCCAAAGAGACTCCTACCAATTGGCTAGGACAACCTATCTACTCCTAACCTGTGAACTCACTATGCCCTTGTCATTCTAAGTCCACAGGTGTCAATGCCACCTAGTGACAGAAGAGAGAGGTGCACCTTTTTTAAGGGTTCTCTGAGACCTGAAAACATATTTCAAGGGGTCCATGGGGTAAAAAGGTTGGAAAAGGATGAGTTAAAAGATGACATTGGTACTGGGCACTGGACAACCTTGGCATGCTAATTTTTGATAGGTATCTAGTTTGTCACATAGATACCTGTGCCATTCATCAGGGCATCATAATCTATACCAAAATACTTAGCAGTCTGTATTGCATATTGATTGATTATGTACAGGTTGGCTACATTCTTTTGGTTGGTTATGTGGTTATTATTCATAGTTATACAGTTGCTTCCTCATTAGGAATTTGCTAAAACTTAGCAGCTGTACATGACCACTTTAAATTTGGATGGACTATAACTTGTCACATTAAAAACTTTATTATGGTCACTTGCTAACACTAGTCTGTACTTTTGATTCAACTAATTATGCAGATCTCTACGTTTATGAATTATTTTTTGTTGGCAATTAGGCCCATTTTGGTCTTCAGTCTTTAAATGGAAAATCCAAAACGGCTTTCAGTTCAAGTACTTTACAGTGGAAGTTATCACCACTTTTGAAAGCAAAAGCAAACTGTCGGTTGTGGACTGCAAATCATGTTCATCACTTTCATGTACTAATATAAAGTACTTAGAAATGTTAGAAAGGGTAGAAGTTTTATGATTACTACTGTCAAATTAATGTCCTTTAGTCCTTACTTTTAAAAGTTAAATGGTGAATCCAATATACTGTAAATGACAATCTTTGTTGTAAATCACATTCCTATGAATGTATGTACTACTTGATATGACATTGAAGAAATTATGAATGATGTATTATTTGTAATCTCACTCATTTTATAATATTTACAGTTTCAGAATATATTGTGGTTTCCACAGTTTTTCAAAACTGAATATTCTGTTTTATCTCCCCAAAAACATTTTTTTTTAAATCTCCCTAACAGCATAAATTATGATTTAGCTGTAGTTCTTATTGTATTACTATTTGTATCTTACAGCCAATGAAGGGTCTGGGGAGACCAGTCAAAAGGAGACATCAACCTGTGATATTTGTCAGTTTGGAGCAGAGTGTGATGAAGATGCTGAGGATGTCTGGTAAGAGCCTTTACCATCTAATATAACCAGTCATTGACAGAACCTCCTATATGCACAGTATTCAGAATTATAATATGTCACAAAGGTCAAATATGCAAATCAACATTTACAGTGCATTTGTTTTCTGGAGAGTTCTTAACATATTTTCAACAATTATTTTTCTACTTGGGCCTACTTAGTTTTGATCCAGTTGGAAAGTATGGGCTTTCTGAACACTACCATTCTGCACAAATTTGTGTAACCCTATGATGTCCTGATTTGATTTTCACAGATGTTTGCATCAAAATAAAATGTCAAGGATATTTTGAATATATGTTTTTCTCTTTTCAACTTTTCAAACTTTTAGTTTGAGAGTTTTAACATATTGTGAGGTGGTTAGCTCGGCTGCAGTGTGTGACCGCCTGGATGGGTTCACTACACAAAAATTAGGCACTGCAAACCACAGTGAAGGTGAAAAAACAAAGGTACAGTTTATTTACACTATTTACAATGGTCCAAAAACAGCAAAACAAAAAGAAACATGAAATAAAATCCTTGCCAACTTGGCCACTTTCTACACACAGGTTCCCTGGCTATAAGCTAGGTGCAGCATTGTGCTGTCCCCAGCACCTATCTCCCTGTTAAAGAGGCTTGCCACACAGGTGTTGTCTCACAGCACAGACAGGTACCACGCTCCCCAGTCTAAACAGGCACAAAACTGATTCCAGGATGGAGCAACTCCCTTTGCATGCTGGGAGATTTTGTAGAGGCCTTAATGAGCCAGCTGGGCTCATTACCTCCTACCCCTGCAGGACTTCTCAGCCCTTCCCCTTAGTAGTACAAGTCGGCATAGAGCCTGAACTTGGGACACACATATTTGCTATCCTGGATGCAACCAGGCGGTTTTACCTGCCTGCTGTCACAATATAACATTTTAAACTACAACAATGAGTGGTAAAATGTTTTTTCATCATGTCCTTAAGCTTATCATATTTTGATTTTGGCACAAAACATGGTTGAAAATGGGCTCTTTTTCATTAGGCTATTGTATAATATGCAGTAGGAGTGTTGAACTTCCCATGTGTGCCTAGATGAATACATATTAAAGGTGGAGATCCTTACACTTTGGCACTGCAAACTTTCAAGCTGCCTGGAATTAATTTCCACAACCCTCAAAGAGGGAGGCAAGGAATACCCAATAGTGCAGGAGAACATAATCTGTGGCATTAAATGCTTCTTGACCATCCTGATCTTTTTTTATCCCTAATAATCTAAGGGTGGCCATTATCAGTGTCCACCATCATTATTGACAATGACATTTGTTTTCTTGGGTCTTTAACAAAAGTGTTAGATATAGAGGAAAATCTTGAGCAGCAGTCAAAGAGTGCTTTGAGGAGGATGTTTGAATGGTACCCCAGTGAGATGTATCATCCTGCTGTGATTGTGAAGATGAAGAAGCTAGTCATTAATGTTAGGTTTTTAAAAGAGCTGAATCAGCCTGCTGTTCCGTTGCAATACATTTGAAAACAGCATCCCCTTTTGTTGCCTCTGTTCATGTGTTTGCTGATATTGGTCATACCTACTTTATTGGGTATATTTATTGTGACTAAATAAAAGTAGCTCACCTGCGAAATGATCAAAGTTTCTAGTACAGTTGCATACACAAATTCACATACTCAGTGCTTTAAAAATCCAATGTAAAACTACCTTACTGCTGATGTTTGTACACATACTGTAAACATTTTATTGTGGGTGCACCGTTATTTATCAATGTTGCCACTTTCACTGGTACCCTTCTTCCAGGGTATATTCAATAATATAACGTTTTAAAACACAGTGTTTACCAAGAGTGGATGTGTTATTTTTTGGAAAATGTTTTAATTTGTTATATTCAGTAATACAATTTACCAGAGATGGCTCCAGACACTAACCAGAAGGAAAGGTGTTGCATTTGTATGGGCAAATGACATTTTATGGAAGAAGAAAATAGAAATGCTAGTGCAGCTAGAAGTTGATAGGGTTATAGTTACACATTGTATGCACAGAAAGAGCAACATGGCTGTGGCTAAAGCCAGCCATAGATGAAGTGATTGTGTTTGTTGCAGGAAAAATCACTTGATTCCCCCTTAACACAGTCAGTGTTGATGGAAGAATCCCTCCTGGGGGGGTGGAGTGGGGAGTTGTTTATTTTAGGAGAACACACAGTGATAACTGTTGGTGGCTATATGCAATACTTGCATGAAAGATCCGACATGCTGGTTGTCCCCGAGTTGATTCATCGATCAACTTGGGCACACTCAGCCTGCCCATATATGGTTCAAATCTCAGCTGGTCTTTGCTGAACTGGTTGAGATTTGAACTGTTTATGGCCAGCTGTACTGGGAATAGGCATTGTCAAATCACTGTGGATTAATGGCAAGAGATAAATCTTATCTTTTGATCAAAAACATTTTTAATAATGTAGCGATGGGTTGCTACATGTTACAACATCCACACATTCCACCCTGCTGCCAGACATTCATTAGACACACTCCCTTAGTCAATGAACAGTCTCTTGCTTGTTTTTGTTATTGTATTATGGGGTTGAACTTGGTTGGGGACAAGGCACATGGGATGCCCATAGGATGAATTGGTACTTTGAAGACTATAGTAACTGCATCACACGTATCAAACTCATCAAAAAGGACAAGATGGCTGACCCTAAACTTGACAGTCTTTTACCTCAGAACACTTCTTCCTCCAGCACACTACTTTCTGTCACAGTCTTAGTAATCTTTTCACACCATCAGAACATGACTAGGCCTCGCTCTGAATAAGTCCCAGTGAATTTACTTGATGACCCTTTGTAGACCGGCACCTGCAGTACCCCTTTATGGCAGCAACTGTTTAATTGAGAAGAATAAAAGGTGATGTACTACTGATGCCAGCAAGGCTGACAAATCCTGCCCACCCTCATGGCTGCATCAATTTGACACTAACTCCAGAGTCTCTCCCTCTGGCTCTGCATCCAGCTCCCCTGGCATGCCTCTTCCAGATCTCTCCAATTTGCTTTCACTCACCGACACCATCCCTGGATCCTTCCTGAAAGACTTTGGACATGTGGACCAACTGTCTCCTCCAGTTCCTGTTCCAGGACACCTCTCCATGACCACGTAAGGAAAGACTCCCTCCCAACTCCCGAGCTCCTCCACCTAAGGACACCCCCCCTGAAAAAAGAGGTTCCCTCAGGCACGACAGTCTAGCACTCCATCTTCCAGTTCACACAGCCGACAACTCCTTCCCCAGCAGTCTGACAATGGGTATATGTAGGAGGCCTGCCCCCTGCCAATCCTAGTTGGGGATTGGTCAGAGCTCCTCACATGCACCTCATGTCACTCCAGCCCTCTGCCCTGCCCCTTTTCCAGAACATTCACCCTGGAAACAGAGGATGTGCCCAAGAGCTGAAGTACATACCAGTCACCTATTGCTACACTAAACCACTCCCCTGCCCCCAGATCAAAACACACAGGCCTAGATCGCAGCATAGACCTGCTTAAATTTACCTGCACTGGCAGCAAACACAAAAAACCCTACACTTAGCACTTACCTAAGGTAACTGAGACTACTCACGTCTATCAAAAGCCTTTTAGAGACTGTGTGCATTATAAAAGATAACTGCAGCACTGTATTAAAAGGAAGGTCAGATACAAACGGTTCAAGATTTTCAGGTTCAGAGATGAAAGTCAGCTGTTCTCTCATTGCAAGGAACATAGTTATATTTGTTAATTGGCTATAGTTAGTAATTTATTGGTAGAATGCACTCCTGCTTTTTAAATATACCAAAGTTCCTTTTTAAATTGTGACTTAGAAGAAACTTGCACTGAGATAAATATGGAGGCTGACATTTTCTACTGCAGTTAGAGCCCTTGACCATGTTCCAAGTACCAACTCAACATAACAGCCAGGGGGCTAGTGTTTTCAAAGGAAGAGGTAATTAAGCCTACATATTTTCTTAACATATGTTTTCTTTAATATACAGAAGGAAATAATTTTCTCCACATCTTGGACTGCAGGATGTTAGGACACTAACAATGGGTTAAGTGTTATAATTTGCACTTTTGTTTAAAAGACAACTGTCAGGAGAATTGTTAGATAGATTAGATCTGTTAATTAAAAGTGACAATATTGTCAGCAAGTCTTCCAAATACTATTTAATATTCCACAACCTACTAGAAATGCTGCTCCCTAACTTGTGTGCTGCCAAGTTAGAGAGAGTGACAGGCTGGTCCTGGATTATACCATGTTGTGAAGTCTACAGATTATTTCTACCTACTAGGTAATTGCACCATAGATTCCATTTTAAGGTACTCACCCATTGTAGGGAAGTAATTTGCTGAAACTCTTTTCCAGCTTCTAGTAGTAGATCCAGTAGCTCAGTGCTTCTCAGCACTTATTTTGCATTACGTAGGTCAACTCACATTATAGCATTATAAAAATGCTCAATTTTAGCGTAGATCCCAATATTGCTTTACTGCATGAAACTGCAAATGTTTTTAAATGCTTTAGGGTGAATTTTGCTTTTGTATCACCATATATTCATGAAGGAAGTCCTACAGAACAAAAGATAGTACTGTAAATATGTACTGTATGTCCCAATGTTTAACTAAACATTATTTTTTGTAAAAATATATCAAATGCATGAATTTTATTATATTGTAATGCCCAAAGCCAACCCATTACTGACTACAATGAAGTAGCACATAAAGTTAGGAAAATCAGCATTCCCAGCAAGTTATTACAAGTGAACCATAATGAAGAATTGCTTGGGCTTAGTTTTCCCTACAGGATTCCACTTTTAACGACAGCCGTTTTGACTTTGTGTAGGCTCTTGCTGTGCCCACAGCAACAAATATAAATAACAGTTACCTCCCACATATAAAAGTTTTTTTATATACCTAGTAAAATTATAATTATGAATTTCGAACTTTCTGAAATGGGCAGTGAAGAATTTTCGGAATCAGTTCCACAAATAAATAATCAGTCAGCATATGCAATTAGAGAAAAAATATATACAGTAAAGTAGACTGTTCCATTTATTCAATACCCAGTTCTTGTCCTTCGCATGATCTACCTGGGTCAATCATATTCAATTACTATTTTGTAAAATGACATGACTGGTCCTTCACACCAAATTAACTATAATTCCCCATGTCTTACGCCTTATGCCACGTACACACGATTGGTTCGTCTGATGTAAACGGTCTGATGGACCGTTTTCATCAGACGAACCGATCGTGTGTGGGCCCCATCAGTTTTTTTCCCATCGGTGAAAAAACTTAGAACCTGTTTTAAAATGATCTGATGGTTAAAAAAAAACGATAGAAAAAAATGATCGTCTGTGGGGAAATCCATCGGTTAAAAATCAACGCATGCTCAGAATCAAGTCGACGCATGCTCGGAAGCATTGAACTTCATTTTTCTCAGCACGTCGTTGTGTTTTATGTCACCGCGTTCTGACACGATATTTTTTTTAACTGATGGTGTGTAGGCAAGACTGATGAAAGTCAGCTTCATCGGATATCTGATGAAAAAATCAATCAGACCGTTTTCATCGGATGAACCAATCGTGTGTACAGGGCATAAGAGTTTGCTTTACTGTAAACTCAGAAGTTCAGTGATCAGTGTATTATAATGCTATGATGCTGGCTAATATGATAAAAAATTAACAGTGATGAGCGTATATTATCCTAACCCAGACTTGTGACAATTTCGACCAATATGAGGTGACCAGATATCACAGGATACAGTGGAACCTTGGATTACTAGCATAATCCGTTCCAGGAGAATGCTCGTAATTCAAAGTACTCGCATATCAAAGCGAGTTTCCCCATTAAAGTCAATGGAAACAAAAATAATTTGTTCTGCATTGACTTCAATGGCGTGCAATGCCGCATGCAGCCAGAGGCGGGGGGGCGCTGGAGTTTGTCGAGGTCGGCCAAGCTTTCCGTGCATTTCCGAACTGCACCGATTGGCACCGTTTGGCTCCGGCCCCACCTCAGGCCAAATGCAGTACTGAAGGCCACATTAGCTTGAATTCTGCTTATTTTGCGAGACAACACTCGCAAACCGAGTCAGAATTTCTTTAACCACTTAAGACCCAGACTTTTAGGCAGCTAAAGGACCCGGCCAGGTTTTGCGATTCGGCACTGCGTCGCTTTAACAGACAATTAAGTGGTTGTGCGACGTGGCTCCCAAACAAAATTGGTGTCCTTTTTTCCCCACAAATAGAGCTTTCTTTTGGTGGTATTTGATCACCTCTGCGGTTTTTATTTTTATGCGCTATAAACAAAAATAGAGCGACAATTTTTTCCTCAGTTTAGGCCGATACCTATTCTTCTACCTATTTTTCGTAAACAAAATGGCAATAAGCGTTTATCGGTTGGTTTGCACGAAATGTATAGCTTTTACAAAATAGGGCATAGTTTTATTGCATTTTTATTATAATTTATAATTATAATTTTTAATGGCGGCAATCAGCAATTTTTTTCATGACTGCGACATTATGGCGGACACTTCGGACAATTTTGACACATTTTTGGGACCATTGTAATTTTTACAGCAAAAAATGCATTTAAAATGCATTGTTTACTGTGAAAATGACAATTGCAGTTTGGGAGTTAACCACAAGGGGGCGCTGAAGGGGTTATGTATAACCTAATATATGTTTCTAACTGTAGGGGGGTGTGGCTGTAGGTGTGACATCATCGATTGTGTATCCCTATAAAAGGGATCATGCGATCAATGACATCGCCACAGTAAAGAACGGGGAAGCTGTGTCTACACACAGCTCTCCCCGTTCTTCAGCTCTGGGGACCGATCGCGGGACTCCAGCGGAGATCGGGTCCGCGGGTCCCACGGTCCCGGAGCTTCGGACCAGGTCGCGGGCGCACGCCCGTCACCCACGGCTGGGCACTAGCACAGGACGTACCTGTACGTGCATGTGCCCAGCCGTGCCATTCTGTCAACGTAAATGTGCAGGAGGCGGTCCTTAAGTGGTTAAAAATGTTGCTTGTCTTTTTAAAGCGCTCACCGCGTTACTCGTAAACTGAGGTTCCACTGTATCTCTGAATTTCTCCACTAGGTGGACTAACTGGTTTGTGGACTAATAAAATGATTCTTTGGACCCCTTACTAGTCCCTCTAGGTTGCTTTGATGAGAATCTCCTGTCTCAGAAAAGACCACCTGGTATTATACCACAGATCTTTGGTTTTTGAGTATGGCCCCATACACACGAGAGGATTTATCCGCGGATACGGTCCAGCGGACCGTATCCGCGGATAAATCCTCTCGAGGATTTCAGCAGATTTCTATGCGATGGCGTGTACACACCATCGCTTTGAAATCTGCGCCAAAATCCTTTGGCGATGACGTGTCGCGCCGTCGCCGCGATTATGACGCGGCGACGGGCGCGACACTGTCATATAAGGAATTCCACGCATGCGTCAAATCATTACGACGCGTGCGGGGAATCCCTTTGGACGGATGGATCCGGTGAGTCTGTACAGACGAGCGGATCCATCCGTGGGATCCGATTCCAGCGGATAGATATTCTGTGCATGTCGACAAATATTTATCTGCTGGAATTCGGAAATATCCGCGGATAAATATCCGCCGGAGTGTACACACCATAGAATCTATCCGCTGAAACCCATTCGATGGGATTTATCTGCGGATAGATTCTATGGTGTGTACGGGGCCTTAGAGGGATCCAATGGGGCCAACATTTGCTGAAAAGTTTTTTTGCTGTTGAATTGTCATTGAAGGTCATGTAACCCCCCCGTTTAAAAACACTGTACAGTTTCCTGCTGCCCCTGGATGGTATGCCCGCTAGATGTAAACCCAGTGCTGCTGATTATAGTTGAGCGGACACCTGGATGTTCGGGTTCGACGGGTTCAGCCAAACTTTGGAAAAAAGTCTGGGTTCGGGACCCGAACTTGACCCCGAACCCCATTGAAGTCAATGGGGTCCCGGACTTTTGACTACTAAAATGTCTCTAAAAAACAAATGGAAAGGGCTAGAGGGCTGCAAGTGGCAGCAAAATGTCGGGAAGAGCATGGCAAGTACTCTGCAATGTGGATCGGGAAATAACTTAAAATAACATAAAAAATAAAAATAACATAAAAAAAATAATAATATTAATCCTGACCTAGGAGGACGAGGTCCATATGGAGGTTGAGGTGGCGGTGGATGTGGCGGTGTAGGTGGAAGCGGCGGTAGAGGAGGACGAGGTAGCCAACACAGCAAGTTTTGTTTTTTAATTGATTTATTTTTTAAATTTGTGTACACCCCAAAAGAGTGAGAAAGATCTAGAGTTGCCACCTCATCCCTTTAAACCCGAACACATAGTAATTACACAGGTTCTGGGGCTAATTTAATGTCGATAAGGCACCAAGTGAGTTTAATTAGCAGCACCTTAATCAGCCAGAGAACCTGTGTAATTAATATGTTTTCACTTTTAAAGGGATGAGGTGGCAACCCTAGAAAGATCAGAAAAAAAAGAATGGCTGGGTAAGGCCGGCCCGGTGTCTATTCTGCACAAGGTACGGACAAGTCCTGTGGGATCCATGCCTGGTTCATTTTAATGAACGTGAGCTTGTCCACATTGGCTCTGGACAGGCGGCTGCACTTGTCTGTGATAACGTCCCCTGCCGTGCTAAATACACATTTTAGATAATATACTGGCTGCAGGGCAGGCCAGCACCTCCAAGGCGTAAAGGGCAAGCTCAGGCCATGTGCCCAATTTGGAGACCCAGAAGTTTAAGGGGGCAGACCCGTCATTCAGTACGTGTAGGCATGTGCACAGATACTGCTCCACCATGTTGGTGAAATGCTGCCTCCTGCTAAAACATTCCATATCAGCTGGTGGTGCTGGTTGTTGTGGCATGCTAACAAAGCTTTTCCACATTTCGGTCATGCTAACCCTGCCTTCTGAGGTGCTGGCGGTGCCCCGGCTGCGTTGGCGACCTCTTCCTCCTCCTCTGCCTTCGCCTTGTGCTTCCACTGTGCCCCCGCTGTCAGGTGGGAATTCCACCAGCAGTGCGTCTCCCAGCGTGCGCTTGTACTCGCGCATCTTGCGATCACGCTCTAGTGAGGGAATTAAGGACGGTACATTGTCCTTGTAATGGGGATCCAGCAGCATGGCCACCCAGTAATCAGCACCTGTTAAAATGTGCGAAACAAGGCGGTCGTTGCGGAGACACTGCAGCATGTAATCGCTCATGTGTGCCAGGCTGCCCAGAGGCAATGAAAAGCTGTCCTCTGTGGGAGGTGTATCATCTGTGTCCTCTGTATCCCCCCCAGCCACGCACCAGTGATGGCCATGAGCTGGTCTGGGTGTAATATGCAGAGTATCTCACAGGAACCTACTCAGTGCTGCTGTAATATGCAGAGTATCTCACAGGAACCTACTCAGTGCTGCTGTAATATGCAGAGTATCTCACAGGAACCTACTCAGTGATGCTGTAATATGCAGAGTATCTCACAGGAACCTGTGCAGTGCTGATGCAATATGCAGAGTATCTACTATATAATTCTCTCCCTATCAGAACAAGCAGGAACCTTGCCCTAAACTGTCTAATGCAGAGTATCTCACAGGAACAGATGCAGTGCTGGTGCAATATGCAGAGTATTTCCTATATAATTCTCTCCCTATCAGAACAAGCAGGAACCTTGCCCTCAACTGTCTAATGCAGAGTATCTCACAGGAACAGATGCAGTGCTGGTGCAATATGCAGAGTATCTCCTATATAAGTTTCTCCCTATCAGAACAAGCAGGAACCTTGCCCTCAACTGTCTAATGCAGAGTATCTCACAGGAACAGATGCAGTGCTGGTGCAATATGCAGAGTATCTCCTATACAATTCTCTCCCTATCAGAACAAGCAGGAACCTTGCCCTAAACTGTCTAATGCAGAGTATCTCACAGGAACAGATGCAGTGCTGGTGCAATATGCAGAGTATCTCCTATATAATTCTCTCCCTATCAGAACAAGCAGGAACCTTGCCCTAAACTGTCTAACGCAGAGTATATCACAGGAACAGATGCAGTGCTGGTGCAATATGCAGAGTATCTCCTATATAATTCTCTCCCTATCAGAACAAGCAGGAACCTTGCCCTAAACTGTCTAATTCAGAATATCTCACAGGAACAGATGCAGTGCTGGTGCAATATGCAGAGTATCTCCTACATAATTTTCTCCCTATCAGAACAAGCAGGAACCTTGCCCTCAACTGTCTAATGCAGAGTATCTCACAGGAACAGATGCAGTGCTGGTGCAATATGCAGAGTATCTCCTATATAATTCTCTCCCTATCATAAAAAGCAGTAACCTTGCCCTAAACTGTCTAATGCAGAGTATCTCACAGGAACCTATGCAGTGCTGGTGCAATATGCAGAGTATCTCCTATATAATTCTCTCCCTATCAGAACAAGCAGGAACCTTGCCCTAAACTGTCTAATGCAGAGTATCTCACAGGAACAGATGCAGTGCTGGTGCAATATGCAGAGTATCTCCTATATAATTCTCTCCCTATCAGAACAAGCAGGAACCTTGCCCTAAACTGTCTAATGCAGAGTATCTCACAGGAACAGATGCAGTGCTGGTACAATATGCAGAGTATCGCTTATATAATTCTCTTCCTATCAGAACAAGCAGGAACCTTGCCCTAAACTGTCTAATGCAGAGTATCTCACAGGAACAGATGCAGTGCTGGTGCAATATGCAGAGTATTTCCTATATAATTCTCTCCCTATCAGAACAAGCAGGAACCTTGCTCTAAACTGTCTAATTCAGAGTATCTCACAGGAACAGATGCAGTGCTGGTGCAATATGCAGAGTATCTCCTATATAATTCTCTCCCTATCAGAACAAGCAGGAACCTTGCCCTAAACTGTCTAATGCAGAGTATCTCACAGGAACCTATGCAGTGCTGGTGCAATATGCAGAGTATCTCCTATATAATTCTCTCACTATCAGAATAAGCAGGAACCTTGCCCTAAACTGTCTAATGCAGAGTATCTCACAGGAACAGATGCAGTGCTGGTGCAATATGCAGAGTATCTCCTATATAATTTTCTCCCTATCAGAACAAGCAGGAACCTTGCCCTCAACTGTCTAATGCAGAGTATCTCACAGGAACAGATGCAGTGCTGGTGCAATATGCAGAGTATCTCCTATATAATTCTCTCCCTATCATAAAAAGCAGTAACCTTGCCCTAAACTGTCTAATGCAGAGTATCTCACAGGAACCTATGCAGTGCTGGTGCAATATGCAGAGTATCTCCTATATAATTCTCTCCCTATCAGAACAAGCAGGAACCTTGCCCTAAACTGTCTAATGCAGAGTATCTCACAGGAACAGATGCAGTGCTGGTGCAATATGCAGAGTATCTCCTATATAATTCTCTCCCTATCAGAACAAGCAGGAACCTTGCCCTAAACTGTCTAATGCAGAGTATCTCACAGGAACAGATGCAGTGCTGGTACAATATGCAGAGTATCGCTTATATAATTCTCTTCCTATCAGAACAAGCAGGAACCTTGCCCTAAACTGTCTAATGCAGAGTATCTCACAGGAACAGATGCAGTGCTGGTGCAATATGCAGAGTATTTCCTATATAATTCTCTCCCTATCAGAACAAGCAGGAACCTTGCTCTAAACTGTCTAATTCAGAGTATCTCACAGGAACAGATGCAGTGCTGGTGCAATATGCAGAGTATCTCCTATATAATTCTCTCCCTATCAGAACAAGCAGGAACCTTGCCCTAAACTGTCTAATGCAGAGTATCTCACAGGAACCTATGCAGTGCTGGTGCAATATGCAGAGTATCTCCTATATAATTCTCTCACTATCAGAATAAGCAGGAACCTTGCCCTAAACTGTCTAATGCAGAGTATCTCACAGGAACAGATGCAGTGCTGGTGCAATATGCAGAGTATCTCCTATATAATTCTCTCCCTATCAGAACAAGCAGGAACCTTGCCCTAAACTGTCTAATGCAGAGTATCTCACAGGAACATATGCAGTGCTGGTACAATATGCAGATTATCTCCTATATAATTTTCTCCCTATCAGAACAAGCAGGAACCTTGCCCTAAACTGTCTAATGCACAGTATCTCACAGGAACAGATGCAGTGCTGGTGCAATATGCAGAGTATCTCCTATATAATTCTCTTCCTATTAGAACAAGCAGGAACCTTGCCCTAAACTGTCTAATGCAGAGTATCTCACAGGAACCTATGCAGTGCTGGTGCAATATGCAGAGTATCTCCTATATAATTATCTTCCTATCAGAACAAGCAGGAGCCTTGCCCTAAATTGTCTAATGCAGAGTATCTCACAGGAACAGATGCAGTGCTGGTGCAATATGCAGAGTATCTCCTATATAATTCTCTCCCTATCAGAACAAGCAGGAACCTTGCCCTAAACTGTCTAATGCAGAGTATCTCACAGGAACATATGCAGTGCTGGTGCAATATGCAGAGTATCTCCTATATAATTCTCTCCCTATCAGAACAAGCAGGGACCTTGCCCTAAACTCTCTAATGCAGAGTATCTCACAGGAACAGATGCAGTGCTGGTGCAATATGCAGAGTATCTCCTATATAATTTTCTCCCTATCAGAACAAGCAGGAACCTTACCCTCAACTGTCTAATGCAGAGTATCTCACAGGGACAGATGCAGTGCTGGTGTAGATTTCTGAAGCAGGATAGTCTTATCTCAATCTCGCCCTCAGATCAGCAGCAGCCTTTCCCTACCCTAGCTAAAGCAGAGTGACGAGCTGTGCTGTGTGCCTCTAGCTTATATAGAGGCTGGGTCACATGCTGGGTCACATGATGCACTGGCCAATCACAGCCATGCCATTAGTAGGCATGGCTGTGATGGCTTCTTAGTCACAGTAGTAAAACAAATGGGGATTGGCTGCCCTGCAGCCCGCCATAACATTCCCGAACAGCAGACCCGAACCTGGACTTTCAGCAAAATGTCCGGGTCCGGGTACAAAAAAAAACAAAGTCCGTACCGAACCCGAACTTTACAGTTCGCTCAACCCTACTGCTGATACCAAGACAGCACTTCAATATCGGGCCGACTCCACACTGGAAAATATTTTGACTTGATGCCAGTTGCTAGGGATGTCCCCCCAAAAAAGTCTTAAGCTGGATGTGTATATGGTCGGCTGTTCTCAAATTGACAATCCAGCTTCTCTGTCTACCCTGCTCTCTCTCTGTCTCCTAGCAGCTAAAATACCCTGAGGAGTTTGTGCACACACCTTAAATCAATGTTGGAACATGCTGGGACATCATAGCAAGCCAGCATTTACAGAACTTGACTGAAAACTATTTCCGGGACCACAAAATACCCCAGCAAAGGGATGTCACAGGCACTAAGGTGAAAAACTGGCTTTCATGCTGCCCTACCATTGGTTTAGTACTTACTTGTTTCTATTTTAAAGTGATTACAAATCTTTCTACCTACCTTCACCTTGTGGTTTTCATCTGCATAAGATGTGCAATAATCAAGTAGTTTCATGGTGTAATTTGTTGGCCTGAATGCACAGCCTATAGTAGAGCAAATTTTCATATTCTTGTGTTATAAATTTATGTTTTTATTCAAAGATTAAGCATGCAACATGGCACTGCACGGGTTCATGCATTACCTCTGTCTGTAGCCTGAAAATTTACTTTTTCAGTGAAAAAAATACATATCTCACACTTCCTGGATCTTTCAGTCCAGTGATCTGCAGGTGAGCACTAAATAGTAATTTGATTTGAAACAGACGCAAACAAGCAGAGCAATTAACAGAGCTTACCATGGTGGAAGATATGTGTTTTCATCACATTTGCACTCCTGCAATTGTAATGCAACATAGAGCAAATGGCAAGGCATGCACTGGATGAGGTTTGACCCAGAACAAAAAGTTGTCTGTCCCTAGGAACCAGCTACGTAATTAATACATTGCCATAAGAGATTTAGGTAAAACAACAAAACATTTTTTTTTTCAAAATTGTTTATTTGTAAACAGGGACAAGGCCGCGCAGGCCGACATGGTACAACCATACACACAGCACACGTAATAGATTAGGTATACAACATCGAAAAGTAACAACTGTGTCAATTTATAGCAAAGTATCCGGATCACGCGACCGGTTCCCACATTTTCTCTTTATTTCAAGAAAGACCCCCTAAAAGGGGGTGTGTACTATTCCAGAGGATAGAAAGTCAGAACTAAGGACAGAGAGAAAGAGAAGGAAAGAAGGAGCGGTCAAGGGTAGCAGAGGGGGAATGGGGGGGGGGCAGGGGGGGCTCTGGGGGTTGAACTCCCCGAGCACAGGCTCCCCGGGGGGGGGGGAGGGTTCCCTCACTTTGTGGTCTCCCTTACCATTGTAGCAACGGTCTGAGGCGTGCAGATAGATGCTGGGAAGTATACGTTCACACGTCCGTGACTCCCTCAGTGCTTGGCCCTCAGCTGAGTATATGAAGATATTCCACAGTTGCCAGGTATCAGTGAATCTTTCCTGTCTGTTTTGCGCTGTGAGGATAAGATCCTCCATGCGCTTTATCTCTTCCACCTTCTCGATCCACAGGGGGATCACAACAACATTTTTTTTTTAAGGTGTACAATGCCTTTAACCATAAGCTTATTGTAGTTCACATATTGCCCTCCATTGAGCTCTATGTGCCCAGGGACAGTTTTAGAATCAATAAACAATCCATAAGCTAATGCACAAGCAGCTAATAGTTTCACAGTGCTCAATGTGACTTACATTAATTTTTTGAAGTATAAGTCTATTAGTATATATTGTCAGACTCAGTTGGTTATAGTTTATAAACACAAAAGATTCTGACAGTCATTTTTGTCTGAATCTGAAGGGTGTAATCTTTGAATAGTGTTCATTTTTAGCAGCAGTAATTTGCTTTGTTAAATTCTGGTGCTTGAATAGGCTCTTCTGTACTGTACAGTGAATATGATGGATTTTTTAAATCATTAGCTTGACTAAAATGCATTTCCCTGATATTACTTAAGATATTGTAAAATCTAAGACCTTTTTTTTAATAAAGTCCAGTCTTTTAAAAAAAGTTGTGCCTTGTATTGCATGGAATAGCTTCAGGGGGCTTGTTTGATAGTTTTTTTTTTAATGATGCCTTAGGCTTTGACAATAGGAAGGTGTTATGTCCCCTTGCCACTCTGTGTCCCCGGTGTTGCTGGCAATGCTGCCAGAATCTGCTCAGCAAGTTACACACACAGGCCGATGTACTTTCTAACCAGAGCGAGGTTTATTACTCATAATATTATGTCATTCTTACATGGAGGAGTCTTGATCCAAACAGCTTCTGTTCTTAACAGATACAATCCCTTCTCCAGCCTCGTGTGTCAGCTTCCAGTCTGCCAACACACACACCGTCCCGACTTTCTGGTACAGCTCCTCCCCCCCCCATCATGCATCAGGAGAAAAAGGGTTACAGTGATCTATCACAAACATCACACCTCCTTTCTTTCCCAACAACAAAAACAAAACATAACAAGAGAACAAAATGTTGAACACATAACATAACGAGACAAGCAAAATCAGTTCAGCAAGTAGCATCCGCAACTCAGTTTGGTGATTCCCGCAGCACTTCACAAGCCCTGTGTCTCTGTGTCCTGATCTCCAATGTGTCTATGGGGGTGTCCCACAGACAAATCAGTCTCTGTAACTCCAGGCACATGACTGGGTTCCTCAGGAACATGGTCACCAACTGTTTCAGGGTTTGGTTGTAAACTTGCGGGATCATGCCAGACACCATGCCATATGTCACCAGCAGAGTTCAGAGTAGACTCTGGTGGGTAGTTAGCAAGAGGGGTCGGGTTCGTCACTAGCGGCCAGCAAATGCGCTTCCTCAATTGCGAAAGGTGTCGTCGAACAGAAATGCCTTTCTCCAGGCGAACAAGGTACATTCTTCTTCCAAGAGTTCCATCAATAACGCCAGGGAGCCAAGGGGGCAAAACCCTGTAATTCCGAGACCACACAAGATCACCGGCATGGAATCCCAGACGGCCTGGCGAAGGAGGTGTTGGTGACGGTTCCTGCAGAAGAACTAAATCAAGTTTGGTGCGGAGATGCCTGCCTAACATAAGAAAAGCTGGTAACAGCCCAGTAGTAGCGTGTTTCGTGTTACGGTACATGATCAAGAATTACAGCAGCTTCTCTTCTGACAGTCCAACCTGGTCCAGAGTGGACAGTAAGTGCTTCTTAAACGTCTGCACAAATCGTTCCGCCAGCCCATTCAAAGCTGGATGATAAGGAGCTGTTTTGTAGTGGTGGACGCCCAAGCCACCAAGGAAGGATTGAAACTCATGCGATGTAAATTGAGTGCCATTATCGGAGACTATGGCTGTCGGCAAGCCATATTGAGCAAAAAGCTTCTTTAAGACTAGAATGGTAGCAGCCGAGGTAATAGAAGTCATTTGAAAAACTTCCGGCCATTTGGAATGCGCATCTACCACGATCAAATACATTTTATCCCGGATGGGGCCAGCAAAATCAAGATGGAGTCTTGACCATGGGTCCGTTGGCCATGGCCAAGGTTGCAGGGTTCCTCTCTTTTGGGGTCGCTGGGCTTAACAGCACCCAGGGCATTTAGCAACTTTGGCCCAGATTCTCATACAATTATGTTGCTCCTGGGCAGCGTAACGTATGAGATTTACGTTACACCGCCGCAGGTTTACAACGTTAGTGCCTAATTCTCAGAACACTTACCTGTAAACTTGCGGCGGTGTATCGTTAAATCGCTCGGCGCAAGCCCGCCCAATTCAAATGGGGCGGGCACCATTTAAATTAGGCGCGCTCCCGCGCCGAGCGTACTGCGCATGCTCCGTCGGTAAATTACCCGACATGCATTGCGCTAAATGACGTCGCACCGACGTCATTTGCTTAGACGTTAACGTAAATGGCGTCCAGCGCCATTCACGGACGTCTTACGCAAACGACGTAGATTTTTGAAATTTCGATGCGGGAACGACGGCCATACTTAACATTGGCTGCGCCTCATAGACCCAGGGGCAACTTTACGCGTCGGAAAGGCTACGGAAACAACGTAAATTCTCTGCGTCGAGCGCGCGTACGTTCGGGAATCGCCGTAATTAACTAATTTACATAAGCGACGGGGAAAACTACGTCCGCGACACCTAGCGGCGGGAAACAAAATTGCATTTAAGATCTGACAGCGTAAGAGCCTTACGCCTGTCAGATCTAATGGGTATCTATGCGTAACTGATTCTAAGAATCAGTCGCATAGATACCCGGGGCCAGATTAGGACTTACGAAGGCGCAAATGGTGTTGCGCCGTCGCAACGCCTTTGAGAATCTGGGCCATAATCTTCAATTGCCGTATCCATTTGTGGCCACCAAACATTGCTCCGGGCTCGCTGCTTCATGCACACCACACCAGGATGGCCTTCATGCAGCATCCGCAGCATGGTTGATTGCAAATACTGGGGTACAATCACTCTATTGCCCCATTGTAGGCAACCAACATTCGTAACAAGCTCACATTTTCTGGCAAAGTACGGATGAAATTCACTTGGATCTCTTTCTGGCCATCCAGTCTGAACATAAGAGAATATCTGAGACAGGAAAGGATCTGTGGCTGTATGTCTGGCAATCAGGGAGGTGGACATGCAAGATCGTGGCCTGTGTACTTCCACTACACGTATATCTCTTGGTGGGTGGCCTCCAAGTGGCAATCTGGAAAATGCATCTGCATTGCCATGGGTATCATGGGAGCAGTATCTGATAGAATAAGTATAAGCTCCTAAAAATAAAGCGTACCTTTGCAAACGAGATGCAGTCATTGTAGAAATCCCTTTCTGAGGGTTCAGTATTGACAACAGAGGTTTGTGGTCAGTGATAAGTGTGAACTCCCGACCATAGATGTATGCGGCCCATACAATGGCCAAAGCTTCTTTGTCTATCTGGTAGTAGTTTTGTTCCGCTGAGGTTAAAGACCTGGAGGCAAAAGAAATGGGGCGCTCTGTGCCATCCGGCATGACATGGGAAAGCACGACACCCAGTCAATAAGGTGAGGCATCACAAGCAAAGATGACAGGTTTCTTCAAATCATAGTGGACCAGAACTCGAGATAACAGAATGAGGTCTTTAGAAAAACGAAAAGCTTCCTCACATTTTTCCGTCCATATCCATTTAGCTCTTGCATCCAGTAAACGATGTAACGGGTAGAGCTGGTGTGCCAGGTTCGGCAAGAAACGGTGGTAGTAATTTAGGAGGTCAAGGTATGACCTGAGCTGGGTGACATTCTGGGGAGTAGGGGCTTGGGTAAGGGCTTTAACCTTCTCCTCAGTAGTGTGTAACCCATGTTAGTCCACCGTGTGGGCACAAAATTCCAGTTGAGGCTTGAGAAATTTGCATTTTGTAAGATTAACACGTAAACCATACTTTTGGAGTCTCTCTAGCACCGCTTCGACATTCTTTCTGTGGTCTTCATCAGTGGGACCAGTGATGAGCATGTCATCCAATAGACATTGGGTGAAAGGTATTCCCGCCAGGACCTCATCCATGAGCCGCTGCCAGATGGCTGGAGCTGGGGCTATGCCAAAAAACATGTGGTTATACTGGAATAAACCTTTATGAGTGTTAATGGTCAACAGATGACGTGAATCCGGGTGTACTTGCAGTTGCAGGTAAGCCTGCTTTAAGTCTATTTTTGTAAACTTTTGCCCCCCAGCCAGTGAGCTAAATAAATCCTCAAGTCGAGGCAATGGGTATTGATCCACAAGAAGTTGGTTGTTCAGGGCTACCCTGAAATCACCACAAATCCTAATGTCTCCAGTCTTTTTCTTGACAGGCACAATTGGCGATGCCCATTCACTTCTATCAACTTTCGTTATGATCTTTTCAGCCAATAGGTGGTCCAGATCTGCTTCCACTTTATTCCGCAAGGCAAAGGGTACTGACCTTGCCCTACGAAAAGGGGTGTAGCACCCGGCTTTAAGAGGAGGTGGGCCATCTTTCCTTTTACTGTGCCCAAAGAGTCCTCAAAAACTGTTGTAAAACGGGACTTCAGGGATTCCACCCAAAGGTCTACTTCAGAAATCAATGTACATTGGGCAATGGCAAAAGGAGTCATGCCCAGGGCTTTGTTCCAGTCCCTTCCATTTAGCGGAGGACCCCCTTTACTCACAACATAAAGGCATAGCCTTTGACTTCGGGTGCCTAATGCAACAAGGGGTTGCACATAACCCAAGGGTTGTAGTAGTTCCTTGCTGTAGGTTTGCAGTGTGATCTTTGTAGGTCTGAGCGGCAGGGACAGACCCGAGGCCTTTAAATCAGTCCATGAAATGACAGACACAGCTGCCCCCGTATCAACATCAATGGAGACAGGATAGCCATTAAGTGTGACATCCACTGTAATCGCAGGAGTGCTCCCAGCTACTCGAAACAGTCCAACATACTGGACACAGGTCTCCTCATCAGAGCTGAAACCGTTATTGTCCATATCTACACGGAAAGTCTGTTTACATCTATCTTTTTTGGTAGTGTTCGGGGAGCGAGAGCTGCGGCAAACACACCCAATATGACCAGACTTTCCACAGCGGAAACAAACGACATCCTTGAACTTGCAAGCAGGCGCACTGTGAACAGTGTTACCACAACGGTAGCAAGTCAGGGTCCCAGAGACCGAAGAAGTAAGGAGGCAAGGTTTTAGCTGAGTGGCAGGGAACGGCTGTCTTGAGTGAGGCATGATAGCAGTGTGGAATATTTCCTCACCCTGGCTTGCAGGAGGTTCAGGTGGTGCCTTCAGGAGGGTGGCGTCCCGAGTTGCCATCTCCATGATCGTAGCAAGGTCAGTGGCTTTCGCCAGAGTCAAATCAGGTTCCGTGAGTAAACGTTTCTGTATGGCTGGGTCGCAGAGTCCCATGACGAACATGTCCCGGTGAGCCGTCTGCAGGTAGTCTCCAAACTGACAAGTGGCAGCTAGTTTACATAAAGCGATGATATATGTCTTTATATCCTCCCCGGCCCGCTGCTTCCTACTGTAGAATTTAAACCGCTCTGCGATTTCTAACGGCTTCGGGTTGTAGTGTGTATGTAACATCTGAATTAACTCAGGCAGGGGCTTAGAGGCCGGCTTGTCTGGAGAAACTAGGTCTCTGAGAGTTCCATATGCAGCTTGACCCAATGCAGTGAGAAAAACTGCAACTTTCTTTTCAACAGTCACATTATTTGCTTCCATATACTGTTCCAACCTCTCCACTCAAGAGCTCCATGACTCAGCTGCAGGATCAAATGATTGAATAAACCCTATGAAGGCCATGTGTGCTAACATCCACAGTCCTCGTCGCCACTGTTATGTCCCCTTGCCACTCTGTGTCCCCGGTGTTGCTGGCAATGCTGCCAGAATCTGCTCAGCAAGTTACACACACAGGACGATGTACTTCTTAACCAGAGCGAGGTTTATTACTCAGAATATTATGTCATTTTACATGGAGGAGTGTTGATCCAAATAGCTTCTGTTCTTAACAGATATAATCCCTTCTCCAGCCTCGTGTGTCAGCTTCCAGTCTGCCAACACACACACACCGTCCCGACTTCCTGGTACAGCTCCTCCCCCCCATCATGCATCAGGAGAAAAAGCAAAAGGGTTACAGTGATCTATCACAAACATCACAGAAGGCCCTCTTTAAAAGCTTACTATTTGAGGCATGGTTTTTATTCTACACACTCATGTACCAATGGCTCTATTCTGCAGCAGAGAAGTGGCTGAGGGTGTCAGGTCTGTGATTTAACTTCATCATGGCAGAGTGATCTTTTTGCCCCCCAATGGTGCCTGCATAGTTCTGGAACAAACACAAACAGACACGTGCACAAGGAGTGGTATGTAACATTGTATCAAGTAACTAACCCCTTAGCAGAAGTAACTTAATTAGTGTAAAGAGTCCACCTGTGTGTAAATTAATCTCTGTATAAATACAGCTAGCTGTTCTGTGAATCCCTCAGAGTTTTTTTTAAGAACCTTCGTGAACAAACAGTATTATAAAGGCCAAGGAACACACCAGGCAGGGTCAGGGATGAAAGTTGTGGAGAAGTTTAAAGCTTTGAATATCTCAAGGAGCACTGTTCAATTCATCATCCGAAAAAGAAAAGGCCGGGAAGGAGAGCATTAATCAGAGAAGCAGCAAAGAGGGCCACCATAACTCTGAAAGAGGTGCAGAGATCCACATCTCAGGTGGGAGAATCTGTCCACAGGACAACTATTAGTTGTGCACTCCACAAATCTGGCCTTTATGGAAGAGTGGCAAGAAGAAAGACATTGTTGAAGGAAAGCCATAAAAAACTGTGTTGTGTCCCCCACATGACTTCTCACAAACTGCAAACATGTGGAAGAAGGTGGGCTGGTCAGATGAGACCAAAATTGCACTTTTTGACCTAAACGTTTTTGACCACACTATGTGTGGCGGAAAAGTAACACTCCACATTTCTCTGAACACACCATCCCCACTCTGAAACATGAGGGTGGCAGCATCTTGTTTCTGGGGATTCTTTTCTTCAGCAGGGACTGGGAAGCTGGTCAGAGTTGATGGGAAGATGGATGGAGTCAAATACAGGGAAATCTTACTTTCAATAATTGTTATTTATTTTAAAGCAAGAATATTAACAATCAATACAAATGAGAAAATACATTGGTTGCCATAGGTAAAATAACCATGCAAAAACAGTGAGATATCATGAGAGAATGACCTGAGAAAATAAATTGTAGGGGGTAAAATATGATAACATTGCTGTAGGTATAACATACCAAGTAGTGCCATGATCCAGAAGTCTCTAGAGGCTGCACCATGGGTATATCATTTTGTGAGTGAGACTTCTCAATATCACCAGAGGTACGTCAATTGAGAAATTATCCCCTTAAACAGTTAAACAGTATAGCATCAACTTCGTAGTCCCTAAATTGAGGATATGTCGAGAGAATAAACATGAATAGGAAATGTTACCCCACTGCTCGGTAGGTTGTGGAGTGTAAGGCCGCGTACACACGGTCGGTCCAAACCAATGAAAACAGACTGAAGGACCTTTTCATCTGTCCAAACCGATCATGTGTGGGCCCCATCGGTCAGTTATCCTTCAGTCAAAAATTTTAGAACTTGCTTTAAAATTGAACCGATGGACGCCTAACCGATAGGTCAAAACCGATGGTTAGTATGCAAAAGCATAGGTTAAAAACCTGCGCATGCTCAGAATCAAGTCGACGCATGCTTGGAAGCATTGAACTTAATTTTTCTCTGCATGTCGTTGTGTTTTACGTCACCGCGTTGGACTCGATCGTTTTTTCAACTGATGGTGTGTAGGCACATCAGACCATCAGTCCGCTTCATCGGACCGTTGTCATCGGATGGACCGACCGTGTGTACATGGCCTAAGCCTAATAGGGACAGGAGGCCTGTCCCCGGGCTAGGGCTTTGTAAGCCATTAAGCCATACCACCCCATCAACAGTGACAACTTACTAAGTAACCAGAGAGTCTGGAAAAGGTGCCAAAAACTCTGGATTTACTGTGTGAGATAAGATGTTCAGGGAGGGATGTAGTGTTACTTCGGAAAAGCAGGATGGAAAGGGAGGGGGGAAAGAGAAGAGTGCAAAAGAAAAGAGAGATACGTGTTCGGGAGGTCAGGAATCAATACCTTAATACTAAATGGTGAATATATTACATTGAAGTGTTAGGGGAGCCCTAGGGATGACCATTGTGATAGGTTAGTAGAGAGTTTTTTATAAAGAGGGGAGTAATCGATGTTATAGAGTTGGTCTATAGAGGAGGCCAAACTAACACCTAAATAAGGGATTGATTTATCATTCCCGGTGAAAGAGAAATGGTCCTGTAACCAATTCACCAGCGTAGGAGGGGCCGATACATTCAGGGCCTGAAATTTGGATATTGACTTTTAGTACTGAGAGTCGGTCAAAATTGTGTAACAATCGAAGAATGTTAGGAATTGAAATGAGGGGAGAGGTGATGAATAATAGGATATCATCCGCAAAAAGGGCACATTTATGTGTAGACGTGCCACAACTGACCTGGATGGCAATGGTAATCATACCTAGATTACTTGGATATCTGGATGCTTCCTGATGGCAATGGCCAGGATCTCTATTACTTTAGCAAATATCAGAGGGGAAAATGAACACGTCTGTCCAGTCCCTCTAGCTTTAGAGGAGGGTTCTGAGTAAATTCCCTGCATTCTGCCTTGGGCGGAAGGTTGGGAATAGAAAACTTCTAAGACTCTGGTGAAGTTAGGGCCGAAGCCCCATCTGTTGAGGATGGAGAAAAGAAAGGACCAATAAACTGTATCAAAAGCCTTCTGGAGGTCTAAGGACCAGAGCATTTTTTCTCAGAAAATAGGTGCAGGAACTCAACTACGACCCCGTTCAGATTTCACAAACAGTAGGAGGGTCTTAAAGGGGCATTAAATACCAGGATTGCATTACATACAGAGTGCAGAGTTCAGGAGGGATGCACACAGAGTGCAGAGCTGTCACTTGTAAACACAGAAACCGGACTTCTGTGTTTACAAGTGATTGTGGTGAGCAGGCACCAAAGGGTCTGAGCCAGAGGTGGTGGAATTGAGTTCCCCCAAGTTCCCCCTGAAAAAAAGCCCTGCTAAGGACAGTAGCCCTCCTGAGGTGAGCCCCTGTCTCACCCCAACTTCAGTAGGGAGATCACATCTATCGCTTTCCTTATCTGGTCCAGACCCTGCCTGCCACTTGGTCTTTGTGTACGTATTTACCTATGAAAGAGGCTAAGCGATTGGAAAAATATTTCTTTCTAGAATTTCCAAGTCATTATTGACCAGTGAGATAGGCCTGTAGTTCACAACTTCACTGTGATCTTTACCCGGTTTTGGTATAACAGAGATAAATGCTAGATTAGCGGCAGGGTTTAGAGGTTTGCCTGTCCCCAAATCGTTAAAATACCAGACCATATAAGGTATGTGAAAATACCTTATAATTAGGGCTGTGCAAATTAACTTTTAATTAATCGATTAATCTTTAATTTTTTTGATCGGTCAAAATCTTTTTGGTACTCGCCTCTCCGCTGGCTTCTGGGCCTTTAGGGAGTTCCGTCGGAGATCCAGTAATGTTACGGCCACCGGCGGGGCTTGCCGTGTCCATCTGAAGGGCTCCTTTGCTGTGCCTTCAATTCTGCATGCCGGCGGGACATTACTATCTACCACACGCAAGGGCTGTTACACTTCCCTCTATCACTTCCCTCTATCAACCTGGGATTCTACAACCATCCACTGGGAGTTGTGATAGTTCCCTTCATGGGACATCTACATGCTGACGGACTGATGTTAACCTCTCCTCATCTGGATTCAGCAGTGGCATCGTTGTACACATTTTTATACCAGTATCATACTTAGCTACATGTTTTAATGACTGCTTTTGTTACCGTTTGGTATTACTCGCACCATTTTTTTACAGTTTATGTAGCTACATCAATTTTATCTCCAGTGCAATATTTATTTGGTTACCTACTTGAAGACTATACAAGTTTTAATGCTATTCCCATCGAGTGTTGCCTTTGTGTGTTTTTTTGTATCCTGCTATCCATTTTTCCAGTAGTTGGGAGCTGCACTGGGAATCAGCCTGCAAGGAGATCAGCTAAAAGTAGTTGGATCTGTATGTGCGTTATAATTAATCGAAATTAGTCGATTAATCGATTAAAAAAAAACGATTAATCGAACAGAAAAATTTTGATCAGTAACAGCCCTACTTATTAGAAAACCCATCAGGTCCAGGGGTAGACCCGGTACAGAGCCCATTGATTATGTCCAGAAGCTTGGTTTCCGAAATAGGGGACTCCAAAAGGGAGCGATGACTATAAGTAAGAGTGGGCAGGGGGATGCACTCCAGGAAGGCATCAAGGTTTCTGGGTTCCTCACCATTGGCCTTGCTGTACAGTTTTGAATAAAAGGAGTGGAAAGTTTCCATAATACGGCTGGGGTTTTCAGTGATGTCACCCTTCAAATCCTTAATTTTGGCAATGGAGATCATACGGTATTTAGGGGTCAATTTGTTTGCGAGTTCCAAACCTACTTTGTCTTTTTGTGTGTAAAAACGGGCTCCCTGCCACCTTAAACTTTTTTCTGCAGCTGAGGTAAGGGCCAGGTTTAGAGCCAGTCTAGCTTTGTCAAGTTTAGCTAGCATAGAGGGGTGGGATTGTGTTTGTACATTTTGCAATGTAATTTAAAATCTATCAAGTTTGTCTATGTCTTCCTGACGCTTCCGTTTTAACTGAGAAGCTTATTGAATAAGCTTACTGCACTTACTGCGAAGGCTTTGCTTAGGTGTTCTTTGTATCTGGGATGCTCCTGTTCCCATTTCGTCTAAGAGCTGGTCAAATGCGATATTAGAGCCACCACCCATTACTAGCCTACCCTCAAAGTGGGGGTAGAGGGTTTGAAGCATTTCTGAGAAGAACTTTGCCTGACCCTTATTCGGGGGGTAATATGAGATAAACGTGTAAAGGCAGCCGTCAATATGTCCTTTGACCAGGATGTAGCAACCCTCCCTGTCCTTAATCATTTGAGAATAGGAAAAATAAACTATTTTAGAGAATAGGATAGCCACTCCCCTTTTTTGGCCTCTGCGTTTGCTAGGTAAAATGTGTGAAATTTATGATGTAAATACACTGGATAAAAGTTCCCAGAGAAGTGAGTCTCCTGGAGTAAGAGAATGTCAAGACCCTGAAAAAGATAATGTTGAAATGCTTTCCGTCTCTTTATCGGAGAGTTAAGGCCTTGGATGTTGTGAGATGTCACTCTAATGCCGCGTACACACCATCGCTTTCTGCGATGGAAAAATGCGACGCTTTATGTGCTTTAAAAAAACGTCATTTTTCAAACTTCAATTTGAACAACGACGTAGCATACACACCATCGCTTTTTCACAACGCTCTAGCACAGCGCAGTTCCGTCAATCACGCACGACGTCACTATAAAGGGTCGTTTCCATGCGGAAGACGGCCTCTTTTGCTGATATCGTGTTGCTGCGTGTTAGTAAAAGTTTGGTGAGATACGATTCGTGATTTTCAGTGACTGTGCTTTAAATTTCGTTTTCTGTCGTACAGTTTGTCTATTTGTTGTCGGATCTGTGATACAGTGCTTGTACTAAGGACGTATTTGTTTAGGCATTACGTTTGGTGTGCACGGTGCTGTTTAGCAGGTCGTTCTTCAAAGGCCATTCTTTACTTCAGGGCGTAATTTTTAGTCTGATCTGATTTGACGACCGTTTTCTAGCCATGTTGCGGGTACGAACTCGTCGCCGAGATCGTGCTGTGCTTGTTGTTAGGATGTGTGCTGCATCCCAGCGACGGTCCATGAACAGGGTGAGGAGGAGGTTGTGGACCAAGAACTGGTTGCTACGCAGGGACCAGTTCTCTCATATGCCTCTGCTGCGGGAGATCCGAGAAAATAACCCTGATGATTTCAGGAATTTTCTTAGGATGTCTGACCCCGTATTTCAGCAGCTTTTGGCTTTGGTGTCGCCATATATCACCAGGCAGGACACCGTTATGCGGGAAGCCATCACTGCTGAGCAGAGGCTAGTTGCTACGTTGCGCTACCTTGCAACAGGGAGAAGTCTGCAGGACTTGAAGTTCTCGACGGGCATCTCCCCCCAGGCTCTGGGCCTCATAATCCCTGAGACCTGTTCGGCCATCATTCAGGTTCTTCAGGAGGACTATGTTAAGGTAAGTGGTGTTCTTTCAATGGTCAAACTATGTCCCAAAAAAAAAATGTTCGAATATGCTCAGAATGATCACTTTGTCTCTATGTATGCTGTTCTACACAATTAGTAAAGCCCTACATGTTTATTTAATTTAGCCAACCTGTCCATCATTCTATGTTGTGGCCAAACCCACCTAGCATAGTCCCTATATCCCCGTTTATTTGTGGCCTCCATTGTAGTGCTGCATTTTGTGTGTCCCTATATCCCCGTTTATTTGTGGCCTCCATTGTAGTGCTGCATTTTGTGTGTCCCTATATCCCCGTTTATTTGTGGCCTCCATTGTAGTGCTGCATTTTGTGTGTCCCTATATCCCCGTTTATTTGTGGCCTCCATTGTAGTGCTGCATTTTGTGTGTCCCTATATCCCCGTTTATTTGTTGCCTCCATTGTAGTGCTGCATTTTGTGTGTCCCTATATCCCCGTTTATTTGTGGCCTCCATTGTAGTGCTGCATTTTGTGTGTCCCTATATCCCCGTTTATTTGTGGCCTCCATTGTAGTGCTGCATTTTGTGTGTCCCTATATCCCCGTTTATTTGTGGCCTCCATTGTCCAAACCCCCCCCCCCCCTAGATTTTTGAACTACATACTAATAATTATTTTTCTTAGTTTGATATTTTTTGGGGGGTTGTTTCTCATGTGAGAAACTCATCTTGAGCCCCACTCCCCCTAAATATATTTTTTCAACATCAGAGGGGGGTGATTAATATGCTTAATTGTTCACATGTTATTTTTTAATACTAACCTTTTTTGTGGAATTGTTGGTGGGATCCCTTGTAATTTTAGCTATATTCTGTTCAAAATCTTTGTTATAATGTTTTTTATTTGTTCTTTCTATCTAGTTCCCCACCACGCCACAGGAATGGCAGACTGTGGCAGCGGACTTCTCCCAGCTTTGGAACTTTCCGAACTGCGGAGGAGCCATTGATGGCAAGCACATCCGCATTGTGCCCCCACCCCATAGTGGATCCCATTTCTTCAATTACAAGGGGTTCCACAGCGTTGTTTTGATGGCGGTGGTCTCTGCAAATTACGAGTTTTTGTACGTGGATGTTGGGAAAAATGGCCGGATGTCGGACGGCGGTGTGTTTGCGGAGACGGAGTTCGCCCAACGGCTTCGGTTGGAGGACCTAGGATTGCCACCTGCGGAGGAGAACGAAGAGGGTCTGCCCTTCGTGTTTGTAGCAGATGAGGCTTTTGGTTTGGGTCCCCACCTCATGAGGCCATTTCCCGTACGCACCCTCACCCATGAGAGGAGGGTTTTTAATTATCGGCTGGCCAGAGCAAGACGTGTGGTAGAGAATGCCTTTGGAATCATGGCCAGCCGATTCAGATTGTTTTTAACAGCAATAAACCTGGCGGAATACAAGTGGAATTACATCATACTATCTTGTTGCATTTTGCACAATTTTTTGAAAAGAAATTCTCAAACTTACCTGACGGTATTGCCTGATGAGGCTGATCTTGTGGCTCCGGAGCCGGGACATCAGGCTAGCCATAGAGGCTTGGCCCCCCAAACCGCACGTGCAGTGCGTCAATCCTATGTGGACTATTTTATGGGGAGGGGGGCCATTGCAATGCCTGATCTGGATTAAATAATTAAATTTACTTTTTGTTTGATGAAACAGTGTTTATTTGTTTGATTTTAGTTATTTGTAAGTTTTGGGGGGTAATGTTTCTTTTTCCTAGGTTCTCATCCAGCCATGTGTTTGGGATGTCATAAATTCACATGAGTGTTAAATCTTAATAACTCTACAAATATGCCTGAGTAATTGAATGAGTCTGCATTGATACCAATAACTACACACAAATTGTTTGGAGTCCAAAATGTTTTTTATTTTTTTTTATTTTTTTTTTGATTAGTACAACAAATCATTTTTTTTGTTTTTTTGGTCTTTTTTGATTAGTACAAAATATAATATTTTTTTTTCTTTTTTTTGGTCTTTTTTGATTATTACAAAATATAATTTTTTTATTTTTTTGGTCTTTTTTGATTAGTACAAAATATAATATATTTTTTTCTTTTTTTTGGTCTTTTTTGATTATTACAAAATATAATTTTTTTATTTTTTTGGTCTTTTTTGATTAGTACAAAATATAATATATTTTTTTCTTTTTTTTGGTCTTTTTTGATTAGTACAAAATCTAATTTTTTTATTTTTTTGGTCTTTTTTGATTAGTACAAAATATATTTTTTTTTATTTTATTTTTTTTATTTTTTTTCAAATTCAAGGAAAAAAGAAAATACACCAAAAATTAAACCCTCCCCAAAACATTAATAAAATTTTTAAGCTGCCGTTCCAGCGTCTTTGCTTTGTGGCGTATTTCACGGCAGGCCAGACGTATGTCCTCGACTTGGGCCCTGCAGGTGAGAACCTCGCCGATGAGGAGCTGGGCACTATACGTGTCCAGTCCCTGACCAGCCCGATTTCCTCCTGAAATGTGGAACCAAAACATGTGTTAAAAGATTGTATGCCTATATCTATATTCACAGAAAATGTGGTAGATTTTACTTTACCGGATGTTGAGGCAGGTTCCTCTTCCTCTACATCCCTCGGGGGTGTGGCTTGATTGGCTTGTGCCTCCTGCCTTTCTGCTTCATTGTGCCCTACAAGATTGAAGAAAGGGAAAACATGAGGTTCAACCATTACGAGCGGCATGAAATGACACCCAAAAAATAAGAAATGATAAACAAAAGGTCACTATTGTTGATTTTTTAACAATTATCAATAAAATAGACCAATATTTAATCCATTCACAAAGTAATGTCAAATCAGTTAACCCAATTTTTCATTTTAGATATGTAAGCTAAACAAGTCTCCCCTGGATCTGCTCACCCCTGTGTGTGACCCAACATAGGTTGTGATTGTGACAAACAATTGTGCTACTGAGTACACATGTTCAATAAAAAAAGGAGTAGCAAACGCTCCTTTTTGTGAATCTCAAGGTATTTACGTTTCTTCTAAAATAAGCTGAAACACATTTCCATCTATTCCAGAATTGAATACACCTTTTTTTTAAGCCCCAAAAATGTCACAACTTTCATATTTGTGTCGACTAATTGGTCATAGGAGTCGTCGTTCATTCGCCCACAATTCCTAAATTTACGATTTTAGTTCAGATACAGTGCTTCAACTCCCCTTTGCACATGCAAACTAGGCATGATGCCATTTCTCATTAATATGGTCTTGGATTATTGAAAGTCACCGAATGAACGACGACTACGACGACTGCATCATGCGTCCACATTCATAATATTCATTTTATGGTCAACCTGGCCCAAAAAAAAAAATGGCACAAAGAACACACCAAAATAATTAAATACACATGGAAAAAACTTACTTCTTCTTCGAATCACCCTATTAATTCTGTAAAGTTGGTGGGGTTCCCTTTTTTTTAAATCCGACCACCTTTTGCGCAGGTGCTCTCTGCTCCTGGTTTTCCCAAACTTCCGCTGGAGCCTACGGATGACCTTCTCCATAATTTGGGCTTTTACTTTATTGGGATGCATGTAGGGGCCATGCTTGGCATCATAGTCCTCCCTCCTCAATATGGTGACCATCTCCACCATTTCATTAAAGCTCATGTTGGAGGCTCTGCAGCGGAATCTGCGGCGTGGTTGGGCCTGGCCTGCCTCCTGGCTAGAGCTAGAATACACCTCCATGTTGTCCATCTTTTCTCACTCACCAAACGACAGAGAAGGGGCGTGGAAAGGACGATACCGAACGTCAGGGGCGGGGTGTCGTGCGGAGCGTCACGCGTGCGTAGTGTAAAAGGGATGGGACGTGTTTGTAAACGGCGTGCATAGTCTGTGGAAGAAGGCGTAAATCCCGATCTTTCCTAACGACGAGACGTAAGTTTTTTATTCCGACTTTATTATAGTGAATAGGGAATGAGTTTGTGGGCTAGTTAGGGGAAGTAAGCTAGTGCCTTTAATTACATTATGTTTTGGCTTCTGTTTCATGTGCAGAAAGAATGGATGCCTTCAAGGATGCGGACTTCCTGACAGAATTCATCCAAAAATGGAAGGAACATCCAGTTCTGTGGCAAACCAAAAGCACAATAAATAAAAACAAAGATGCCAGGGAGAAAGCTAGACAGAGCATGCTTGTTTTTGTGAAAACAAGGGTCCCCAACGCCACAACAGCCACTGTGAAAAGTAAAATCAATTCCATCAGGGGCACCTACAGGGCCCAACGGGTCCAAGTCCTGGCCTCAATGAGGTCTGGGGCTGCAGCTGACTCCATATACAAACCAACCCTGTGGTACTATAGTCAGCTGCAGTTCCTGGACGACCACATTGAGACCAGGACATCCATGTCTACCCTTCCCCCAAGAGGTAGCTCCCAGCTTCCCAGCAGCCAATCCTCCAGTGTTCCCTGCAGACAAGAGCAGGCAAGCTCGGAGGAAGAGGAAGAGTTCCTGGAGGACCCCAATTGTGAGCCATGGAGAATGGTATGTGTTTTTTGTTTGAATTTAGTTAGTATATGACAAGTATAGTAATAATGGTAAATGTATGTTACTATTGTTCTAAATTCTATGTGAATCTCCTAAGTTTAGGGATAGGATCAATAGTCAGTAGTGGGAAAACATGATGGGGTCAAAATGGGCAAATTAATAATGTTTATGAAGGAGTGGGTGGCATTTTCAGATAGGCCAGTAGGGGGGAGTAACGCAATACACCTGCAAGGGGTCCCAGATGGAAGACACCCTTTTTGAGTACTATCTAGTTGACACTAAATTGAATAAATTAATTTTTGGGGAAAAGGCCACTTATTTACTAAATTAGGCATGCAACAACCCACATAATTCCAGGGGGACCATGTCTGAAGGTGTTTAAGGGGCCACATAATTAAGGATGGCGACCCTGTGTGTAATATATATTGACATTCAATTTGCATCACTCATGATTGTAAAAATGTGTGTGATTAATGACAAACACAAATAACATATGTTCCTTTTTTTGATACACAGGCAGACCCAAGCCAGGAAGAGCCAGGGAGCCAGGAAGAGCCAGGGCCCACAGGGAGCCAGGAAGAGACAGGGCCCACAGGGAGCCAGGAGGAGCCAGGGCCAACTGCAAGGCAGGAGGTGGCAGAGCCCACTGGGAGCCAGGAGGTGGCAGGCCCCAGTGGGACCCAGGAGGCACGCCGGCGGGATACCATCTCCCGGATCCCTCCATTCCGCAATCCCAATAAACGGCTCAGGAGTATGCGACAAATGGAGGAGGAGACCCAGGGCCTGCTTCGCCAAGCTACTGCAGCCATCCGAGAGCCACCCAGTGAAGTTGAGGGGTTCGCAGCGCTCATTGCAGCCAAGATGTACAATCTGGAGCAGAGCCAGCGTGTGCGCTGCGAACTCCTCATCTTCCAAGCCATAACCATGGCATCCCTGGGGCAGCTCGATGACGACACCCACATTGTGCGGATTGCTCCTCCTGTCCTTGCTGCTCCTCCTGCTCCTGCTCCTGCTCCTGCTCCTGCACCTGCTCCTGCTCCTCCACCTCATGAGGCTGCTCTGGCTCCTGCCACCTCATCTCCTCCAGGAACCCAGCCCCCAAGGACTCGGGCTACCGGGAAGGCTGCAGGGAAGACTGCAGGGAAGGCTGCTGGGAAGAAAAGGGCGAAGAAATAATACGGTGCCCCTGATGGAATTTTAATGTGGACTCACAGGCTGTATTTGTGGCTTCGGGGACCCTTGTTTTCAGAAAAAAACAAGCATGCTCTAAAGTGCTGCCTACCTTGGCATCTTTGTTTTTATTATGTTGTGTTTTTGGTTTGCCACTTTTTTTTTTGAAATTTTTATGAAGACTAAAATAAAAATTAATTTTTCAGCCAAATTTCAACATGTTTCTTTATTGTAGATTTGAGAGATCAGTATTGAGTGGGCAGACCCATTACAAAATAAATAATGCAAACATTAACAAGGTAAAAAAACATGCTTGTGGGTGAGTTAACTAAAAAATTAGGTTGTTGCAGACACTTCACACACTCCTAAATAAAAAAAAAAAAGAGATTACTAATCAAATTGGTGACAAAAATTAACAAATAAAAAAAAAGGTGGACCAATATATATATTTAAAATGTTTAAGATGGAAGATACAACTAAATAACAGAACACAAACATAAACATTATCAAACAAGAAAGAAACTAATTAAAAGCTTGTCATAACTATGCAACAAGATCAGCCGCAACAAACGTCCATTTCTGGGTAGCAGTTAAAAGCAGGGGTTAAAGAAGCGCTTTATTTTCTTGTCTATAAGCTGAAAAACACCTTAACGAATGTGCTGATTCCATTCTGAACAGTCGTTTTACATGAATGAGCGCTGCCGTCTCCTAACTTGCTTCTGAGCATGCGCGGGCTTAAATCGACGTTTTTACGTACACACGGTCAATGTTTAGAACACAGAAAACGACGTCGGCCAAAAACGACACATAAAATTGAAGCATGCTTCAATTTTTTTCTGTCGTTTTTTAGAAGACATAAAACGACGTTTTTGCCCACACACGGTCAATTAAATTGACGTTTTTGAAAATGACGTTTTTTTCCATCGCAGAAAGCGATGGTGTGTACGCGGCATAAGAGTATCACCCTATTGAGGAGCATTAGCCATGGAGAGGAGAGGAGAAACACTTTATCAATACATAACCAGCATACCATGAGTCCACAGGGAGATTAATCTGAAGAGGCATGATTTCAACATCTATCAAAAGAGGCCTGGGCCCCCACACAGGTATCAGGGTGCTATCCTGCCGCCACCCGAGGGATCTGAAATCCTTGAGCCACAACAGGGGGAGGAGCACTAAGAGGGCACCAGCCTATAAGCCTCAAATATGAAAAAAAGGAATTATAAATATATCTAAAATAAAAAAAATTGTTAAAGTAAAGTAAAGTGCCCTAAAAAAAATAAAAGTAGATTTCAATCGGGGGACAGTAACAAGTTTATAACCTGGGAAGATGCACTTCGAACCAAACATGGAGCGTGACAGGTCAGATGAGGATTCAGAGGGAGAGTTCACCACCATGGAGGGTTGGAATTTTGTTGTCATCTCTATTTCTGCAAGTCCGAATTCAGTCGACTGACTGGAAGAGGACACTTGGAAGAATTCTGGCGAGTAAGTGAGGAAGCAGGCAGAGACAATTCTTGGGAGATAAAGGCCAGTTGAAATAGTAGCCGTTCATCCTCTTGAAAGGAAGCAAAGTTGTATGTTTAATTCTGAAATTGAAACTGTAGTTGGAAAGGTAAACACCACCAGTATTTCACAGATTTTTTGGGAAAGCAAACCCAAGAGTGTTTAAGGGACCACCTGCGTTGGATAGTTGTTGGGACAAGTCCACAAATATTTGAACCAGGTTCCCTTGCATAGCAAGGTTATCTGAATCCCCAGCCTTCCTCATAACTGCATCCTTTACAGCATAGAAATAAAAAATGTATTTGTACTGGGAGTACCCACCTTTGCTTTCTACAGGCAAGCACCTACAATAATACGGTATAGTCGAACTATATTTACCCCATTTCACCAGGATTAGCTCATAGGGCATATGGCTTTGATCCATGGCTACCCTGCACAGAAACATCCTAATTCACAGGGTCTTGTATGTGATGTTATATGGCAAATAGTTTTTGTGTCTTTTTATACATATGTTTTTAACATTGTTAAATCTATTTACTGATTAAACGTACCAAATTTTAACTGAGTTCTGTGCCGATAAAGTCCATCTTTGTAGTCAATTCTATATGTTTCCAGTCAATTTTAGGACGTGGCACATTGTACTGTATCAGCATTCACTGTGGGCCACCCTGTAATGATGCACTTTTTCTATTGTAAAATGTTAGATGGTTTTGCTTGGATTTTTGAACTGGAGGTCAACTGTAGTAAATCCAAGGCTTTGAATATCACATGATATTGCTGCATCTCAATTGTGGGGTGGGGGTGTGCATTCCACACCTTTTTAAATATTTTTAAACGTGTCCAACTAGTCCCACTACTTAAAGCGGGAGTTCACCCATTTATGAATTTTTTTTTTTCTCCCATAAGGTTCCTGCTTGTTCGGTCTAGGGGAATCGGCTATTTGTAGTAAAATATGAGCTGTACTTACCCGTTTTCGAGCTGCATCTTCTTCCGTCGCTTCCGGGTATGGGTCTTCGGGAGCGGGCGTTCCTTCTTGATTGACAGCCTTCCGAGAGGCTTCCGACGGTCGCATCCATCGCGTCACTCGTAGCCGAAAGAAGCCGAACGTCGGTGCGGCTCTATACTGCGCCTGCGCACCGACGTTCGGCTTCTTTCGGAAAATCGTGACGCGATGGATGCGACCGTCGGAAGCCTCTCGGAAGACTGTCAATCAAGAAGGAACGCCCATTCCCGAAGCCCATACCCGGAAGCGACGGAGAGGATGCATCTCGTAAACGGGTAAGTACTGCACATATTTTAAAATAAATAGCTGATTCCCCTAGTAAAAACGAGCAGGAATCTAAGGGGGAAAAGTGCCCTCTAAGGGTGAACCCCCGCTTTAAATATTATGCTACTCATGAGGTCCCTCTGTTGGTCTGCTTGGAGGCGGCAGACTGCAATCTACTTTTTGTTGATAACTTGCTATGGCTCCTGCTGGTGATTTATAACCCTTGGATATATAGGATAGATTAAAACAGGCATCGGGTGTCATATCCTATCATACTCCTATGCTTTCCTTCTTTCATAATCTGGTGTTCTGCCCAGCATTTATCTCCTCTTCCTCCTTCCATCACTAGCCTTGTCTGCAAATGACAAGACTGCTTCAGTTAGTTTCCTCCTGACTGTTTAACCACTTAAGACCCAGACCAATATGCAGGTTAAGGACCTTGCCCCTTTTTGCGATTCGGCACTGCGTCATTTTAACTGACAATGGCGCGGTTGTGCGACGTGGCTCCCAAACAAAATTGGCGTCCTTTTTTTTCCAACAAATAGAGCTTTCTTTTGGTGGTATTTGATCGTCCGAAAATAGAGCGAAAATTTTTAACTTTTTGCTATAATAAATATCCCAAAAAAAGATATAAAAAAAAAATCCTCAGTTTAGGCCGATACGTATGCTTCTACCTATTTTTGGTAAAAAAAAAACGCAATAAGCGTTTATCGATTGGTTTGCGGAAAATGTATAGCATTTACAAAATAGGGCATAGTTTTATGGCATTTTTATTAATATATTTTTTTCATGACTGCGACATTATGGCAGACACATCGGACACTTTTGACACATTTTTGGGACCATTGCTATTTTCACAGCGAAAAGTGCTATAAAAATGCACTGATTACTGTGAAAATGACAATGGTAGTGAAGGGGTTAACCACTAGGGGGCACTGTAGAGGTTAAGTGTGACCTCATGTGTGTTCTTCAGCTCCTGTGACCCGATCGCAGGACACCCGTGGCGATTGGGTCCGCGGGTGCGGTCACGGAGCTTCGGTCGTATATATACGTCCCTGTGCCCAGCCGTGCCATTCTGCCGACGTAGATCGTCGTGCGGCGGTCCTTAAGTGCTTAAATCAGATTTGCAGGAGCAGAACAAATTACCAAATTACGAGGTGCTATGATATCTCCAGGTTAGGCATTTCTATACTACAAATACTTTCTCTCAGGCAGCCATAGATGAAGTTGTTTGAGCATTTATGTTCCTCAGAACCCCCATGCAAAAGTGGTGATCTGCAGGCTATATCTCCCCTTGTTATCTAACCCTGCCACCCCCTTACCAGCCTATGTAAGCCAATGGAGGACTGGATAAATATTTGGCGAGCCACCCATGCAGTGTCCCAGAAACATCTCGATGCTCAAAAGTGTCTATAAAGTGGTGTCCATATGTCATGGCAAAGATAGCCAAGTATATCCTGTCTCACTCGTGTTAGCTCCTGCTTTTGCCTTTCATCCAGTTATATGCTGTCTCCTGATCTTCACTCTGCTGTACACACGGCGGCAGCTACAGTACAGTGTGTATGGGGGGGGATGTGAAGGAGACAGAGGGGACACTGTTGGAGGGGGGACAAAGGAAACTTCAATGGGAAATTGTGATGATAAATAGACAGAGGACACTGCTTTGGAAGATGGGGAGCCAGAGGAAACTGCTTTCAGGGGGCAGAGGGGCAGATGACACTTTGTGGGTAGCAGAATACACTACAGTGGGGGTGATGTGAAGGGGGGCAGATGACACTGCTTTGGGGGGGGGGGGGCAGAGGACACTATTGCGGGGGGGGGTGATGTGAAGGGGGAGCAGAGAACACTACTGTGGGGGGGTGATGTGAAGGGGCAGAGGACACTACTAAGGGCAGTGATGTGAAGGGTGCAGAGAACACTACATTTACTTGCATTCTGGTATGTATTTTGGGTCATTTTGTTTTTGTTTGTTTTTTCCAGTAAAAATAAATGGGGGCTTAACTGGGGGTGTAGGGTTAACATTATTGAAGGGTTGCACAGAAATCAACTTTCAGTTCCATGTTTATTTTCAGTGCCTGTTTGTATGTATGTATGTATGTCCCAATATCCACTCATGAGAGTCATGTGACAAAAACACTCTGTGCCACATTGGATCCCTGTTGTTTTGTCTTCTTGTAAAAGAGGAGGCCTGTAAAAAAAGATTAACAGTATTGAGTGTAAGGCCTCGTACAGACGAGGGGACAGTCCGCTGAAAACGGTCCGCCGGACCGTTTTCAGCGGACATGTCCCCTCGGAGATTTCTGTCTGATGGTTGTACACACCATCAGACAGAAATCCGCGCGGACAGACAGCACGGTGACGTGTCCGCGCCGTCGCCGCGACGATGATGCGGCGACGTGCACGACGCTGGAAGGTGAATGCTTCCACGCATGCGTCAAAGTGATTCGACGCATGCGAGGGATGGCGGCCGCTCAGACATGTACAGTGAGTCTGTACAGACGACCGAACATGTCCGATGGACAGGATTCCAGCGGACATGTTTCTTAGCATGCTAAGAAACATTTGTCCGCTGCAAAACGGTCGGCTGGACAAAATGTCCGCTGGAAACCTGTCCGGTCGGCCGTACACACGACCAAACATGTCTGCTGAAACTGGTCAGCGGACCAGTTTCAGCAGACATGTTCGGTCGTCTGTACAAGGCCTGAGGCTTCATGTACACGGGACGTTTTTACAACCTCTCCTGAACAATTTAACTTTTAAGGACTTGGCACATTGTGTTACTAAGTTTATGTATGTAAAGCTGATTATACATAAAAAAGATTTTTCATAGATTTGATTTGTTAAAATATTAACAATTTATTGGTACATTTTGCAAAAGTTAAAGATAAAATCCAATACAAACCTGGTGTATGACCAACTACGAGATTACTTTTCGCTATTTCCACTACACTTGATGTTAGAAACTCTTTTATTTAACTATAGCATAAAAAATGTAAATCCTCATATTCCTTATGATACATAGGAGCCAAGCTAAATCTGAATGTGTAGGATATTGCGGAAAGAGTAAGCAACAATGCTAATCTAATATTTTGTAACATCTAAAAGACAGGATGTGCTCGGCAACAATACCTTTCACTTCTCACTTGATTACCATTGATTGTTTAGGTTTTCTTTTTTGTTTTTCTGCTGCTGTGAAAAGCAATTTGTGAAAAATATAGAAATCCAATTGTAGGCTTATTTTCCTGAGGGCATTCTGACATCTTCTGGGCTCCAGACCATACCTCTACATATGAATTAAGATGCACAGGGACATGTCCTTGAAAATCACTGCTGATGAAAGGACAGGAGAAAAGGTGAATTTATCTCTGCTAATATGAAAGGGAAAAATATGGAATAATAGAGTATAGATTAAGCAAAGCAGGGTTAATTGATTAAAAGGATAATTCTAGTTATTGTCAGGCAAATATTACATACAAAAATGTCTGTGTTAACCAAAGCTCAAAATGAATGAAGGATATAATCAAAGCAACTGCGGACTGTATATATTAATGGAACCAGCAGGACAAATAAAAAAGTGTTGATTGTGTCTCCAGGAGTCCTCGGACACAACTCATGGTTAGCACTCTGCAGCACTATCTAGATTGAGATTCCAGTGTTGAAAGTGTTTAGCAAAATTCCTGCGCCTTTTAGCATATATAATCCCCAATATACCTTTAGAATGCAATCTTCTATTAGAATCAGCAGAGAACTTTAGCACTTGACAATACCTTAACACTAGGGATGAGCCGAACACCCCCCCCCCCCCCGTTCGATTCGCACCAGAACGTTCGAACAGACCGACCGTTCGCGCGAACATTTAGAACCCCATTGAAGTCTGAGGGACTCGGACGTTCGAATTCAAAAGTGCTAATTTTAAAGCCCAATATTCAAGTTATTGTTGGAAAACGTCTTTGAGAACCCAGGTCTTGCCACAGGGAACATGTATCAATGGAAAAAAAAGTTTTAAAAACTGTAGTTTTTTCTGGAGCAGCGATTTTAATGATGCTTAAAGTGAAAAAAAAAATCAAAAATTACTTTAAATATCGTACCTGCTGGGTGTCTATAGTAGTGGCACGCGTTTAGAAATGTCCCTGCACAACATGAGATTACTCTCAAAAAAAGTAATTTAATACTGCTTGCGGCTTTAATGTAATGTTTGGTCCCTGCAATATGGATAAAAATCATTGAAAAAAATAGCATGAGTTTCCCCGCCACCACTCCCCCCAGGTCATTACAAGACCCAGTGCCGATCCTGACCTCCCTGGGGCCCTAAGCAAAATGACATGGCACATTAAAAATGAGAAGCGGGGGGCACTGACGACAGTGACATGTCACATTAAAGAAAGTTGAGAAGCTGGGGGAGGGGGTGTTCTGCTGTCGGAAATGACTCAGACAGCGAGTTTAGAAGCGGGGTGAGGGGGCGAAAATGACTTCTCACCAGGCGATGCCTCTAGTAATTTGGGGGGTCCTTTGCAGCTTTGCGGGGCCCTAGGCTGCTTGCATAGTGAGCATATAGGGAGGATCGGCCCTGACAAGACCCTTTGGCCCTATATACTTTGAACAGCAGTATACAGGCGGTGCAAACAAGACAAGGACTGTAGGTTTTTTTAAGTAGAATCTGAACCATGTCATACTTTGCTGCTGCATATTGCACAATTTCCACTAGGTGGTGTAAAAAGAATGAAAGAGAAAGAGGGGGGTGTAGGTGTGGCGCTGTTCTGATGAAAAGACAGGGGAATTCAAATGGATTCAAAACAAATGTGGTGTTACCCCCACCTGAGTATTGACCCTGAGAAATGTGTAAGGCCTCGTACACACGGCCGAGGAACTCGACGTGCCAAACACATCGAGTTCCTCGGCCAGTTCAGCCCTGAAGCCGCCGAGGAGCTCGGCGGGCCGAGAGCTCCCATAGAACAACGAGAAAATAGAGAACATGTTCTCTATTTTCTCGACGAGTTCCTCGGCGGCTCCATCGGGCCGAAAGTGTACACACGACAGAGTTTCTCGGCAGAATCCGGCTCTGACCGAGTTTCTTGCCGAATTCTGCCAAGAAACTCTGTCGTGTGTACGAGGCCTCATATAATGAAGTGAGAAGCTTGGAAAACGCAAAAATTGAAAAGATATTAGTAAATGTGTATATGTGTGTTGGACCCTTAGCCAGGTGTTTGCTGATGCAAAATACCCTCTGCCAGGTGTTGGTAGGTGCTAGTCTGATGCTACTTGTGAATGTGACAACAACAGTGAGAAAAGTATAGCATCAAACACAATAAAATGAATAAATGAATATACCACCTGCCGGGTGTTTGCTACAGTAGTTTGAACCCTAGGATTTATTTATGTATTTTTTCACCTAATTTCCAATTATAATACCCGGTCTAGGTTTCAAACTAGCAAACACCCAGCAGGAGGTATATTAATTTATTCATTTTATTGTGTTTGATGCTATACTTTGCTCATAGTTGTTGTCACACTCACAAGTATCGTCAGACTAGCACCTACCAACATCCGGCCTGAGGGTATATTGCATCAGCAAACACCCGGCCGAGGGTCCAAAACGCATATACACATTTACTAATATGTTTTCAATTGTTGCGTTTTCCACGCTTCTCTCTTTATTATATTACACATTTCTCAGGGTCAATACTCAGGTGGGGGTAGCACCACATTTGTTTTGAATCCATTTGGATTCCCATGTCTTTTCATCAGAACAGTGCCACACCTACACCCCCCTTTTTCTCTTTCATTTGATATGTTTGCCCTAGTCTAGGTTCATTTTAATGAAGATATACCCATTGGTGCAAAGTTACAGCAGAAATGCACCATTTACAATTCATTTCTTGACAGTTCCTTATATATATATATATATATATATATATATATATATATATACAGAGCTTTTTTTCTCAGAAAATAGGTGCAGGAACTCAACCACAACCCTGTTCAGATTTCAAAAACTGTAGAAGGGTCTTAAAGGGGCATTAAATACCAGGATTGTATCGTATAGTTCAGAGTTCAGGGGGTTACACACAGAGTGCAGAGCTGTCACTTGTAAACACAGAAACCAGACTTCTGTGTTTACAAGTGATTGTGGTGAGCAGGCACCAAAGGGTCTGAACCTGAGGTGGTGGAACTGAGTTCCCCCAAGTTCCCCCTGAAAAAAAGCCCTGTATGTATATATATATATATATATATATATATATATATATATATATATACACACACACACACTGTATTACCAAAAGTATTGGGACATCTGCCTTTAAATTAACTTTAATTGCATCCCCGTCTTAGTGTGTAGAGTTCAATATTGAGTTGACCCACCCTTTGTAGCTATAATGGCGTCAACTCTTCTGGGAAGGCTGTCCACAAGATTCAGAAGTATGTCTATGGGAATATTTGACCATTCTTCCAAAAGCACATTTGTGAGTAGGGATGAGCCGAAGACTCCCCGGTTCGGTTTGCATCAGAACCCTTGAACGGACCGAACGTTTGCACAAACTTTAAAAACCCCATTGAAGTCTATGGGACTCGAACGTGCTCATTTTAAAGACTAATATTCAAGTTATTGTCCTAAAACGGTTTTGGAGACCCGGGTCTTGCCCCAGGTAACATGTATCTATGCAAAAAAAGTTTTAAAAACGGCCGTTTATTCAGGAGCAGTGATTTTAATGATGCTTAAAGGGGTGTTCCAGTCATTTTTAATGTTTATTAACCACTTGCTTACTGGGCACTTAAAAAACCCTCCTGCCCAGACCATTTTTCAGCTTTCAGCGCTCTCACACTTTGAATGACAGTTACTCAGTCATGCAACACTGTACCCAAATGATTTTTGTGTCATTTTTTTCATACAAATAGAGCTTTCTTTTAGTGGTATTTGGTCATCTCTGGGTTTTTTATTTTTTGCGCTATAAATGAAAAAAGACAAAAAAAATTGAAAAATATATAATTTTTCTTAATTTCTGTGATAACATTTTGCAAATTAGAACTTTTTTTTCATAAAATGTGGCCATAATTTGTACTGCTACACATTTTTGGTAAAAATAACCCCAAATTTGTGGAAATTACTTGGTCTGTGTAAAAGTTTTAGAGTCTATAGACTATAGTGCAAATCATAATAAATGTATCACATCTGATGTACTTACGGACTATCTCATTTCTTGACACCCTAACAAGCCAGGAAAGTACAAATGCCCCCAAATTACCCCTTTTTGGAAAGTAGACATTCCAAGGTATTTAGTAAGAGGCATGTTGAGTTATTTGAAGTTGTAATTTTTTTCCCACAATACTTTGCACAATTTATATTTTTATTTTTTATTTAATTTTCTTTCTCAAAATTGTCATTGTAATAGCTTATTTCTCTCACATGGCATGTGCATACCACAAATGACACCCCAAAATACATTCTGCTATTCCTCCAGAGTATAACGATACCCCATGTGTGAGACTTTTTTACTGCCTGGTCACATACAGAGGTCCAACATGCAGGGAGCGCCATCAGGGGTTCTAGGAGCATACATTGCACATCTAACTAGTTGACTACCTATTACAATTTTGAGGGCCCTGGAACACCAGGACAATGGAAACACCTAGAAAATGACCCTATTTTGAAAAGCTAACACCCCAACATATAATCTATAAGGCATATGAGTCTTTTGAACAGTTTATTTTTTTCCAGCAGTTTTTGGAAAATGTGGAATAAAATGAAAACGCATTTTTTTTTTACACAAAGTTGTCCATTGATAAGATATTTCCAACACATAGCATGTACATAGCAAAAATGACACCCCAAAATACATTCTGCTACTCCTCCTGAGTAGAACGATACCCCATGTGTGAGACTTTTTCACTGCCTGTCCACATACAGAGGCCCAACATGCCACTGGACTATTGGGATTCATAACACAGGGGTCTCACATATGTGAGGGGCTCCAGAATTGTTTTTTTCTGGATGAAGAAAACAATTTGTTTTGGTTTTTTCATTCCTAGATTAGGGTTTGGAGACTCGGAGGCGTCAAAGAGATTTGGGTGGGAGAAACCTCTACCCCTGTCCCCATTCTATCCTGAACAAGGCCCTACTTCTGCCTGTAGGACCTATGCATCATGCCTCTGCCTGTCGCATGAACTGACCACACCACATGGACCATGTCCCTGCCTACTACCAGGACCAATATTTTGGCCCTGCTGACAATCTCTGCCTGCACTGACCCTGGACTGTGTATGGACAGTATCCCTGCCTGCTGCCTGTACTGACTATGGACAGTATTCCTGCCTGTTGCTTGGACAATTGTGTTCGCTTTTGCTGACCAAGTCCCTGCCTGCTGCCTGAACCAGTGCTATTCTCCTGTGGACAACTGTGCTACTAAAACCACAGGTAATCTTTTGTTTAGGGGGCTACATGTTAGTGTAAGAATAGAGGGGAGGGGGCAGGGGGCTGTATAGTATGAGTGTGAAGAGGAGGGGGGGCAGGGGGCTGCATTGTATGTACTGTATGTGTGAGAAGTGGGACTGCATATTATATTTTAGGGGGCTGCATTAATTGTTAGTGTAAGAAGCAGTGCAGACATGAGTAGTAGTGAAATAGGATCAGTGGTCATGGTCCTGATGTCTGCTCTCTATAAAACCCCTGATCACAGTGTTCATTATCCCAACAGTTAACTGATGGCTAAGTAGCTATTTTAATTGAGAAAAGTATATGTAATTGATGAGTTACAGTTTTTGAGAATGATTATGCTGAGGTTTTTGTGTCTGTGAAGCTCTTATTTGTGGCACATTAGTTTAAAAAAAAAAAAACTGTCTCCAGATCAAGCTTTTTATTTAAGATGCTTTAAAAAATAAAATAAAAAGGCATTACAAATACATGTATGATATTTTTCTTTAATTGGTTGCTTTTTCTTTTTTATAAGATTTTCAAATAAGTGCCATTATCAGTGTGTGGCTTTGCAGGAAGTTATGGCCACTATCTTAGATATGATTCAGCTTTGCTTGCATGCCCCTCTGTTGCAAAGTTGCACCCTGATGATGATATACAGAGGTTTAATATAGGAGATGTATACTGACAGTATGAATAAATGAACATTAAATAACATATATATTTTTTTTTGTTCTGTGGCCTTGACAGTTCTATAGAGACTCTTTCTAGAGCTGGAGAGGAAAACACTTTTCTTTTAATCATCCTTTATTTGATTTTAAACAGAAAAAAACAGAAATTCACAAAAACCCAAAAGACATTCCTCTGGTTTAACCCTCTCATTTTACATAAGTCAGGGATATCAACATAAGATTCACAGAAAAATAAATAAAAATAAAAATATAACAAAAAAAAAAACATTTCCCCAACATATCATTCTCCATGAGTATACGAGGAAGAAAACACTCACTATACATTTTAGTTATTCTTATCTTATCGTAATTTCCTTCCCCTCTATCTTATCTGAGGGCAGCTCTCTACTCTGATAACACCTTCTTTGCAATGATACTATTTGTCCCTTTCCTAGCGGGATCCCCATGTCCCGCCAGAGTCAGGGCAGTTAAACTGTCTCTCTCTGTTTCGCTTTACTTTACCTCCCTTATACCCCCCTTTCGTAACCTATCCCCCCCCCCCCCGAAAAAAAAAAAAAAAAAAAAGAAAGGAAAGAAAGACAAAAGTTTGTCTCCCCCCCCCGACCCCCACGCGACCACCCCCTCTCAATCCACATCCATCAGGGCCTTTCCCTCCTCCGAATATCTAAATATATTCCATTCTGCCCATGTTTCTAGGTATACCTTCCGCTTCTGCCTTGAAGTCCATACTAAGTCCTCCATTCTATTCAGGTCTTCCACTCTAGTAAGCCACATCTTTACGGATGGGGCCCGTGCCCGCTTCCACAATCCTGGGATACAAGCCCGGGCCGCATTCAAAAGATGGCACACAACTGATTTCCTGTATTGCCTCACTGGTATCTCCGCATTTTGTAATATAAAAAAAGACCACTCCTCTGTTAATTGTTCCCTACAAAATCTTTGGGTTATTTCCCTGACCTTTCTCCAGTAGCTTCGAATCTTGGGGCAGGCCCAGAAGATTTGCATTAGGGTTCCTCCTTTCTTATCACATCTCCAACACCTGTCTGTTATTTCTGGGAAACATTTATTCAGTATCTCCGGGGTCCGATACCACTGAGATAGTATTTTATAGTTCATCTCTTGTGTCTTTATACACATGGATGTTTCAAAGATATTCCTTACTATCTTAGTCTTTTGATCTTCTGTGAAAGGTCTTCCCAAGTCCCGTTCCCACCTATTAAAGAAGGGCATTTGATCATCCTCTGTTGGGGTATTTAATAATTCACCAATTCTTGATAGGGAGTGTCGTAAGATCCCTTCCCCACTGCAGTATCTCTCGAACAGTGTCATTCTTCGACCATATCTAGCTGATGGTTTTAGAGAGTCTAAGAAATGGTGCAATTGGAGAGATCTCCAGAAATCCAACTGGTAAGGCAAGTCTTCACCTTCCAACCCCTGCCTGGTAATCCATCCACCCTCCCTCAGAAAGTGCGATGCCTGGAACCACCCTTGCTCCCTCAGTTTACTAAAGGGTCCGTTCATTAACCCTGGTTCAAACTGCGGGTTTCCCAAAATTGGAAAAAGTGGTGAGTCCTCCGTGGACAGTACCCCCCTCACGAACAGCTTATGTGCTACCCGCAAGGTGGGGCCTATCAACGGATGGCTCTTGGTGTCTGATGGAAGCCCCCGGTAACACCATGCCGCCCGCTGCAAGATACCGCCGCATTGATCCTGCTCCAGCCCCGGCCATAACTTTTCTCCAGCATGCCGACTCCAATCAATAAGTCGGCACAATAATGCTGCTTGATAATATCTATAGATATCTGGAGCAGCTATTCCTCCATCCCGTTTGGCCAATGAGATTATGCGGGCCTTGATTCTTGGTCGTTTGTTTGCCCATATAAACCCACTGATAAGGGACTGTGCTTGCCTAAAAAAAGATCTGGGTATATCAATCGGGAGGGTCTGAAAAAGGTACAGAAACTTAGGTAGTATGCTCATTTTAATGATGCTAGATCTTCCAAGCCATGAATGGAACCCCCTCCGCCAACTATCCAGGAGGGCCCGTGTTTTGGACAGCAAAGGCAAAAAATTAAGTTTAAAAACTTGTGTTAAGTCCGCCGGGATAGAGGTCCCCAAGTACGTAAGAGAGGTATCAGACCATTTAAATCTAAATTTTGATTTCAATATCCTCAATTCTCTCTCCGGGATCGCCACTCCCATCGCCTCTGATTTATCGTAGTTAATCTTGAAATTTGACAACTCTCCATACGCACTTAGTTCTTGTTCCAGGTTAGGAAGGGATTCCATCGGGCTGGTCACACTAAACATCATGTCATCAGCATAAGCTGAAATTGTTGTATTCTGTACCTTCCAAAGACACCCCCTTAATATCGGGGTTCACCTTTGAATCCGGCTCAGCAGCGGTTCAACAGTCAGAGCAAACAATAGCGGCGATAGGGGGCAACCCTGCCTTGTCCCGTTTGAAAGTTGGAAGGGAGGTGATAGTGTTCCATTCACTCTAACCTGGGCTGTTGGTTGTGTATAATTACTTGTAATCCATCGCAGCATCTTCCTCCCGAACCCCATGTGTCTTAGCACCGCAAACATAAATTGCCAGTTAATCCGGTCAAATGCTTTCTCTGCATCTGTTCCTAAAAAGACACAAGGGGTTCGGGTGGTACCCACCAGGTGGATCAGATTCAGAGTCTTGACCGTGTTGTCTCGGGCTTCCCGCGTCTGCACGAATCCCACCTGATCTTTATGGACAAGTCCTGATATCTTCTGCTGTATCCGCCCTGCCAAAATCTTGGCAAAGAGCTTCATGTCTTCATTCAGTAAGGAAATTGGTCTATAACTCCCACATTGGGAAGGATCCTTTCCTTCCTTAGGGATCACAGCTATCACCGCTTTTAGCGATTCGTTATGGAAGGTACCAGAATCCCCTAAACCATTGAACAGTCTGACCATAAATAAGCCCAGTTCGGGCATAAAAGCTCTGTAATAGTGAATGGTATAACCATCTGGCCCAGGTGCTTTCCCTCCCTTCCCCTTTTTCACTGCCTCCTGTAGTTCTTCTATTGTGATAGGTTTTTCCATTTCCTGGCTCATTTCTGATGTTAAGCTGGGGGTACCTGAAGTTGCTATATAGTCACCCATTTTCGCCTGGTCTTGAGAGCTTGTTTGCAAGTTATATAGGGAGCCATAAAAATCCCCAAATCTCCCTGCTATCTCTCTAGGTAACACAATTTTCTCCCCCTCTGTGCCCTGGATCATCGGGATATAGGTTTTAGTCTGTTGTTCCTTTAGAGCCCTGGCCAGTTGTTTCCCACTTTTATTACCAAATTCGTAATTCTGTCTTCTGCCATTTTGTATTGCCCATTTGGCCCGCTTTATAAGTAGTTCTGTGATTTGTCTACGCGCCCCCCGTAGATCCCGTTCCAACACAGGGTTAGGGTTCTGTTTATGTTTTGTCTCCAGGTTTGCAATTTCTGTCATAAGAGTTGTTACCTTTGTCTCCCTATCTCTTTTTATCCTCGCCCCATGCTTCATCAGTATCCCCCTTATCACCGCCTTGTGGGCCTCCCACACCACTCCCAGGTCACAACCTGGAAAACACTTTTCATTCATTCATATATCAACAAGTTGCTCAAGCACTGTGAACATGAGCCGTGAATGCTGGGAGTGGGAGCCTAAAGACAGTAGGATCCAACACTCCCAGAAGTGTTGGATTCCTATTCATAGTTTATTTTATAAATAAAGGAAAACACCTTATTAAAAATATCACACATGCATGTTTTATTTTTTGATAAAATCATTTACATAAGAGCCGGTTCACACTGGGGCAACCTGGGATCCGACTTCAAGTCGCCCCAAGTTGCCCCAAGTCGCGTGGTCGAGAAAATGAATGGAAGTGAATGGGAGCCATCTTAATGTACACTACTGAAGTCGCTCCGACTATAGAAAAGGTTCCTGTACTACTTCAATCCGACTTCTAGGCAACTTGTAGGCAACTTATACCCATTGATTTCAATAAAAGTCCCTCCCTCCCACAGAGCTGATTGCTGTTTGATTGGCCACTGGAAAGCCTCCTGTCCTGGAGGCGACTTGAAGTTGCCTTGTACTGTCCGGGAGGCAACTTGAAGTTGCCTTGTAAGTTGCCTGATGATTTATACTCAAGTCGTGTCCAAGTTGCCTCCCAAAGTCGTGCTAGAAGTTGTGTTGCCCCTGTGTGAATGGGCTCTAAAGGTAAAAGGATCTCTTTAAAACGTATTTTCTGGGTTCAAAGATTGTATTCATATGTGTATTGGACACAGCTTGAGGTGGGTAGCAGATTTTAGCCAATGATTTTGATTACAACTATCTGCAATCCACATACTATGTTCGGGACCAGCATGTAAATGTTTTACTTTTCACTTCCCTAGTGACATTTATGTCTTATATCTTCTACAGTATTTCCCTTTGTGTTTGGGACAAGTGATTGCATGTTTGACGCTTCTGATCTTGTGCTAAATCTGAGCCTGAGGTGAAAAAACTGCTCACTGTATATTGCAACAAGACATTTAGAAATATTTGCAGGCACGTGGACTGCATGCCTATAAACAGAATTATATTGGACTGAAACCTTCAAATATAAAGACTATGGGCCAGATTCAGGTACATTTGCGTATCTTTGTGCCGGCGTAGCGCATCTCATATGCGCTACGCCGACGTAACATTGAGAGGCAAGCTGAGTATTCACAAAGCACTTGCTCCCATATTTACGCCAGCGAAACGTAAATAGGCTGGCGTAAGCCCGACCTAATTCAAAGTAGGCAGGTAGTGGGCGTGTTGTATTAAAATGAATCGTGACCCCATGTAAATGCATGGCCGTATGAACGGCGCATGCGCATGCATGCGCGTGCATGCTCAGAATCACGTCACATATACTCCCTAAGATACGACAGCTCAATGCGTACGACGTGAAAGTAACTTACGCCCAGCCCCATTCACATACGACTTACGTAAACAATGTAAAATCTGACGGTAGTTCCGACGTCCATACCCTAAACGACTTAGACCAGCTTTTTGGTGGTTTAACTTTACGCCGGAAAAACGCCTTACGTAAACAACGTAGATTACAGCGTGAATCGGCGTATCTCGCTCATTTACATATTTGGCGCGTAAATCAAAGGAAGCGCCCCTTTACGTTGGTCGTATCTTGCCACAATTCAGGCGAATTTTGAGAATCAGCGCATAGATACGATGGCGCACATTTGGACTTACGCCGGCGTATCAGTAGATACGTTGGCGTAAGTCTTTGTGAATCCGGCCCTATAAGCATAAATTGACACTGAATAGAGGCTTTATGTGTGGTTTATTGTGTCTTTACTTTATGCTATATTTAGAATTATCTCCTATTATCACATTGTTATTAATGTCTTTGCTGCACTCCTCACATGCAGTACTGCACAAGCAAAATGTGTACAACTTATTTTGGGTTCAATGGATAAAGTGTTACAATAGAAACGTTTGTTTGCATAATATCTTCATTAGATATTTTAACCACTTAGCCACCAGCTGCCGTCATATAACGGCGGCAAGGTGGTTGCCTAATTGGGGGTGGACGTTATATAACGTCCCCCGGGAGAATCGGTAATGCGCGCCTCCTCGGGCGCGCACAAAGAAACTTACGTGCGCACCGGGTCTACGAGACCCTGCGCTACACAGATCACGGTAACTGGTCAATGACAGCGGTCTTTTACCATGTGATCGCGCCGTCCAATGATGGCGCGATCACAATGTAAACACAGCAGGTCAGGGAAAGTTCATCTCCTCTCCTCTCCTCTCCTCACACAGTAGAGAGAAGAGGAGATAACTGTGAGTGTTGCCAAACGTTATTGTTGCCAATAAGTGCCCAATAGTGCCACATCTGTGCCCATAGTGCCACATCTGTGCCACATCTGTGCCCAATAGTGCCACATCTGTGCCTAAAGTGCCACATCTGTGCCCAATAGAGCCACATCTGTGTCCATAGTGCCACATCTGTGCCCAACAGTGCCACATCTGTGCCCAGTAGTGCCACTTCTGTGCCACCCCAGTGTCACCAGAGCTGCACCAGTGTCACCAGAGCCGCACCAGTGCCACAACAGTCCTATACCAGTGCCAAAACAGTGCCGTACCAGTGCCACAACAGTGCCACCTGTGCCCATCAGTCCTTATCTGCGCCACTGCAGTGCCGCCTGTGCCCACCAGTGCCGCCTGTGCCCACCAGTGCCGTCTGTTCCCACCACTGCTGTCTGTTCCCACCAGTGCCACCTGTGCCCACCAGTACCACCTGTGCCCACCAGTGCTGCCTGTGCCCACCAGTGCTGCCTGTGCCCACCAGTGCTGCCTGTTCTGCTAATCAGTGCACACCAGAGCCCCACCAGAGCCACACCCGTGCCACTACAGTGCACATAAGTGCCGCCTGTGCCCAACTGTGTCCACCTGTGTCCACCAGTGCCACCACAGTGCTCTGCAGTGCAGCCTCACCAGCCACCAGTATGGCAAAAAAAATCTTTACCGGTGAGCAGGCCTACCAGCGTCTACTAACCATGAGCGATGAGAGCAGCGGGGAGTCTCTGTCCGATTCGGATTTGGCCTATGAACCCGTTATAGACAGTGAGTCTGATTCAGAATCTGAAGAGGAACGTGTGCCCGGGAAAAGAAAGGGTGCTAGCGTCCACCTCAAGCGCTGTGCCGTCCACCTCAAGCGCTGTGCCGTCCACCTCAAGCGCTGTGCCGTCCACCTCAAGCGATGTGCCGTCCACCTCAAGCGCAGTGCCACTGCAACAAAGGCCAGGCACCAGTAGGGTGTCATCTCAGCCCCAAAGGGATAAGGGCCATGCCAGCCTTCTCTATGGCCTTCAAAACCCCCTGTGGCTTCCCCCTAATTCCGGAGCAGCAAATATCCCCCCTTTCACTGCCCAGCCAGGTGTCCAGGTGAACACCGATAATTTTTCCATGCTTAATTTTTTTAATTTACTTTTCACCGAAGATTTGCTATCCTTCATTGTGGCCCAGTGCAATCTCTATGCACAGCAGTACATAAAAAGCAACCCTGGTTCCAGATATGCCCACCCCTTTGAGTGGAGAGAACTAACCGTGGAGGAATTCAACATTTTCTTAGACCTAACTTTTACTATGGGACTTTAAAAAAAAAACAATTGTACTCCTACTGGTCCACCAAACCCATTCACCACATGCCACTCTTCCCCTCCCTTATGCCAAGATCCCGATATTTAATAATTATGCGGTTCCTCCACTTTAACGACAACGCCCAGTGCCCTCCCCGAAATGACCCTGCTTTTGACAAACTATATAAAATTCGTCCACTCCTACATTTTTTCTCTCAACAATTTCCCCAATTATATACCCCTGAACAGAACATATCCGTGGATGAGTCCCTTGTCAAATTTTCAGGCAGGCTGGGCATCAAACAGTTCATCCCCAGCAAAAGGGCCCGATATGGGGTCAAAATGTACAAACTATGCGACAGAGCCACAGGGTACCTCTACTCCTTCATGGTGTACGAAGGGAAGGACTCCCAACTGCATCCCCTGAATGCCCAGAGTATATCGGAGTCAGCGGAAAAGTGGTCTGGGAGCTGATCTATCCACTCTTTGGAAAGGGATACCACCTTTATGTGGATCATTTTTACACTAGCCTGCCCCTGTTTAGAAATCTTTACCTTAGGAATACCCCAGCATGTGGCACAATAAGACCCAATAGAAAAGGCTTCACGCAAAAACTGGTGAATGAAAAGCTCAGACGAGGGGAGTCGGCATCACTGAGGAACCAGGAGATATTGGCTGTCAGGTGGGGGGACAAACGGAACATCCACATGCTCACATCAATCCACGATGACACCTACGTGGAAGTCCCCAAAAGAAATGGCCCAATCCAAAAACCAGCATGCATCTATGACTATAATTTGTTCATGGGGGGAGTGGACTTCAATGACTAGATGATCGAACCCTACCTTCCCACAAGAAAATCCCGCCACTGATATAAGAAAGTGTCCATTTATCTTTTTAGTTTGGCCTTCTTTAATTCCTATGTTATCTACAAAAAATCATCAGAGAACCCCGTATCCTATCTGTTCTATCAAGAAGAAGTCATCACCGCCCTTTTGTACCCTGAAAACCCACCAGAAATGATTTGCTCTGATTCCCTGAGCAGACTCCATGAGTGTCACTTTCCTGAGAAAGCCGTCGCCCGTGAAACAGGCTACAGACGCCAGAAAAAATGCAGAGTGTGCTCCAGAGAAGGAATTCGAAGAGACACTGTGTATTATTGTCCCGATTGTCCTTCCCAACCAGGCCTCTGTATAGGTGCATGTTTCCGACGTTACCATACGTTTCTACATTATTAGGGAAGTATGGTAAATGCAATTCTCATTTCCTGTAATTTCCCCCCACACCCCTTATGCCACTGCACTGAACTGTACATACCTCTGCCTTCTCCGGAACCGACCATGGCCTGTTATACGACCACTCTTTTGCCTAACCCTAAACATACCTCTGCTTTCTCTGGAACTGACCCTGGCTTGTTATACGACCACGCTTTTGCCTAACGCTAAACTGTACCTACCTCTGCCTGCTCCGGAAATGACCCTGGCTTGTTATACGACCACGCTTCTGCCTAATGCTAAACTGTACCTACCTCTGCCTGCTCTGGAACTGACCCTGGACTGTTTGACCATGTTTTTTGCCTGCCCCTTGGATTGATCTTTGACCCTGCTATACTAGTGGGAACACAGGGGTCTCACATATGTGAGGGGCTCCAGAATTGTTTTTCTGGATGAAAAAATGAATTTTTTAGTTTTCTCATTCCCGGATTAGGGTCTGGTTGCCTGGAGGCTTCAAAGAGATTTGAGTGGGAGAAGCCTCTACCCCTGTCCCCATTCTTTCCTGGCCCGCTACTGGACCATGTTCCTGCTTACTACCAGGACAAATAATTTGGCACTGCTGGCAATGTTTCTACTTGTACTGGCCCTGGACTGTATATGGACAGAATCCCTGCCTGTACTGACTATGGACAATATTATTGCCTGCTGCCTGCTGCCTGGACAATTCCATTCACTGTCGCTGGCCAGTGATCACGTCTCTGCCTGCTGCCTGGATCAGGGTTCTCCTTCTGTGGACAATTGCACTACTAAAACCACAGGTAATCTTTTTTTTTTTTACCCATTACTCAGTAGAATGTATTTTAGGGTGTAATTCTTGGTATGTACATGCTGTGTTAGAAATATGAAGGGCCTTCAAAAATGTGATAGATTGTAAGGAAATTGGATGTGTAATTTATGTCCCTAGAACACCTGATGGTGCTTCTTGGATGTTGGGTCTCGGCTGTGGCCAGGCTGTGTAAAAGTCTCACACATGTAGTATCGCCATACTCAGGAGGAGCAGCAGAATATATTTTGGGGTGTAATTTTTTCTATGTACATGCTATGTGTTGGAAATATCCTATAAATGGACAACTTTCTGTAAAAAAAAATGCGTTTTTATTTTTTTCCACATTTTCCAAAAACATCTGGAAAAAATTAACCGTTCAAAAGACTCACTATGCCTCATAGATTATACGTTGGGGTGTTAGCTTTCCAAAATGGGGTCACTTTGTGGGCGTTTCCATTGTCCTGGTGCTCCAGGGCCTTCAAAAGTGTAATAGGTGGTTGAGAGATTAGATGTGTAATTTATGCTTCTAGAATGCTAGAAGTTGCTACTTCAGTGTTGGGCCTCTGTATGTGGCCAGGTTGTGTAAAAGTCTCACACATGTGGTATCGCCATACTCAGGAGGAGCAGCAGGGTGTCATTTGTGGAATATACATGCCATGTGAGAGAAATAACCTGTTATAATGACAATATGGTGTGAAAAAATAAAATAAAATAAAAAATCTTAATTTTGCAAAGAATTGTGGGAAAAAATGACAACTTCAAAAAACTAACTATGCCTCTTACTAACTACCTTGGAATGTCTACTTTCCAAAAAGGGGTCATTTGGGGGGTATTTGTACTTTACTGGCTTGTTAGGGTCTCGAGAAATGAGATAGGCTGTCAGTACATCAGGTATGATCAAATTGATCAATTTTCAGTAATTGGTACCACCCAGACTAAATAATATCCCAATTTTTTTATTATTATTACCAAAGATATGTAGCAGTATACATTTTAGGCCAAATTTATGAAGAAAAATTACTTTTTTGCTAAATTTTATAATAGAAATGAAGAAAATGTATTTATTTTTACAAAATTTTCCTTCTTTTTTCATTTATAGCCAAAAAAATAAAAACCCCAGAGGTGATCAAATACCACCAAAAGAAAGCTCTATTTGTGGGAAAAAAGGAAACAAATTTAATTTGGTTACAGTGTTGTATGACTGAGTTATTGTCATTCAAAACGTGAGAGCACCGAAAGCTGAAAATTGGTCTGGTTATTAAGGGTGTTTAAGTGCCCAGTGGTCAAGTGGTTAATATATGTAAATATTTTTAACCCATTGATTGTATAAAATGTATTTTACAACTCCCAGCTTCCCAATTGTGTTACTGTGACTCCTTCTACTTCAAAGTCATGTCCATTGTTTTGCTTCCTTAAAGTTGATGTAAACCCTCACATATACCCAGTGAATCTCCATACATAAGTTCTACATGTATATCTGCTGTCTTCAGCTTGCTATATTCTTTAGAAAGTGAACACTGGGTTAGAAATGTTTTCTTCCTGTTCAGCACTGGCTGTAGATTCTTGACATATTGTGTGACAGCTGATTGGGGGAAAGGTACACACCTCCACTCCTTATAAGCAAAGGAAGGAAGGAATGTTCAGAGATGTGCTGTGACAATACAGGCTCTCTGCTAATCAATTTATAGCACCCATCCCGACACAAATTTTAGGCTGGTTTTATCTCGAATGTCGCATAACTTGTCAGAAGTTATCATGCTGATAACAGAACAACAGAGCATCAGAAAGACACAGGACAGAGGCTCAGTTCACACCTAAACTGACCGAGGATCGCACAGGAACGATGTGCGTCCCTGTTCTCCATTTCAGGGATGGATCAGGGATGAATTTTTGCCTGAATTTGGCCCTGAAACAGAGACAAAGACGCACAGCATTTCTATGCAGTGTGCTCCACAGCGGCCCCTGAGATATGTGAACTGGCTCTTGATATGCGAATTGGATGCGGAAAAACTCACATCCAATTGGTATAGGTGTGAACCCAGCCTTATGCCCTGTACAGACGATCGGTCCATCCGATGAAAACGGTCCGATGAAGCTGACTGATGTTCAGTCGTGCCTACACACACCGGTTAAAAAAAACGATCGTGTCACAACGCGGTCACATAAACCACGTACAACGGCACTATAAAGGGGAAGTTCAAATCCAATGGTGCCACCCTTGGGGATGCTTTAGCTGATTTTGTGTAAGTAAAAGACGATTCCGCTTTTCTGTCTGTTACAGCGTGACGAATGTGCTATCTCCATAACGAACGCTAGTTTTACCAGAACGAGCGTTCCCGTCCCCAAAATTTGTCTGAGCATGCGTGGATTTTTAACCGATGGACGTGCCTACAGACGATCGTTTTTTTTTTTATATCGGTTAGTTAACCATCAGATAATTTTAAAACAAGTTCCTATTTTTTTAACCGATGGCTAAAAAAACGATGGGGCCCACACACGATCGGTTAGTCTGATGAAAACAATCCATCAGACCGTTTTTCATCAGACAAACCGATCATGTGTACGCGGCATTAGGGCTTTGGAGAGAGATAAGGAAACACTTCAGATATAAGTGCCCAGCTCAAATTTCATGAATCAGGTTTACATCCAATTTAAGCCTAGTGTACACTAGTAGTTTTTTTTGTACAACCAAGCAGGGCTAGGTGAAAAAAACAACAAAAACAACTCAAAATCTGTGTACAATGAACAATGATCTCCCTTACTGCACTATTGTGTTTTGATGGGGGCGGCCATCTCGGCCAATGGCTGAGAGCGCTGACCAGAGTGTTCTGGCAGGGAGCCAATTGGCAGACCATTAGGCCAGACATTCAGCCCGTGTCTATTAAGCTTTATCCTCTTGTCTGGTGAGTCTTACACAAACATTTCAGCACGAATCACAAAAACTCACTCTTTTTATAGTTACCTGAGCTCCATCTCAAACCACACCCAGGTAACCCTTTGGCCTCATTCACATAGGCATATTTAAGCATTTATTCATGCAAATGGATGGATTTGCCTGCATGGGATGCATAGGGGTACCATTCAAGTCTATTGGGATGCAGCAGCTGCATGGACACAACTCCCAATTTGACATCCAGGTGCAGGTGCTGTGGATGCCTGCCCCCACCTGCATACAGTGTAAGTTCACCCTCATGCACCTGCACGGATGTTAAATTGGGGACAGAGGCTGTGGGCCAGATTCTGAAAGGACTTACGATGGCACAGCGCCATGTACGCCGTCGTAAGTCCTAATCCGACCCGTCGTATCTATGCGCCTGATTCTTAGAATCAGTTACGCATAGATATCCATTACATCGGACAGGCGTAAGTCTTTTACGCCGTCGGATCTAAACTGCATTTTTTTTTCTACCGCTAGGTGGCGCTTCCGTCGAATTCCCCATCGAGTATGCAAATTAGCTAGATACGCGAATCTCCGAACGTACGCTCGGCCGACACAGTAAAGTTACCACGTTTACGTTAGGCTTTTCGCGGCGTATAACCACTTAAAGACCTCAGGTGTTTTTCAGATTTGGTGTTTGCAAGACTAAAATAGTTTTTTCTGCTAGAAAATTACTTAAAACCCCCAAACATTATATATTTTTTTTTTCTAACACCCTAGAGAATAAAATGGCGGTCATCGCAATACTTTTTGTCACACCGTATTTGCGCAGCAGTCTTACAAGCGCACTTTTTTTGGAAAAAATTCACTTTTTTGAATTAAAAAATAAGACAACAATAAATTTGGCCCAATTTTTTTATATATTGTGAAAGATAATGTTACGCCGAGTAAAATGATACCCAACATGTCACGCTTTAAAATTGCGCCCGCTCGTGGCATGGCGTCAAACTTTTACCCTTAAAAATCTAGATAGGCGACATTTAAAAAATTCTATAAGTTGCATTTTTTGAGCTACAGAGGGCTATAATTATTGCTCTCGCTCTAACGATCGCGGCGATACCTCACTTGTGTGATTTGAACACCGTTTTCATATGCGGGCGCTACTCGCGTATGCGTTCGCTTCTGCACGCGAGCTCGTCAGGACGGGGCGCTTTAAAACATTTTTTTTTTGTTTTCTTATTTAATTTTATTGATTTTATTATTTTTTACACTAAAATATAAAAAAAAAAAATGATCACTTTTATTCCTATTACAAGGAATGTAAACATCCCTTGTAATAGAAAAAAGCATGACAGGTCCTCTTAAATATGAGATCTGGGGTCAAAAAGACCTCAGATCTCATATTTAGGCTTAAATGCAAAAAAAAAAAAAAAAAAAGGAAAATTTGTCATTTAAAAAAATGACAGAAAAAAAATTGTCTCTTTAAGAGGCTGGGCGGGACTGACGTTTTGACGTCACTTCCGCCCAGCAGAGCTATGAGGACGGGTGGGGGCCATCTTGCCCTCACTCAAGTCCTCACTCTCCAGGCGGCAGCATCGGATGTCCTCCGCCGCTACCGACGGCTCCGGTAAGCGGCGGAGGGTGCGGAAAAGCGGCGGGAGGGGGGGGGGGCCCTCTCCCGCCACCGATAACGGCGATCTCGCGGCGAATCCGCCGCGGAGACCGCCGTTATCGTTTACACGGTCGCCCGCTGAAAACATGGATATCTCAGTTGTGGCAGCAGCTGCTGCCGTTACTGAGATATCCATGTTTAAAAAGAGGACGTATATATACAGTGGGGGGTCCTTAAGTGGATAATTGCCCCTGCTATATGAGGCATAAGTCCGGCGTACCAATGTTAAGTATGGCCGTCGTTCCCGCGTCGAAATTTGAGGTGTTATCAGACAGGCAGAACTCAAAACATGAAGTGCTCATATTAGACTGTCAGAAATAATTATTGATTGTATTGCTGTTACAATGTTAAAGTGTATGCTGTGACCATACATTTTCTTCAAAAGAAAATTGAGCCAAACCTGACTTGGCACAATTTCATATGTGACCAAAAACCTAATGCAATAGCATTACTTTGTTTATGGTAATTTGAAAGTGTGGGAACTTCAAAGAGTTACTCAACTTTTGTCAAGAAAAAAAAAATCCCCTCTTGGGAGATCAATGTACACGCTGATTCAGAATAGGAGGAACTGGTTCATTATAACCAGTGTACATTAATGAGAAAAGTTGCTGGGTCTGCATCACGTTATAAGTTATTAACCCTCCCACCAAAGCTGAAACTGGGCACCTAAAATCTGAGTTGTATCTTAGACTTGCAGACTTCTTGAAAAATCAGTGAGTCAATCACACAAGCAGAAAATGACATCTTTGGAGGTGTTGTGCATACCAGCAGTTTACAGAATGCCTCCAGGTTGCCTTATTGCATTGAATTTTACAGAAAATTACAAGGCTGCAGACTGGATAGGTAAGGCAATTTTTAATAACAATGACTACAATATTGCATGTGTAGTAATTGTGTATGCTATACAGTATATATAATGCGGTATATATACAGTTGCAATAAAAAGTATGTGAACCCTTTTGGAATGATATGGATTTCTGCACAAATTGGTCATAAAATGTGATATTATCTCTATCTAAGTCACAACAATAGACAATCACAGTCTGCTTAAACTAATAACACACAAATAATTAAATGTTACCATGTTTTATTGAACACACCATGTAAACATTCACAGCGCAGGTGGAAAAAGTATGTGAACACCTAGACTAATGACATTTCCAAGAGCTAATTGGAGTGAGGTGTCAGTCAACTGGAGTCCAATCAATGAGATGAGATTGTAGGTGTTGGTTACAGCTGCCATGCCCTATAAAAAACACACACCAGTTCTGGGTTTGCTTTTCACAAGAAGCATTGCCTGATGTGAATGATGCCTCGCACAAAAGAGCTCTCAGAAAACCTATGAATAAGAATTGTTTACTTGTATAAAGCAGGAAAGGGTTATAAAAGTATCTCCGAAAACCTTTCTGTTCATCAGTCCACGGTAAGACAAATTGTATATAAATGGAGAAAGTTCAGCTCTGCTGCTACTCTCCCTAGGAGTGGCCGTCCTGTAAAGATGACTGCAAGAGCACAGCACAGACTGCTCAATGAGGTGAAGAAGAATCCTAGAGTGTCAGCTAAAGACTTACAAAAGTCTCTGGCATATGCTAACATACCTGTTAGCGAATCTACGATATGTAAAACACTTAACAAGAATGGATTTCATGGGAGGATACCACTGAGGAAGCCACTGCTGTCCAAAATAAAAATTGCTGCATGTTTACAGTTTGCAGAAGAGCACCTGGATGTTGCACAGCAGTACTGTCAAAATATTCTGTGGACAGATGAAAGTTGAGTTGTTTGGAAGAAACACACAACACTATTTGTGGAGAAAAAGAGGCACAGCACACCAACATCAAAACGTCATCCCAACTGTGAAGTATGGTGTTGGGGGCATCATGGTTTGGGGCTGCTTTGCTGTGTCAGGGCTTGGATGGATTGCTATCATCGAAGGAAAAATGAATTCACAAGTTTATCAAGACATTTTGCAGGAGAATTTAAGGCCATCTGTCCACCAGCTGAAGCTCAACAGAAGACGGGTGTTGCAACAGTACAAAGACCCAAAGCATAGAAGTAAATAAACAACAGAATGGCTTAAACAGAAGAAAATACACCTTCTGGAGTGGCCCAGTTGGAGTCCTGACCTCAACCCGATTGAGATGCTGTGGCATGACCTCAAGAAAGCGATTCACACCAGACATCCCAAGAATATTGCTGAACTGAAACAGATCTGTAAAGAGGAATGGTCAAGAATTACTCCTGAGGCCCCGTACACACACAACCGAGTTTCTCGTCAGAATTCAGCCAGAAACTCGATCGTAGCTGAATTCTGCCGAGAAACCCGGCGTGTGTACACTTTCGGCCGAGGAAGCCGAAGAGTTCCTCGTTGAGCCAAATAGAGAACATGTTCTCTATTTCCTCGTTGTTCAATGAGGAAAGTTGGCTCGCCGAGATCCTCGGCGGCTTCACACAGAACTCGACAAGCAAAACTATGAGTTTTGCCCGTCGAGTTCCTCGGACGTGTGTACGGGGCCTGACTGTTGTGCACGTCTGATCTGCAACTACAGGAAACGTTTGGTTAAAGTTATTGCTGCCAAAGGAGGTTCAACCAGTTAATAAATCCAATGGTTCACATACTTTTTCCACCTACACTTTGAATGTTTACATGGTGTGTTCAATAAAAACATGGTAACATTTAATTTGTGTGTTATTAGTTTAAGCAGACTGTGATTGTCTAATGTTGTGACTTGAAGATCAGATCACATTTTATGACCAATTTGTGAAGAAATCCATATCATTCCTTTTCAATATTTGAAGTGATTTGATCACACATTGACAAAAAAAGGGTTTATAAAGGAGCATCAAGTCCTTACAATCTAGGAATAGCATAGTCAGCTTTTCCTCTATCAATATTAAAAAATTTGCTTTATAGTTTTCCGTGTCAATATATCTTTATTGTGTAATAGTAACAACAAGTATACAGAATCTTCAAATAGTATTAGCGTATACAGAGGAAAATACTGAAGTATTATATAATGAAGCATAACATCTACATCACATATGAAAATCATTCATGAAAATTCGATCAAAATAAATTCAAAAGATTAACAGAGAAGTCCATCAGGACATGTTTTGGATAACAGAGGTCTTGCTGCGTAATATTTGAACTTCGTTCCAGGTGTTGTACTGCTTCCAAGATGTTAGAGGCATCTAGTTGATGTTGTATTTTCCTAATATCTTAGGTAAATAGAAGTCGCAGATGCGAGGTAATAAGGAAAAAAATAAAATAAAAAGGAAAATTATAAAGCATTAAATTAAAAGAGGGAAGGTAAGGGAAGGAGGAAGGGATAGAGGGCTCTGCAGGACTAGACCGGGGATCCATCTGCATTTTGGTTAGAAAAGTCAGGCTGTCTATACAATGGCTGGACTACCATGGCATCATTACCGCATTAACAAATGCGTTCTGCATTGTGAGATTAATCCAGGGTTCCCATATACATTCAAATCTGGTGATCGTATCCAATTCGATGGCCGACATTTTGGCATACTTCATTGCTGTGTTCATTCTATTGACTACTTTGCTCATTAATAAATTAGGAGATCTCCATGCTTTCGCTATTGTTTGTTTTGCTGCCGTAAGGAGCTGTTTAATCAGGTTGAATTGCATATGCGACAAATTGTGTGGTTTTAAATTAAGTAATGCCAATTTAGGATCCATAGGGAGGGAAGTTTTAGTGAGGATTTCTATTGTTTGGAAAACTTCTGACCAAAATACCTGTGCCTTTGGGCACGACCACCATATATGAATATATGTTCCCGTACCAGAACAATCCCTAAAGCATTGATCAGAATAATTACTAGAGAATTTGGCCACTCTAGTCGGCACCAAGTACCACCTAGATATTACTTTATAGTTCGTTTCCGCTGCTAGCACATTAGAAGAAGCTGTTTTAGTGTTGGTCCATATTTGCTCCCACTCCCTCTCATTCAGTTCTGTGCCCAAGTCTTCCTCCCATTTACGGACATATGATAGCTTCCCCTTGTCTGATTGTAAAAGTAGCTGCGAGTATAGGGCTGAAACCACTTTTCTAGCATTAGGATTCTTATCGCACACATTTTCAAAAATTGTGAATTTGTTCGGCAAGTATGCTGAGTTAGTAGGGGGTTGGAAAAAAATTTAATCTGTAAATATCTAAAGATTTCCTTCGATGGTATCCCGTATTTTGTGCACATAGATGGGAAGGGGGTCATTGACATTGAATCAAAAAATTTGTATTTGAGTGTGCAGTCCCTATCCACCCATTCTTTAAAGGAACTGGGAAAGACCCAAGCCGGGTAGAATGCCGGGTTTTTGTTAAAGGACAGTAACGGGGTTAATGGAGACAATAGGTGATGTTTGGATTTAAGTGCATCCCATAAGGAAAGCGAGTGCTTCGTGACTGGGTTGGTAATATGCTTACGTAACTTTGGAGAGATCCACAACAAATTAGATATAGAAATAGGGTCGCTTTCCACTGCTTCTATTGATACCCAAAGTGGCACCTCAGTTTTGGCATGATATTTTGTTAACATTGCCAGTTGCGCTGCTTGATAATAACGGGCAAAGTTGGGATAACCGAGCCCACCTGCCGTCTTGGGGAGATGTAGGACTTGTGATTTGATTCTTGGCCTGGAGGAACCCCAGACGAAGGTGGAGACCCGTTTTTGTACTATTCTAAGAAAATGCGCTGGAATGGGTATGGGGAGTACCCTAAAGAGATATAGGAGCTTGGGCAGTATGGTCATTTTTGTTGCATTAATTCTACCGAACCAGGATAAGGGGAGTTGGGTCCACGAGTGTAAAAGACTTGTTATGTGTTTCAAAAGTGCAGGATAATTGTAAGAGTATAGATCTAGTATATCAGCAGTGAGGTGTATTCCTAAATAAGGGATGCTTTTGGCTGGCCATTCGAAGGGAAGACCCACTTTCGCCGCATTCAATTCTGTGCTGGAAAGTGAAACGTTGAGGGCCAGACATTTCTTAGGATTTATCACTAATCCCGAAAAAGACGCAAATTGGTGCAAAATTGGGGTTAGGTTGGGACCAGAAACTTGGGGAGACGAGAGGAACAATAAGATGTCGTCCGCATATAGACATAATTTGTGTTTTACACCGCCCAATTCTATACCCATCACCTTGGGGTCCGCTCTTATTTTTTGGGCCAGAGGTTCTATAAGGAGGGCAAACAATAAAGGGGATAATGGACAGCCTTGCCTAGTGCCTCTCTGTATGGAGAATGCATCTGATTTATATCCTGCGTATTTGACATACGCTCTCGGGTTTTTGTATAACTGTAGAACCCATCGTATAAAGTTGGGACCAAAGCCCCATTTCAGCAATGAGTACTCTAGGTATGACCAAGAGACAGAGTCGAAGGCTTGTCTAATATCTAATGATAAGAAGCATGCTGGAATTTTCCTCTTTCTTGCAATGTGTGCTAATAGACTAGCCCTCTGAATGTTATCCCCTGCTTGTCTATTGGGCATGAATCCCACTTGATCCCTATGAATTAGCGATCCAATAATCTTGTTCATTCTGCTAGCTAGGATTTTGCCAAGTATTTTAATGTCCGTGTTGAGCATGGATATCGGGCGGTAGTTCTCACTAAGGGTAGCATCTGAATGTGGTTTGGGTATCATACAAATCGTGGCCATGAGGGATTCTTGTCTAAAGGATTTATGGTTCAATAGATCATTGAATGCGTCAGCCATTGTGGATGAGATCTGTTCCTTGAGCGTTGTATAGTAACGCGCAGTAAACCCGTCTGGACCTGGTCTTTTATTTATTTTAAGGTCTTTGATGGCCGCCAAAACGTCTGATGGCGTTATAGGTCCGTCTAATAGTGCGTTTTGGGAATCACTCAATCGCGGTAACTGTAAATCGGAAAAGAAGGTATCAGCTTCCTGTGAGTTGAATACCTTATTTTCGGAGTACAATTTTTTAAGGTGCGTACTGAATTTTTGCACTATTTTGATCGGATTACTAGAAATGTTATTATTTGCAATTTTTAAATGGATGGGTTTGTATGTTTTATTAATTGAATTAAGTGATCTTGCGAGGAGTGAGCCTGATTTATTAGCATATTTGTAGAAAAAGTGTTTTGTCCTATACAGGGATTTATTGGCAGATTCCGTGAGGAATAAGTCATATTCCATTCGCGCCTTGTCGAGACGGGCTTTTGTTTTGGGTGAATGACTATGTTGGAAGGCCATGAATGCCAGATTGTGCTCTAGTTCAAGCTTATTTGCTAGTTGCTTGCGTTCCCTTTTAAGGATACCGTATTGTTTTTGTATTATTCCCCTCAGCACTGGTTTGTGCGCTTCCCACAGAGTTAGCGGTGAGATTTCCGAGGTTGCATTAAGTGTCAGGTATTCCTTTAGGCTTTGCTCTATTACCATTTTATAAGATGGGTGTTTGAGAATTATATCTGGCAGGTACCATGTGGAATCATGCTTTTTGGGTATAGTCGAAGCTAGAGTGGTAAGGACTGCGTTGTGATCCGACCAAGGAATAGGAATGATGCCGGAGTCTAATACCTCCGGCAGCATACCTATTGTCAAAAAGATGTGATCAATACGACTGGACGATTGATGAGGATTTGAGAAGTATGTGTAGGAGCGCCTGGTGGGGTTCACTTCCCTCCAGGAGTCCACTAGATTGTGCTTAGATAGTAAGTTGGAGAGGGACCATTTGACCTGTTTTTTCGGAGGGGAGTAGGGAGTTTTGTCCAAAAAAGGGAGGAGAACCTGATTAGAATCCCCACAAATAAAGAGGGAGCCAAATTTGTGTGTGTTTACCACTTGAAATAAGTGCGACATGAATGGGAGTGGGTTTTGATTGGGAGCATAATATGATACAATAGTTACTGCTGCGTCCATTATATGACCTGTTAGTATAATGTAGCGACCCTCTGGGTCCTTTATTTCAGACTTTACCGTAAATTGTGTAGACCTATGGAAGGCAATTAGGGTGCCCCGTTTTTTAGATGAAGCGGATGCTGTATAAACTTGAGGATAGGAAGCATGAAAAAATTTAGGAGTGGCGGTAGGGGTGAAGTGGGTTTCTTGTAAGCATACTACATGTGCTTTCTTGGCTTGAAAATATCTGAAAGCCTTTACTCGTTTTTGTGGAACATTTAGACCCTGCACATTTAAAGATAGTACATTCAAAGGAGCCATGGCAGCCAAACCATTCCGCACATCTTACCATGTGAGCCTGTACAACGATTACCCGGTCTAGTCCGTGCAGAGGGGGGAAGAAGAGGAAAGAAGGGGTTCAGGAAAGTGATTACCTTCAAAAAAGAAAACAAAATGTTACTGTTAAAATAACAAACAAGCATTAGAATGAATAAAAAATGTTCCGAACTGGCCCGTGACCGGGAGAAAAGTACCCGGTCAGGGGAAAAAGGGCCCACGTCTAGCCCTCGCATATTATTGCGAGGATCAGAGGGGAGCCAAGTGTGGCACGTGTATTGTCCGTGCCATGGAGACCCGCGTCCAAAAAGAAATTCTGTAAGTACCCATAACAGATACTGAATGTACAACATCTCTAATTACTTCTATAATATACGGGGTAACTGGTTTGTGTAAATAAGAAAAAACTATTGGTTTTGAAGGAAAGAGGGAAGAGAGAGTAGAGTGAAACTCCACTCAGTGAGAACCGGGATGGTGGTGTCTCTTGCCCTATAGGCAGGGGAGAATTAGCATAAAGGCAGCAGAGTATATGTAGGGCATTAAGAGAGGATGGGTTAGATTGAAGTATCCTAGTGAGAGATTGGTAAATGACAAAAAGTAGTATAAGTAATAGTCAATCTGGCAATTGGGTTTACTGGTCCCCTGTATTGGGGAGGGGAGTGCCTAATCTTGTGGTGTGAGGAAGCTGTGCTTCTGAATAAAAACCCATGCACATTAGTGGTCCCTCCTATGAGGGCATTGGCTATAACTATGGTTGAAAAGTAGAAGAGAAAATTAAAGAAATATATAAGAAAGAGGAAAAGAAAGAGAAAAAAAAAGGAAAAGGATGGTCACTGTAACTGCCATGCGTTTTGCAAACAACAAATGAACAAGTTCCTGCCTTTAGGCAGAGGGAAAAAAGAAGTATCTTGCTCAGTGGAATCAGTCCATAGTATCTTCCTGGTCTTGTGCTTGCTCTTGAGCCACAAATCTGCCACGCTTGTGCATTTGATGGATGCCGTTAACGTGGTCTTGCTTAGGTGAAGTGTTGTGAGGAGAGGTGAATGCAGATCTTCTGCGCGCAGCATGCGCTGTTGGTGGATTTTCAATAATTTTGAAGTCAATAAGAGCTTGGTGTAGCTGATCCGGGGTTCTGCACACTATTTTGGTGCCTTGAAAAGTGAACCTCAGGGAGAAGGGGAAACCCCACTGGTATTTAATTTGGCGATGTTGTAATTCTTGAAGAAGGGGTTTCATAGCCCTTCTCTTATTTATCGTCAGCTGGGAAATGTCCGCAAAAATCTGAAAGTCATGCCCCTGAAAGGATAATTTCTTTTTTTCTCTGGTGGCCTCCATTATTAATTCTTTGGTTTTGTAAAAATGGAATTTGGCTATAATGTCTCTAGGTGGTCCATCCGCTTTTCTGGGAGCAAGAGCCCTGTGGACTCTGTCCATTTCCAGTCTGCTTACGGGTATGCCAGGCAGCAGTTCCTGACATAGTGCCAATATGGTTCCAGGCAGGTCAATGACTGATTCGGGCAGACCCCTAAACCTTATATTGGACCTCCTGGCTCTATTTTCAAAATCTTCCAGTCTGTTTTGCAGGGTTAAATTTTCTTCCTTAAGGGTATCAATTTCAGTCATACACTCTTGTGTGAATACCTCAACTTCGTCCATTTTTGATTCAAGGGCCTCTGTGCGGCCCCCAAGGTCCCTAATCTCCTTGGTGAGATTGGCTGTTATCTGGTCTGAGGTAACTTGCAGCGCTCTGTGTAGCATCCTTTCAAATTGCTGTAAAATACCTGAGGGGACCGCTGCATCCTGTCTTAATAAAGATGAGGGTTCTTCTAACGCGTCCTCTCCTTCACTATCAGTGACTATATTACTGCGGGAAGCCATTTGTTTCTGTGGCTTTGTTAAGGGTTTTTTCCTCCTCACTACCTCTGAGGAGAATTCACCTGAGGTAACCGGCGCCTTTTTCACAGCCGCGCTCTTGAGATGCTGAGCGCCGTTTGTGCCACTATTCTTGTTCTTTCCCTTGCTTCCTCCCAGCACCATTTTATATCATTCGGTGCCTCTCACCTTCCGGTAGTCCGTTCCGGTGTCCCCGTTCGTTTTGACGGATCGGTCCGTCGTTTATTTACGGGTTTATCTCCTGCACGGAGCAGAGCTCTAGCCCAGCATTACCGCTCCGCTAGGCTCCGCCCACACGCCTCTGCTTTATAGTTTTCAATATTGGTGGCAATTTATTCCAAAAAATCTGCCCTACAATGAGCAAGTCTGACAATTAAGATGGTAAGTCTGCAATGCACTTGTTCCAGAGAGGGAATATTGCGTCAAAGTGCAAGAGTGGTCAGAGAGTTTACTGGATAAATATTCAATATCAACATGAGCTAATATGCCAGCTGAGACCAGAAACAATTGTCAGTACTAGACACCATATGATTCATAGTGACAGGTACAAAATGCTCCAGATATTTCTTACTTCATGTATCTGTAAAAGCATGGTGCTAAACTCAATATGGGAAAGAAGAAGAGACTCTTATTTATCTTTCCAGCTGCTCAGTTCTCATCCAAATCTGCATGAAATCAGAAGCAATTACAGCATATTCAATTGCAATTTCACACACAGTGTATTTATAAAAATTTGCATACCACTTCATCAAGTGAAAGTGCATGTATATTTGTTTCTGCATGAATGGGGCAAGAGAGTTATTAGGGTACTTCCCGTGCTGGTCAAATTTTTTTCATTGATTTAAAATGTAAAATACTGTATTTAGCTGCTATATGGTAATAAATATCATGGAAAATTGCTACGATACTTAGCACCCTCTAGTGGCCAAATGTGGTATTGCCAGTTTAACGGCTTCTCTACCATTGTATGATTTTCAATGTGTGGCCCTTTATTTACCCAGGGTCTTTTATGAACGGCACCAGATAAATAGACCTCAGGCAGCCGATTTGCCAAGTGGTCATTGTGTACCAAGCTGTCATTAGATGGCTAGGCACACAGAGACACTATACCAAGCCAATGGCTGAGTATCATGCAATCATTGTGATTGATCTTCACAGAGATTATATGGTGTTATTTACATTGCTGGCCACTCCCCTTCCCCTTACTTTAGAGGAAGGTAAGAGATCAATGGGCACCGAATGAATGTATTTGTGGCTGCATTTTCTGATTCATTAATTTGGTTGTAATGACACAAAATTATTTTTAACCCTTTCCTTCTGCCTCCTCTTTTACACATACTAGCCATAATGTTGTTAATTAAATACCTAGTGACCTGTAACATTAATCCCTCACCTCCCTTATCCTGACCATCTGAACGTTAATCCTGTCATCTCCATGCCTCCATTGTATGTGACCAGTACAAAAAACATTCACTACCCTCTTCCTCTGTGTATGTTCTATACATTGGCCCAGATTCTCGTAGGAGATACGACGGCGTATCTCCAGATACGCTGTCGTATCTCTGAGTCTGAGCCGTCATATCTTGGCGCCTGATTCAAAGAATCAGATACACCAGAATTTGTATAAGATACGACCAGCGTAAGTCTCCTACGCTGTCGTATCTTAACTGCATATTTACGCTGGCCGCTAGGGGCGTGTATGCTGATTTACGCCTAGAAATATGTAAATCAGCTAGATCCGCCAATTCACGAACGTACGCCCGGCCGACACAGTACAGATACTCTGTTTACGTTAGGCTTTTCCCGGCGTAAAGTTACCCCTGCTATATGAGGCGTAGCAATGTTACGTATGGACGTCGGAACAGCGTCACATTTTTCCCGTTTTACGTCGTTTGCGTAAGTCGTTCGCGAATAGGGCTGTGCGTCATTTACGTTCACGTCGAAAGCATTGGCTTCTTGCGGGTTAATTTGGAGCATGTACACTGGGATACTTTCACGGACGGCGCATGCGCCGTTCGTAAAAAGCGGCATTTACGTGGGGTCACATTAAATTTACATAACACACGCCCACATCTTCCACATTTGAATTAGGCGGGCTTACGCCGGCCTATTTACGCTACGCCGCCGCAACTTTGGTTTGAGAATACTGCACTTGCCTGTCAAAGTTGCGGAGGCGTAACGTAAATAGGATATGTTACGCCCGCACAAAGATGCGCGCTTCTACGTGAATCCGGGCCATTGTGTGTATCTAGTGCACCGTTACCAAGCTCTGTGTTAAACCCCATCTGTACTGACATGTTTGTTCATTTCTGAAAAATTGTGGCAAAAAATGTGATTACCTTGATCTATAATGTTTAAAAACAACTAATAGCACAATATATATATATATATATATATATATATATATATATATATATATATATATATATATATATATATATATATATAAAAAATATATTGTGTTTGTTGCAAATGGATTCTACTGGATCGCTTCTCTCTGTTACTGCCAGAGTGCAGGATAAACAGATAGTCATCTAAAGGAGGAAGTAACTTGCAGGTATTCCTTTAGTATTTTTCATACATCCAACTTCGGTGGACCCTGGGGTCCTGAATGTAGGTAGGCCGATTTCTTGGTTCTCATGGAACGCTGAGGTGACTTTCGGGTTTGAGCCGAGCATAGGGATGAGGACCACTCGGTCTGACAAGAAAGTCAGGAATGGTTCCTTATGACCCAAGGACCCAATCTCAGAAACCCTTTTGGCCGAAGTGATGGCTACTAGAAAAGCAACTCTTGCGGAAAGGTCTTTGATAGAAAGCAGGGTAGATCCTGCAGTACTGAGTCCAGACAGTGAGTCGAGAACAAGGGGAAGATCTCATTTGGGAATTTTGGTCTTCTTTGGGGCCTGAGTCTTGTCGCCGTATGGAAGAACTGCCGGATTAGAGGGTGAACAGCCCATGATGTACCAGAGAAGGTTGATAAGGCTGAGACTTGGACCCTGAGAGAGCTGATGGATAGAGACAGATCTAGGCCAAATTGAAGGAAGCCAAGGATATCCTAGATTTCTGGATCTCTGAATGATCTGCCTGTAGAGGATGAGAATTCGACAAATTTGGCCCATATTCTCCCATAGACTTTATTTGTGCTTGCCTTTCTTGAGCTCATAAGGGTGGAAATCACTCTTAAAAGCGCACCCGAGAAATTCCAGCCTCTCCCTCTCAAGAACCAGACCATCAGTCTCAGTAATCCTGGACAAAGGGGCAGAACTGCCCCCTCAGAAAGAAGATCCGGCCTGAGAGGAAGAGGCACCGGGTCATGGAAGCTGAGCTTGGTCAGGAGGGGAAACCATGGCCTGTTTGGCCAGTAAGGCGATATCATCACCACCTCGACAGCTTCCGCTTGACGTCTCCGTAGGAACCTGAGGATAATCGGGAAAAGGTAAAAGGTGTTGAAGCTCCACTGGTCTGTCAGGGCATCTATTCCGAAGGCCTGGCCCGAGTGTAATACTTGATACTGTGATCTTGAAGTTGCAGGGGGATGCAAATATATCTACTTCGGGATTGACTCCCAAGGACAGGATCCATTTGAACGTCTGCACATGAAGAGACCACTCATTGTTGCCTAACTGTGTGCAAGACAGGAAGTCCACTTGGAAGTTCTGAAATCCGGGGATGAAGGCCGCTGAAATATTGGCCAGGTTTCTCTAAACCCAGGACATGATGGGCTTGACTTCTTGGAGCAAGGTGGAGCTCCTAGTTCCCCCTTGCCTCTTCACATAGAAGACCGCTGTGGTGTTGTCTATCCTCAATAACACTGATTCCCATTTCAGGAGATGACTGAAGGGCATGCCAGGCTGCCCGAAGTTCCAGTACATTTGAGCCCAGGTTGTGAAGGCGGACATACCACTTACCTTGTGCAAGTTCTGACCGGAAGTGGGCTCCCCATCCGGCACCGCTGGCATCGGTTGTGACCGTGACCCATGAGACAGGGGCAATGGAGTAGCAGGTGAACAGATTCCTGCGCTGGAGCCACCAGAAGAGACTGTTCCTCATTCCTGAAGTTATGTGAATGGACTGATTGTCGTCCCCTGAGTTCCATTGTTGAAGAAACCCTGTCTGGAAAGGGCATAACCTCCACAGAGACCTTTTGACCATGGGGGTCGTAGAGACCATTGTGCCGATAATTTTTAGGCACTGTGACGCCCTCAGGCGTGAGGAGCTCAGAGCCCGTGAAATTCTCTCGAATTACTGGGGTATTTTCCGCTGGGAGAAAGATGGTGCTTTCCACCGTGTCGAACTGGGCCCCTAGGTATATCAGGTGCTGAACTGGTTCCAGATGGCTTTTTTCCAGGTTTAGGAGCCCCCCAAATTCGATTAGTGTGCAGATGACTTTCTCCCTGTGGACCAACAGCTGCTCCCTGTCTTGGGACAGTAACAGGAGGTCAAGATAGTGGTACAAGCGTATCCCTTTTGTTATGATGAGGGCCACCACGGCCAGAAGAACTTTCGAAAAGACTCGGGGTGAGGTTGTCAGCCCGAAAGGGAGGCAGATGAACTGTAGATGTTCTTGCCCGACTATGACCCGGAGGTTTTTGCCGAATTCTTCTGCCACAGGCACATGGAATTAGGCTCCTTTTAAGACGATTGAGATTAGCCAATCGCTTGGCTGCGCGGCTTGTTGGATGGTAGATAGGGGTGCAACAGATCAAAAAACTCACGGTTCGGATTGTTCCTCGGATCAGAGTCACAGATCGGATAATTTTTTTCGGATCAGCAATTTTTTTTAGCCTCATTGTACCCCCATTGCAGCCTCACTGTGCCCCAAATTGTAGCCTCACTGTGCCCCCATTGCAGCCTAATTGTGCATCAGATTGCAGCCTCGCCAGGGCAGAGAAAGTGAGAGGGTGGCCAGCAGGGCCAGATTTGCTCTCCCTGCCACCCCAAGGCCAGGTTCCGCATTGCACCCCTCACCACCAACCGAACCACCCGCCTAAATAAACGGAGAATGGCAACCAAATGGCAGGGGCTGCATGGTTAGTTCAAATATTTTTTGTTTCTTTTTTTTCACTTGTTTTTATTTTTATTTATTTGTTGCTTGTCTTTTATTTTTGTATAATTTTCTTATTAGTTTTTATTATTTTCTTATTCTTTACTTTTTAATTACTTTTTATTTTATTAATTTATTATTTATTATTATTTTGTTTTGTAATTTTTTTTTTACTTAACTTTATTGCTATCACACAGGAGAAAAAATTCCCTGTGTGATAGCAATTGGAAATGACAGGTTCTCTTTATTGACCCTGTCACCTCCAAAACAGGAGTCCTAGAACTGTGCTAGAACTCTTGTCATAGCTGAGATGGGAAGAGCACAGCTCTCCCTTCTCACTGTGTACATCGGGGGGAGGGACAGGAGACAGACTCGGCGGCCGGTGAGAGGACAGACAGAGAAAACAGAGCCAGCAGAGAGAGGTATGTGGGGGGGGAGAGGTATGTGGGGGGGAGAGGGGAGGATGGACGGCAGCACATATTTTACAAGTGAAGTCCGGCAGAAAGCAATTTACCGCCTGTATGTTCCGGCCATTGAAACTGTCTCCGCTCTGCTCGCACTCACACAGCCCCGCCTCCTCCTAACCCTGCACTGTGATAGACAGCATTGGACCCGCATTCTGTCTATCACAAGTGCGGGGTTAGTGGAAGGCAGGGCTGTGTGAGTGCGAGCAGAACAGAGACAATTTCAATGTGTTTTACCACTCTGCTTCCCCCCCCACCTGTGCCACCGATCATGTGGTGTGGCCGATCCAAAGTCATTGATCCGTGCGGATCACGGATCAATGACGATCCATTGCACCACTAATGGTAGGCAAAGTCTCCATTTTGAATCTTTTGTATTTTATAAACTTGTTTAGGTAAGTTAGGTCTATTACAGGGCGCCATGAACCGTTTTTCTTCTGTACTAAGAAGAGGGGAGTATACTCCTTGGAACCCTTCAACCTTCAGGACGGACACCACCGCTCCCTGTGTTCTTAGCGAATTCACTTTGGATAGTAACACCTGCTTCTTTTCTTCTGTCTGTGGTAGCAGGGTGGAAATAAATCTGGGGGGGAGTATTGGTGAAAGACCATGTGTGGCCTGCGGAGACTGTCTTGATGGTCAGTAGTCTGAGATTGAGGCCACCCAGACATACTGGAAGAGAAGCGCGTGTGCCCCCACCCGATCCACCTGGGTGGGCCCAATTTTCTAAATAACTTAGCCGGCTCATGCCCACTGGGCACCTGGCTTTTAGCCAACTTTTGGAAGGATGTCTGACCTCTGCTCTAATTCCTTCTGAAATACCAGCCGGGCCTGTAAGAGCATGCTTCCCTCAGTGCTGTGTCTTCTGCGCTGGGGCCTCTTCTGACCGAACACAGGCTTATCCTGGGGCAGGAATCCCGACTTCCCACCCATGGCCTAGGCTTTGGCGCTATCCAGCCTGTTACCAAACAATGAGGAGCCTTCAAAGGGGAACCTACAACAGGCCTGCTTACATGCTGGATGAGCCACAGGGCACAACTATAGGGCCCACTTAGCCGTGACCGAGGATAGCATAGTCCGAGCCAACAGGCGGATCAGGTCAATAAAAGCCTCCACCAGGAAGGCCACTGCCAGCTTAAATTTTCTGTCCAGGCTTCCATAGCCTTGGACGTGGCCGCGAGAGCCAAGGTGGGTATGCAAGCCATACCGGCTAGCCCGTAAATTCTCTTGAGGTCTTGGTCTATTGCCCCTGGGCATAGGAGGAATAGGTCTTTTTTATAGTAAAAAAAAAAAACCAAAAGACAGTTATTAAATACCATTTGGGTACACGTTGCATGAGTCATTCTCAGTCATACTACCATAGCACTGAAAATTTGCTGGTAACAAAAGGGCATTACAGGCTGTTAAACAAGTGGCTAAATCAAAGAAAAACATTCAATCAACAAAGGAAATGGCCTAATAACATTTGTTCTGCCCAGTTCGCAAAGAACAAATGTACATTAATATTCCCTGTACAAATTACTATGCAACTTTTTTTATAAAATAAATAAATAAAAGTTTAGTATTGCTTAATCAACTAAATGAGCAAATACATATTTACAAAGGGATAGCTACCATTTTCTGTGAGCAGATCAGATCCAGTATAATCCATTTTCATCAAACCCAATATTTTTTTTAAAATAAATATATATATATATATATATATATATATATATATATATATATATATATATATATATATATATATATATTAGTGTTGTTAGTTGTTTTTAGACATTATATGATTTGATAGTTTTTAACTTATTAAATATGGTGACATTCAACAAATTAAATACCATGACATCAGTAGGTACGACTGTTGTAGGAACCCCAGTACAGTAACATATATCAATACAGCCGTTGGCTGCAGATTATATTTAGTGATAGTTGGTGACAGATTGTTTACTGTATAGTAACGCTGGCCAGAGTAATAATTATTGACAGATAATAATAATAATCAGTGTAGTTGTCAATATGACAAATTATATACAGTAATATGGAAAAACAGAAAACCGCGCTTCCACCACAGAGTCTATAGGCAGCAGCTGACGTTGGAAAAACAAAGCAATATATGGTATAAAAAAGCCGCGCCAATCTAAATAAATTCAAAATCAATGTCAGTCAATGAATGAAAATTGGTGAAATCCCCATGAAGGCAATAAGATCAGATGGAGCCTTTGGTTTGCTTGATGAATGACACTAGGTTCTTAGAATTAGTCAAACCTCGAACACCCAGGTGACATGCATGCATTTAGTGCAAATCCTCCACCGTAAGAATAAGCTGCTTACCAAACGGCAAGCCTTTATTGCAATTGGCTATAGCCCAGCCACGGCCTTTCAATCCTCTGGATGCTCAGGATGGAACACTTGTATTAAGCAGCGAGATCCAAGCCTCAGCAATAGGATGGAAAAGAGTTGCAGTTCACTCTCATTTACCCCCTCAAAAGACAGCAGCAATCAAGCGGTCCAGACACATATACCGGAAGATAAAGAAGGGGCACAATAGCGTAATACCGCAGGATAAAAATATTTATTAAAAGTAATGTACTTACATCAGTACGAGTTAAAACAGCGTGTGACAATAAGAAGTAAAGCCGGCCGGCTTGAGGAGCCCTCCTCCTTGGCGTGGTGACGTCACTGACGCAGCCTCCCAGACGCGTTTCGTCACTAATGGACGTTTTCAATGGGGGTAGGGCTAGCAGCAGTGAGACACCTTCATATAGCAGCCACTCAATGTAAACGGCGATCCATGGGAACAGACCCCGCCATCTTTGTTGAGGGAAAGTTTGCCCATACTACCGCGCTTAACGTGCGCGGCTCGAGCAGAGAATGTTAGTCTTTTTTATCAATACCCCATTGCCGCAGAGTGAACTCCCACTCGCCGCAAAAAGGCAATAAAAAGAAAGAAAAAATTAAAACTTATAGAACCTCCGTGGAGACTAGTTGGAATTAGCACATGGACAAACCAAGGAAGCACAAAGTTTATATCCGGCACAGGATAATTCAACTCGGTGCTCACCGTGGCCATCTTGTGGGCAAATTAGAAACCACTTATTGGATTGAACCTAGTGGTAATGTAAACCTAGGAAGAACACAGGCCTGCATGTCTATACAAGATAGTGGTTTTTAAAGGGTATTATCCTAAATAATATAAAATGTGATGGGAAAACACATTCCTATACATAAGCAAGATCAAAAAAACACTTCAAGTGACAAAAGTGAATTATAAATTTTAAATTTTAAATGTGCTGAATGGTTTTAAGTCAACTGAGTGGTAATAATCCAAACAGTGTACCATGCCAATTCTTAAATATTTTTATAGATTTAGTTAGTATATTTAAATAAATTTAATATTCAAAAATTATACTTAATAGGTCCCAACACAGTCGGGAAATGTAATAACGTAAAAAAACACAGTACGTGCTACCCCACACCCTCAAGGGTAGACATACCTCAAAAAGGGGGGGGGAAGGGGGGAAGGGAACACAAGTAATAATAATGTGTTCATTGTGAACAAGAAAAAAAATATAATAAAAATGGCATTTTCATATAAGTGAGAAAATGCGTGAAGATTTATTTTTTGAAAATAAAAATAAAAATATATCAATAGTGTATATATATATAGCTAAATAGGTGAAAACAAAACAAATTTTTATGTTTAGAAATAAAAATGCAAAAACCCGTGTCTGTTCCCATAGAGCCCTTTACAAAGGTTCACATCAGGCATTATTAATAAAAGCATTTATATCTGTTTCAATGTTGAGGCCATGGGGACTATATGATTTCAAACGATGGATCCACCCCATTTCCATTTGGGAAATCTCCCTAACCAAATTACTACCCCTCCAGTGCGCCTTGAATTTATCAATTCCGAGAAATAGGGTATTGGAGGGGTCCTTATGATGTTTAAGTCTGTAATGATTAGACACAGAGTGGTTCCTAAAACCTGCTAAAATATTCGTGATATGTTCATTAACCCTTATTTGAAAGGACCTCTTAGTGCGGCCTATGTATTGTAGCCCACAAGGGCATTGAACCAAATATACCACCCCAGTGGAGGCGCAGGTAACGCATGGCACAATCTTAAACTCCTTCTGGGTGACTGTAGAAATAAAGGTGGTGACACATCTCCGCTGGTTGCTACTGAGGGCACACACACGACACCTGTTACATTTATAGTAGCCCCTAAGTTGGTCGAAGAAGCCAATGCTCCTAAGGGGAGGGTCAATAACATTGACAGAAATCTTATTCCTAAGGGACTGTACTCCCTTAAAAATCACCTTCGGTTTTGTTGGCAAAATTTCTCTCAGCACCGGGTCACTCCTGGCAATATGCCAATGTTTCTGAATCAGATGTGAAATGGACCGGTGCTGGATGGAATAAGAGGTGATAAAAGGCACACCCTCAAGGAATTGACTTCCTTCAACATGTTCCCTTTCACGCAAAAGTTCATCCCTATCCATAGCTGTGATTTGGTCAAGGGTATCTTTTAAAGTATTCTCATTGTAACCCTTTTCTAGGAAACGCTCTGTGAGGACCCCAGCCTGATTTAGAAACTCTTGGCGGTTCGAGCAGTTCCTCCTGAGCCTAAGGTATTGACTCTTAGGGACTCCCTTGAGCCAAGGGGCATGATGGCAGCTATCGATAGGGATGAAAGCATTGCGGTCGGTGTCCTTAAAGTAAGTGGAAGTGGCAAAGGAACCATCGCTAACACTTATCGTTAAATCCAAATAATGGACACTGGTTTGGCTGGCCTCGTATTTTAGCTCGATCCCTCTATTGTTGGAATTGAGGTCATTGATAAAACCAACGAGGTCCTCATACTCACCAGCCCACAGGAGGAGGATGTCATCAATGTACCGTGCCCAAAGGGCAACCTGAGGTACATTTCGTGAATAGATGACATCCTCCTCCCACCTGGCCATAAATAAATTGGCCAGGCTTGGGGCATACTTAGCCCCCATGGCCACCCCCGTGTCCTGTTTATAGAACACATTATCAAACCAGAAATAGTTTGATCCGGCAGCGAACTTTAGCAAGGCCATAATGAACTCCACCTGTTTAGTACAAAGCCCAGATTCTTTAGAAAGGAAATATAGGACTGCCTCCATACCCAAGGCATGGGGTATGATGGTATACAATGACTTTACGTCGATAGTAACCATCCACATCCCTGAGGCTGCTGTAAAACTGGTTAGTATGTTCATAATGTGCCTTGAATCCTTAACATAGGAAGGCACCTTTTTTACTATAGGCTGTGAATAAAAATCGATATATCTGCCCACCCGGGACGTGATGGAATCAATCCCACTCACTATGGGACGTCCCGGGGGGCAGACTGGATCCTTATGTAGTTTCGGGAGATAATATATAGTGGGAGTCCGGGGGGCTTTAGGAATGAGAAAAAGTTTCTCCTTGATAGTCAATATACCTTCAAACAATCCCCTTTCCATTAAAATTTCCAATTCCCTTTTAAATTTGAGTTTAGGGTCATTAGGGAGAACAGAGTAAGTATCAGTGTCGTCAACAATGTTGTGCATCTCTTTTAAATAGTCCACCTTGTCCAAGACAACAATACCCCCCCCCTTATCCGCCGGTCGGATAACTAAATCCTTATTTTTGCAAAGAGAATCTAGACCCTCTTGTAAAACTTTACTAAGTTTGGCCTTCTTAATTTCCATACCCTCCAGGTCTCTTAATAAGACATCCCTAAATGTTCTTAAGGATGGTGCCATTCCACCGGGAGGGTTAAACAAAGAAGAGTTGGATAGGCCCGAATGAACAAAGCCATTGGTTAGGTGTCGATCAGACGGAGTGATTCCAGCCATGTACCTTTTTATATGAATCTTCCTAACGAATTTATGTATATCCATGTAGGTACCAAACCTGTTTAGGCTCTGTGGGGGTGCAAACTTTAACCCCTTATCCAGTAAAGATTTTTCGGAGTCTGTCAATAAGGGGTTAAAGTTTGCACCCCCACAGAGCCTAAACAGGTTTGGTACCTACATGGATATACATAAATTCGTTAGGAAGATTCATATAAAAAGGTACATGGCTGGAATCACTCCGTCTAATAGACACCTAACCAATGGCTTTGTTCATTCGGGCCTATCCAACTCTTCTTTGTTTAACCCTCCTGGTGGAATGGCACCATCCTTAAGAACCTTTAGGGATGTCTTATTAAGAGACCTGGAGGGTATGGAAATTAAGAAGGCCAAACTTAGTAAAGTTTTACAAGAGGGTCTAGATTCTCTTTGCAAAAATAAGGATTTAGTTATCCGACCGGCGGATAAGGGGGGGGGGGTATTGTTGTCTTGGACAAGGTGGACTATTTAAAAGAGATGCACAACATTGTTGACGACACTGATACTTACTCTGTTCTCCCTAATGACCCTAAACTCAAATTTAAAAGGGAATTGGAAATTTTAGTGGAGAGGCGATTGTTTGAAGGTATATTGACTATCAAGGAGAAACTTTTTCTCATTCCTAAAGCCCCCCGGACTCCCACTATATATTATCTCCCGAAACTACATAAGGATCCAGTCTGCCCCCCGGGACGTCCCATAGTGAGTGGGATTGATTCCATCACGTCCCGGGTGGGCAGATATATCGATTTTTATTTACAGCCTATAGTAAAAAAGGTGCCTTCCTATGTTAAGGATTCAAGGCACATTATGAACATACTAACCAGTTTTACAGCAGCCTCAGGGATGTGGATGGTTACTATCGACGTAAAGTCATTGTATACCATCATACCCCATGCCTTGGGTATGGAGGCAGTCCTATATTTCCTTTCTAAAGAATCTGGGCTTTGTACTAAACAGGTGGAGTTCATTATGGCCTTGCTAAAGTTCGCTGCCGGATCAAACTATTTCTGGTTTGATAATGTGTTCTATAAACAGGACACGGGGGTGGCCATGGGGGCTAAGTATGCCCCAAGCCTGGCCAATTTATTTATGGCCAGGTGGGAGGAGGATGTCATCTATTCACGAAATGTACCTCAGGTTGCCCTTTGGGCACGGTACATTGATGACATCCTCCTCCTGTGGGCTGGTGAGTATGAGGACCTCGTTGGTTTTATCAATGACCTCAATTCCAACAATAGAGGGATCGAGCTAAAATACGAGGCCAGCCAAACCAGTGTCCATTATTTGGATTTAACGATAAGTGTTAGCGATGGTTCCTTTGCCACTTCCACTTACTTTAAGGACACCGACCGCAATGCTTTCATCCCTATCGATAGCTGCCATCATGCCCCTTGGCTCAAGGGAGTCCCTAAGAGTCAATACCTTAGGCTCAGGAGGAACTGCTCGAACCGCCAAGAGTTTCTAAATCAGGCTGGGGTCCTCACAGAGCGTTTCCTAGAAAAGGGTTACAATGAGAATACTTTAAAAGATACCCTTGACCAAATCACAGCTATGGATAGGGATGAACTTTTGCGTGAAAGGGAACATGTTGAAGGAAGTCAATTCCTTGAGGGTGTGCCTTTTATCACCTCTTATTCCATCCAGCACCGGTCCATTTCACATCTGATTCAGAAACATTGGCATATTGCCAGGAGTGACCCGGTGCTGAGAGAAATTTTGCCAACAAAACCGAAGGTGATTTTTAAGGGAGTACAGTCCCTTAGGAATAAGATTTCTGTCAAAGTTATTGACCCTCCACCTTAGGAGCATTGGCTTCTTCGACCAACTTAGGGGCTACTATAAATGTAACAGGTGTCGTGTGTGTGCCCTCAGTAGCAACCAGCGGAGATGTGTCACCACCTTTATTTCTACAGTCACCCAGAAGGAGTTTAAGATTGTGCCATGCGTTACCTGCGCCTCCACTGGGGTGGTATATTTGGTTCAATGCCCTTGTGGGCTACAATACATAGGCCGCACTAAGAGGTCCTTTCAAATAAGGGTTAATGAACATATCACGAATATTTTAGCAGGTTTTAGGAACCACTCTGTGTCTAATCATTACAGACTTAAACATCATAAGGACCCCTCCAATACCCTATTTCTCGGAATTGATAAATTCAAGGCGCACTGGAGGGGTAGTAATTTGGTTAGGGAGATTTCCCAAATGGAAATGGGGTGGATCCATCGTTTGAAATCATATAGTCCCCATGGCCTCAACATTGAAACAGATATAAATGCTTTTATTAATAATGCCTGATGTGAACCTTTGTAAAGGGCTCTATGGGAACAGACACGGGTTTTTGCATTTTTATTTCTAAACATAAAAATTTGTTTTGTTTTCACCTATTTAGCTATATATATATACACTATTGATATATTTTTATTTTTATTTTCAAAAAATAAATCTTCACGCATTTTCTCACTTATATGAAAATGCCATTTTTATTATATTTTTTTTCTTGTTCACAATGAACACATTATTATTACTTGTGTTCCCTTCCCCCCTTCCCCCCCCCCTTTTTGAGGTATGTCTACCCTTGAGGGTGTGGGGTAGCACGTACTGTGTTTTTTTACGTTATTACATTTCCCGACTGTGTTGGGACCTATTAAGTATAATTTTTGAATATTAAATTTATTTAAATATACTAACTAAATCTATAAAAATATTTAAGAATTGGCATGGTACACTGTTTGGATTATTACCACTCAGTTGACTTAAAACCATTCAGCACATTTAAAATTTAAAATTTATAATTCACTTTTGTCACTTGAAGTGTTTTTTTGATCTTGCTTATGTATAGGAATGTGTTTTCCCATCACATTTTATATTATTTAGGATAATACCCTTTAAAAACCACTATCTTGTATAGACATGCAGGCCTGTGTTCTTCCTAGGTTTACATTACCACTAGGTTCAATCCAATAAGTGGTTTCTAATTTGCCCACAAGATGGCCACGGTGAGCACCGAGTTGAATTATCCTGTGCCGGATATAAACTTTGTGCTTCCTTGGTTTGTCCATGTGCTAATTCCAACTAGTCTCCACGGAGGTTCTATAAGTTTTAATTTTTTCTTTCTTTTTATTGCCGTTTTGCAGGGAAAAAGGAGTTCACTCTGCGGCAATGGGGTATTGATAAAAAAGACTAACATTCTCTGCTCGAGCCGCGCACGTTAAGCGCGGTAGTATGGGCAAACTTTCCCTCAACAAAGATGGCGGGGTCTGTTCCCATGGATCGCCGTTTACATTGAGTGGCTGCTATATGAAGGTGTCTCACTGCTGCTAGCCCTACCCCCATTGAAAACGTCCATTAGTGATGAAACGCGTCTGGGAGGCTGCGTCAGTGACGTCACCACGCCAAGGAGGAGGGCTCTTCAAGCCGGCCGGCTTTACTTCTTATTGTCACACGCTGTTTTAACTCGTACTGATGTAAGTACATTACTTTTAATAAATATTTTTATCCTGCGGTATTACGCTATTGTGCCCCTTCTTTATCTTCCGGTATATGTGTCTGGACCGCTTGATTGCTGCTGTCTTTTGAGGGGGTAAATGAGAGTGAACTGCAACTCTTTTCCATCCTATTGCTGAGGCTTGGATCTCGCTGCTTAATACAAGTGTTCCATCCTGAGCATCCAGAGGATTGAAAGGCCGTGGCTGGGCTATAGCCAATTGCAATAAAGGCTTGCCGTTTGGTAAGCAGCTTATTCTTACGGTGGAGGATTTGCACTAAATGCATGCATGTCACCTGGGTGTTCGAGGTTTGACTAATTCTAAGAACCTAGTGTCATTCATTAAGCAAACCAAAGGCTCCATCTGATCTTATTGCCTTCATGGGGATTTCACCAATTTTCATTCATTGACTGACATTGATTTTGAATTTATTTAGATTGGCGCGGCTTTTTTATACCATATATACAGTAATATTAGCTAGTAAAACAATAAGCAATTCTGATTTTGGCTTGAATTCTCCACTCCTAGCTTCTGAATTGGTACCTCTGCTGCCTTTCTGTTTCCAACCTCAACTTATATCCCATTAGTCAAACCCCCAAGAAGGGCTAGCAGATGTAAACATAGATGTGCATTGAGGAGCAAAGCACAATTTGGACAGTGAGGCCCCTTTCACACTTGTACGACTTGTCCTATGACTTGGGGCTATAAGTCACATGACAAGTCGTTCCCCATGATGTCCAATGTCAACCATTCATATTCATATGACTTGAAGTCGTGCCGACTTCAAAGTAGTCCCTGCACTACTTTGGTCTGACTTTGATGCACGTTCAGGTTCATAGACCTCAAGTCTCCCTGAAATCGTGTCAAAATGGCAGCCGCAAAATGGCGACGAAATTGCACAACATTGAAGTCGCGGTAGTGTGAAATGGGCCTAAGTCATAGACACAGGCTGGTGGAGAGAAATAGCTGCCACAGGTTCAGCTACTGGTAACTGGTGCGATTCAGGGGAGGGGGGGCCGCACTCTGTCCCCCCCTCTTTTCTGCGGCCGGCCAGGTTAACGTGCTCGGATAAGGGTCTGGTGTGGATTTGTAGGGGGACTCCACGCCATTTTTTTTTTATTTGGGGTGGAGTTCCCCTTAAAATCCACACCAGACCTGAAGGGCCTGGTATGGATATTTGCGGGAAACCCACGCCATTTTTTTTTTTTTTTTTTTTACGGCGGGGTTCCCCTTAATATCCATTCCAGACCTGAAGTGCCTGGTAATTTAATTTGGGGGACCCCCTACACATTTTTTTTTTCCTTTATGAATGAATCCCTTTAGAATTGCCGGGAGCCGACAATTCATTATAGCCGCGTGTGAATTTTAAATGGCTTTTTTCCTTCAGAATGTTAGTTCTAAGTGCGGGAAAAATGCGCTATTTCACATGCTGACATTACACCCCCCCAGGTACGAAATTTAAAGGAATATAATAAAGGAATATTTCACTTTTATTGTTTCACTTTAAGCATTATTAATTTCACTGCTCCCGGAAAAACGGCCGTTTAAAAAAAAAAAAAAAAGCATTGATACATGTTCCCTGGGGCAGGACTGAGGTCCCCAAACACTTTTTAGGACAAAACTTGCAGATTAGCCTTTAAAATGAACACTTTTGATTTCTCCCATAGACTTCTATAGGAAGTTTGGCGCGGCTTTACATATTACTTGCAATGCGCCGGCTGCTACGCTGGTTCATGCGCCTAATTAAGGCTTCACCCGGCGCACTAATTAAGGCATGAACCAGCGCAGCGCACAGAGGATAGTAAATCAGCCCCATTCTCAGTAGATACGCCGGCGTACTCTCTCTCTGAATCTGGCCCAGTATGTCTGTTGAGACTGCGATTACCCCAAGGGTGGTTACCCCAACATTCCAAGTACATGGGTGGAGAAAACCTGACTCCACGCAGGATAAAGGTGCTTTGCTCTATATGCCTCAGGGGGTCCCTATACTGAGTCCTCTAGGGTGTTCTCAGGGTGTTCTCAGAAGTTATGAGTGAAGAGGTGATGTCATTAGGTCTGATTCGATCTCTGGGAGCTGTTCTCAGTCGATCGGACCACCAACGGGTTATTTTTGCACACTCTTTTTGTGCTAACTGCTTATGAGCTGTACTTCACTCTGCTTCACCCCCAGACCATGGGGTTGATTTACTAAAGGCAAATAGACTGTGCATTTTGCAAAGTGCAGTTGCACTCTGCAAGAGCAGTTGCTCCAGAGCTTAGTAAATGAGGAGGAGATCTGCAGATGTGATCATCATCCAAACATAAGCAAGCATTTTTTTTTTCTTTGCACGTGATTGGGTAATCGTAAAGCTTTACCTCATTTACTAAGCTCTGGAGCAACTGCCCTTGCAAAAGTAAACAGTTTATTTGTCTTTAGTAAATCAACCCTCATGTGTCTTAGTGAGCAATATCGGTGGGAGAGTATAGACACTGCTGGGTGTGTGGACACTGCTCAGTGAGGATATGGACTCTGTTCAATGCAGAGTCAGTGTGCTGTTTTTTTTATGTATTTATGTTATGTTGTATGATTTTTTTTTTATATTTAACCTCCCTGGCGGTATTCCTGAGTCCAGATTGCATTGCAGGATACAGGGGGATACAGGGGAAGTTACTTACCATGTCCCTGGATCCTGAAATGTGTCCCCGCTGTGTGTGAGGGCTCCTCCGCTGTGTCTCCTCGCTCGATTCACAGTGCTGAGTGCTGAGCTCCGTTCCCTGGGACGTTACGACGCACGGGGACGGAGTTTGGCGCCAAATTCAAAAAGTGAAACACACAATACACATAAGGTATACTGTAATCTTACAGATTACAGTACTGTATCCAATAATTACACACACCCTTTGTCCCTAGTGGTCTGCCCAGTGTCCTGCATGCAGTTTTATATAATAAAAACTGTTCTTTCTGCCTGGAAACTGGAGATTGTCCATAGCAACCAAAAAGTGTCCCTTTACATCAAAAGTACTTTTAGACCAGCTAGAAAACAGCAATACTAAATTATAATCACTCACAGAATTGAGCGATAGCGATGTGTGGGGAAATTTGTCATCAAACAATAAAAATAATGATAGCGACAATTCTGCAAATTTCAGTGTTTTTGATTTGATTACATTATTGAATAATTTTTATTATAATTACATTATAATTTTTTTTTTAATTATCTATAGTTATTTATTATATTATAATTTATGATTTTGTGTTTCAAACTTTATCATACCCGGGATGTCTACTAGACTCTTGTTTGGACAGATTTAAGTGAGTTATTTACTAAGAATTACAGGCCTAAAATATAAAACGCCAAATTTCGATGCAAACTAATTGTACCGCTTTCAGCACCTAAAACCTGACAGAATCATACCGCCAGGGAGGTTAAAGCGGGGGTTCACCCTAAAAAAAAATTCTAACATTGCATGGAGCCGACCTATGAGACCGACAGTATGCTGTTGCCGAAAGAAGCCGAACGTCGCTGCGCAGTATAAAGCCGCACCGACGTTCAGCTTCTTTCGGCAACTCGTGACGCGCAGTATGCGCCGGTCGGAAGCACATCAATCTCAGCCTGTGATTAGGAACGCCCACTCCCACGGGGAAGCCGGGGGTGAAAATAGCCCTAAAATGGTATGTACGCAAAAAAGGGTGAACCCCCGCTTTAATGATAGGGCAAAAGTAAAATGCATACGCTTACATTAGTTTGAAAATACTAACATTTTTATTGAAGTGGTAATCAGTTATGACACCCAGTTACACACATTTCATTAGTATTTAGGGTATAGCAAAGTACTATGTGTGATATAGAATCATTTCTTTAATATCTTGAAATACTGTATAGGACCTCTTTATTTTTAAGTCATATATACTGTGTAAATAAGAGAGTAAGAGCAAGGGACTTATGCCTAGTAAAAAAAAAAAAACGCTGGAGCGATCGTCTGATAATCTAATCGTTAGCACACTGCTTTTGAGAGCCGATCACAACAGTTCATGGGAAAATATCCGAAGGTTTAAGCACGGAAATTGTTCTTGTATGATAACAGTAGGAATGATTTTTGTGTAATTAGTATAGTATTTGTACGAAGAAAATCATGTGACCAATACCTTGCATATGCAGAAACAAATAAATATATTACAATACAATATAATACATTACATCATTTGTGAAGTTGTATTATGTCTTATGATAGCATGGTCAGTTTACATGCCTCCGCCATCCAGCTCTCTCACCAGCATCTCTGCATCCCCCCCCCTCCAAATCTCTGTCATTTCCGTAGTCTGTTTGTGATGCTGATCTGCTTCCTAACCCTCCCTTTCCCTCTCCTCCTGCCTTCATTGACTAATACTATTCCCTGCCAACTGTCCCTCCCCCTCCTCTATGATGTAGATGAGTAGAAACTAAAACCAATACTCAGAAAGTCAGTGTCAGAGGGGAAAAACAGCCCCTTCCACTGGAGTCTTTCTACATGGGCACGAGAGCAGACTGAACCATGTGACTGCACAGCAGAGCTCCTATCTAAATGCACTTAGAGAAGATTTTGCAAAAAAATAAAAAAGTGTATTTATAAGACTTTACAGCCACTTTAAAACATCTGAAGAACTACACCACTGTGCTTTTATTTGCCATGTTGCATTTCTATTATTTGGAATAATGAGAACACTGTCTTTCAAAAGTACTTTATAATATTTTTTTTGCAACATTATTAGAGAGAGAGATGAGTAATCAACTCAGTTATTTCAAACTTCTTTATAGGCTAATAGTGGGTGGTGTATTATAAAGTATATGATTAAAAAAAAGACTGCAAATAATTGCAAATCAATAGTATATACAAGATAGAGTAAAATACATTTACAGACACTATAAAAAAAGCATCCATATGCAATTATGTGAATATCAGTGCTTGAAAGGCAGAAAAGGGGATGAGACACTGCCGCCATGGACCACATGAGAACACAACCCCAAAGATCCAGAAATGTATTTAAAAATGATTGCTATTTGTTAGGGTTTATAAACAAGCAAATTGTAGATGATTATGTGTGAGTGTACTCTATTTTGTCAATCATGTACAACTTATCTACAAATTGTACAACCTATGTGTAAGGAATTTCAAGGTCTATGGGGCTGTGATCTCTTCTAGTCCCTGGCAGCGCCTCTTCCCTTTGCCTGCCTTGCAAATGCTGATATCCACATTATTGCATATAGATGGTTTTTGTCATGTCTGTAAGTACACATGATAAAATGATATGTTTGCATTTTGGTTGTTTGCATATTACAGATACTAATAATATTTGTAAGGATTTATACTCTCTTTTTGTATTATGTACTTCAGATTGTTTACCCACCATTAACTTCTGAAGTTGGAAATATTCAACAAAATGTGTTGAATCAATTGCTTGTCTCTCTCCAATAATGTTGCCATTATACTATAAATGTACTCATTATTCAGAATAGCAGACAGGCTACATGGGGAATATGAGCATGGTGGTATAGTTCGTAAGATGTTTCATTGAGCATGAGTCTTGTTGCATCAGTTTTAATCATGTATCATTTTATGACTATTCAAATAAAAATGATCCATTTTATTATCCTGTATGTACTTCAGGAATTTTCTTTGGTACCTTGAAAGTCCCTTACTCTTTATCTCCTAAGTATTGATTATACTCGGGATGTTGGTACCATAATACACATTGAACAATCAAAGGTCCAGATACACCTTGTATGGTACATTTCAATCATGAATATGTGTTATTAATGTGTTTTAACAATTATAATATTTTAACCTAAAATAGCATATGAGCAGTTAGTCGGGATTCCATGGTTTACCTATTGATATTCATGGTACCAGACAAAGCAGCATAGGAGATCATTTACCAAATGTCATTTAGATCTTTATTGTTTTTATACTGTTTTAACTGTCTAGCAGTTCATTATTAACTGGAAGGAAAAATTAAGCACAAGTCAACAAAATATCCACCCAAAAATGGAACTTCAGCTTTAGGTACTCGTGAACCCCTGACATGCCACATTTGGCATGCCCTTTTTTTTGGGGGAGGGGGGGAGCTGGTACCTAGTTTTTGTAAGGTTAGTGGTTCAACTAGACTTGTTTTTTTTAGGACTTCCGGATGTATGGAGCTCTCTGATGCATCGGCGAGTCAGAACACACACAGCAATATGGTGAATCCAAATCTAGACTTTATTTTTCATGCGCTCTGCACCTAATCAAAACATACAAGAAAAGGGCCACCCTTGGCTCAGCCAATCGTTTTTAAGTAATTAGGTTATACAAGTAATACAGTACGTCACAATTATACAACGTGTAACCCTCTGTTCTGAGAGCATGAAAGCAATCTATTTTCTGTGCAACCAGCTAAACCTTGTGTCTACCCGCACGCCTTATCTATGTTATTGTTCTCTGCTCAGTACATAATAACATTTTGCAAGGTTGTTCCTAGCTTCTGTGTAATCACTCCGGTTCTGGGTTAAAGGATACATCTCATACAAGCATTGATATTATGGGGGAACTCTAGCAAGCCTTACAATGCATTGATATTAGGGGGGAACTCTAGCCAGCCTTACAATCCCTCCTTTGATCGTGTAGGCCCTAGCCTACACCGATCACTCATTATACCATTTCTCCTCTATGGTCAACATTGCCATGCTGACCTTCTCACCCCTTTTTACATGGGGGTTAGTCATTTTCCTGGGATTGCAATAAGGAGAACACAACATGTAACAATTGGTGACAAGAAACATATTTTGCAATTCGGGCCAATGTGGAGTTGGTAAGTTGTCTGAGACCGAAACGGGGACACAAATTGAGGCCAGTCTTTGACAATGTTCAGGGTAGTTGCACTTGGACCTGTTCCAATCCTTGGATCAAGTCCTCCAGTTGTGCGGCTTGTTGATCCCTCCTTTTCTGCTTTTCTGTCCGTGCCTCCGGAGTTGGAAGTGAAAAAGGGGGGTCTTCTTTATCCGGGATGCATGGATCCATTGTGGTCCCTGGGAAGTAAGTACAGCTGTTCTGGAGACCTTTTTCTACTTTGTGTGGGCCGTTGTAAACGGGTCCTATATGTTTTCTCACTGCAAGTTTTTTATTAGGACTTTGTCTCCCGGTATGACCTGGTGGATCGGATCTGTGGAAAGAGGAGGAAAGGTGACAGCCATTGCTTCATAATTTTCGCTAAGTGTACTTACCAGATTACTCACGTACTCTTCCTGAAGGGAGTAAAGGTTAGGATCCACTTGGGGATCTTAATTTTCCACAAACCATGTCCTCTTTTGTACTGGCCTACCTATTGAAATTTCATAAGGAGAAAGTCCATTTCTTGAACTAGGGGTGTTTCTGATTTGGTATAGTATCAAGGGTAAGTGTACGAGCCAATCTTTTAAAGTTCCTTGCGTGGCTTTCCTATTTGCAATGGACATCCCCACCTAGGAATGATTCCCTGCGTGAGTATGTGCACTACTGTCTGTGTGTCTTCTCTTGTGTTTTTTTTTTTTTTTTTATAAATTCTTTATTTATTTCAAGAATTACTTTACAGGATTATACATTGTGGTTCAACCACTTACTTAAACTATATTATCAAATTATTAGAGAGATGGTAAGGGACACAAAAAAGATTACGCACCCCACCATCCCCCCTCCCGCTTCCATCCTGATTTAGCAATACTTCTCCTATTTCCTCTCATTTCTATCTGTCTCTTGCAACCCTATCCTCCCCCCACCCCTACCCCCCAAAAGAAAAAAAAAAAAAAAGAAAAAAAAAAAAAAGGAAGAGGGCGTCTGCTGCTTATTCCCCGCTCCCCATCCCCGCCTCCCCCCTATACCTCTCATATGGGGCCCATATCGATTTGTATCTCTCATCCTGATCTTTCAATGTCATTGTTAGGTTCTCCATTTGTTGGATCTCTGCCACTTTAGCGAGCCATTGTGCTCTTGATGGGGGCAGTTCCTGTTTCCACAAAGCTGGGATACACGCTCTTGCAGCTGTAATAAGATGTCTTATCAGTGAGTTTTGGTATTTTTCCATTGTCATTGGAATGTCTAATAGTAGAACCGCCAATGGTCTATCCGCCAGATTAAATCCTGTAATGTTATCAGTTATTTCTATTACCATTTGTCAGAATTCTTGTATTTTTCTACACTTCCACCAGATGTGCACTAATGTCCCTTCCGCTTCCAGACATCTCCAACAGATTTCTGATGTATCTGGGTATATTCGGTGTAGTACCGTTGGTGTTCTGTACCATCTTGTTAATATTTTATAGCCCCCCTCCTCATATTTACTTGCTACTGATGCTTTATGCGTGAATCTCAGAATCTTATCTTTTTGTTCTTCTTTGAATGTTAGTTTCAGGTCTCTCTCCCATGCTTGTAAGAATTTAAATTCTTGTGGTATATCTAGATTTACTAATATTGCATAAAAATGTGACAGAGAGTGTCTTATTGCCTTCCCTTCTAGGCATAATTGTTCGAATTTGGATGGAGTCCTGACTGTCGTGTAGATACCTGCCTTTGTTCTGAGAAATGCTACTAGTTGCATTAGCCTCAAAAAGTCTAGTTCCTGCATCCCTTCTCTTTCCAGCTCTCCCCTTGTCATTAATCGGTTATCTTTTGAGAAGTGGATGACCCTATTTATACCTCTCTGTCGCAGGGCCTTGAACCTTGGGTCTGTCATTCCCATTTGAAAGGCATTAGTTCCCAGGATCGGTGCGAGAGGGCTTGGGTCTTCTGACAGTTTCGTTTTTTCAAAAATCTTTTTGATAATTTGTATGGTAGCTCCTATCATAGGGTGTTTCTTTACCTCTGGTGTTATTTCACTATCTGGGGTCCATGCCAATCCTTCTAATGGTACCTCTACCGTCGCTTGTTCCATTCTTATCCACGGCTTTTCATTCCGCCCACACCAATCCACGACTTTAGCTATATGTGCTGCCTCTTGGTATTTTAGTAGATCTGGGAGTCCAATCCCCCCTTTCCCCTTGGGTAAAGATAGAATGGTCCTGCTTATCCTTGCTGGTTTCCCAGCCCATATAAATTTCAAAAATCTTAATTCTCTTAAATAGCTTTGAGGGATTTTAATTGGTAGGGTCTGTATGATATATACAATTTTTGGGAGCACATTCATCTTTAATATGTTTGTCCGCCCGAACCACGTAAAGGTCCCATTTGTCTAGGTCTGTTTTTACACGCCTTGCCAGCGTAGCATAATTGAGCTCAAAAAGTCTATTTAAACACCCCGATATCTTTGTGCCCAAATAATTTATATGAGAGTCTGTCCACTTGAAATCAAAATTTGTTTTAATCCGCTCCAGTAGTTCCGTTTTAACTTCTATTCCTAATGCTTCTGTTTTCCCATAATTGACTTTGAAGTTGGACAGCTTCCCATACTCTCTTATTTCTGTCATTAGACATGGTAAGGAGATAGTTGGAGATGTTATAAAAAAATTAAATCATCCGCGAATGCCGCTACTTTCTGTATCTCTCCTTTGGCTGCTAGCCCTCTAATATCCTCGTTCGCTCGAATTTTCCGCAGGAAAGGCTCCATAGTCAACACAAAGATTATGGGCGATAGGGGGCAGCCTTGTCTTGTCCCATTTCGAATATCGAATGGGTCAGATATCTTACCTTCTATTTTAACTTTCGCGCGTGGTTCTGAGTATAGATTCGTAAACCAACTCAACATTCCTTCCCTCAGTCCTATATGCTTCAGTGTTGCTTTCAGGAATGACCATTCCACTCGATCAAACGCTTTTTCTGCGTCGCTAGCTACTAATATCATTGATTTCTTTTGCTTCTGAGCTAGGTGTATTGCGTTTACCACTCGCTGTGTATTCTCTCTTCCCTCTCTTCCTGGTATAAATCCCACTTGGTCTGGGTGTATCAGATCTGGAATGAATTATATTAGCCTACTAGCAAGGATCTTAGTGAAGACTTTTAAGTCCACGTTTAATAGTGATATAGGGCGGTAGCTGGCACACTGTGATGGATCTTTACCTTCTTTTGGAATAACTACTATATGTGCCATTAATGTTTCATTTGGTATTTTATTTCCTTCCCTTAGTGAGTTAAAAGCTGATGTAAATCTTTGTGCCAGTTTCTCCGAGAACAATCTGTAATATGTTAGGGTAAACCCATCTGGACCTGGTGCTTTACCCAATTTTAATATTTTTAAGGCATCCATAAATTCCCCTGTTGTGATTGGCTCGTCTAATTTCCTTGCTATATCCTCTGGTATTTTTGGCATCAAGGTGTCTGTTATATATTCCCTAGCTTTTTCCATTTTCTCTTTTTCCTTCTCTGCTGACCATTTATCAACTAGCTGATATAGCTAGTTATAACTACTTTATCTTCTAGCTGATATAGTTTCTCGTAGTATTTTTTAAAGCTATTTGCGATTTCTTGTGGTGTGCTGACTATTTCATCGTTTGATGTCTTAATTTGTGTGATCTGATTACCTTTGTGTGCTTCTCTCAAAGCATTTGCTAAGATTCTACCTGGTTTATTTCCGAATTCGTAGAATGATCTTTTCCCCCTTGTTAATTTAGCTTTAGCTTTATCTATCAGCAGGAGATTTAATTTTTCTCGCGCCGAATCCAATTCTAGTTCTATAGCCTGGGCCTGTGATTTTTTATGTACTGTTTCTAGTTCTCCGATTCGTTTAAACAATGTGTCTATCTGTTCGTTTAATATCTTTTTTCTATGTGCTCCCATTGCGATGAGGATACCTCTCATTACACATTTGTGCGTTTCCCACAGGAAAAAGGGGGTTGTCTCATTTTATTGTACAATCTGTTGGAGCATGGTCCGAGAGCGTAAAGGTTCCAATATTGGCCCCCATTAACAATGGTGCTACATTTTGCGGAATAAAGACATAGTCGATTCTGGTGTACGACTTATGTCTTGCTGCAAAGAACGTGTAACCCCTCTCTTGTGTGTGTACTGTTCTCCAGCTATCAATCATTTGTAGTTCTTGGAGGAGTTTTTTAGCTTTCCTTAATTTGATATAAGACAGTTGAGAGATACCTTTCGATGTATCTTTTATAGGATCCAGGGCTATATTCAGGTCGCCCCCTATCACCAAAATTCCCTCCCTGTGTTGGTGGACTTTTTGTAGACATAGTTCTAGATAGTTTATTTGGTCAGCATTTGGCAAATTTATAGTTACCAACGTGGTTTTCTTTTGATTCAGAGTCCCTTTAACGATTAACATACGACCCACTTCATCTTTGATCACCGCGGATTCCTTCCACTTCACCTGTTTGGATATCAAAATAGATACCCCACATGATTTTGAGTTCTGTGATGTACTATGATATGCTATTGGGAACTTGCGATTTTTCAAGTTCGGGGTTTATTCTCCCTTAAAGTGGGTTTCTTGTATAAATGTAACCTGAGATTTTAGTCTATGTATTTCTTTCTCTTTTTTCCGCAATATTTAGCCCTTTTACGTTATACGATGTGAATGTTATATTCGACATTTTCTTCTTTCTGTTTCCCTTCCTTTTTCCCGGGGGGGGGAGGGGGGGAAAGCGGGGACTTTAGCCACAAAAAAAAAAAAAAAAAAAACAACCCTTATTCCCCTACGCTCGAATTGCTCCTCGCGTCTGTGGTCGTTCGGTGTCCTTCAGAGACCCAACTGCCACAGAAAAAAAGAAAAAAAAGAAAAAATTCAAAACGCCTCCGGCTTCTCCTCCACCCGGAGGAAAGGCGTTTATTGTGGGGGTTTCAATAGAGCATGGCAGTGCTTGTGCTCGGTGTTCCCTTCCGTGGCCCTTTCTCTTCTATTCCTTATTTAACCTTCTTTCTCTCTTATCAAATATAGTTTTACTTTTTATGCCTTTATACATTTTTACATTCTGCTTCCCTCTCCTCTCCCCCCCCCCTCCCCCCCCCTGTGTACTCTAAGATATTTTCCTCCCTCTCCCCCCTCCCTCCCTATGGTCCTCAACCTGCCCATCCTATGTATCTTTATTAGTATATCAATGTTATATGTGTATACGCCAACATTTTCTTTTACATAAACAAAATCATATAATTCATCTTCAAATAGATCATACTTTTCTACGTCGTTTCATATTCTTCCCCTAAAATCTCTCCTTCCCTCTATATTAATATTTACACCAATCCCCTTCTAGCTCCCGTCCTGCCTGGTCTGCCCCTTCCCCCCTTCTCCCCCTTCTCCCCTTACTCTCTCTCCCCCTTATAGTGTAATTCACTCATTTTCGTGTGTTCCCCCACCTTATCCCGGTTATATTGTGGGCCCCTATGGGACTACAGGGAAATCATGTTCCAAATAATTAGTGTCTTTAACCATATTACCTTAAACCCTCCATTGTTACTTATCTATCCCCTTCATTCCTACCCCCTTGATGTCCCCTCCCCCCTTCCCTCACCCTTATCTACCCCTCTTCTGCCTCCACGTAATCTGTGTTTAATCCTCCCTCCCCACCCTTTTAACTGATATCTTAACCAAGCAAAAAAAAAAAAAAAAAAAACCTAGTGACTAATCATATGCAGAAATCATATTATTAACAATCCTAAGGATATCCTCATCACACACAGTGTTTTTTCAATCCACCTTACCCACCCTATCCCCCCCCCCACAGTCCAGGTCGAAAGAGAGAAAAAGAACTTGCTTCCATATTCAATGGTCTACCTGCCCAACCATACTGAAAAAAAGATAGAGGGCTGAGAAAAAAAAAATCACCAAAAAGTTATTTGCCAGGGGGAGGAAAAGAGAGAAGAAGAAGAAAAAAAAAAAAAGCCAAAAAGGGCTATCCTGATGCTCTTCTCCAGTCGGGGGATTAAGAAGAGAGGAGGGAGAGAGAAGAGCAGAAGTCAGTATCCCTTTGCTTCATTCTCCATCTCATGCAAAAAAAAAAAAAAAAAATGTAATTCCTTTCTCGAGAGACTTTTGTTTACTGTTCTTCAGTATTGGAATTTTCTACTGGCTTTCTGAGCTCCGGCCTCGCTGTCTTGACCCATCCCTATTGGGGGTTATCTGTACTTCTCTCCAATTTGGTACTTCAATGGCTTCAGACCCTAGAAATTTGAATAGTTCTGGTAACTGATCTGTATCATCTAAATGGAACGTTTCTCCATCTTTCTTAATATTCAGAGATATCGGGTACCCCCAGCTGTACGATCCCCCTTTCAGACGGATATGGTCTAATAGGGGTTTCATTTTCCTTCTTCTAGCTCTCGTCTGCTGACTTAAATCGGGGAACACTTGGATTGTGTCCTTATTTATTTCCAACGGGCCTTTCTGCCACGCCGCTCTCATTATCGCCTCCTTTATCCTAAAAAAATGCACTCTGCAGAGCACGTCTCTTGGGGGTTCTTTTATCGGATAGGGACCTGTTGGGATCCTATGTACCCGGTCAAGCTCAATTTGATTATCCGATGATTTTCCCAATATCTCATTGAGAGTGTCTGACACTCTCCCTCTTAGATCCGCTGTAGTTACTGCCTCTGATATGCCTTTTATCCGTATATTGTTCCTTCTGTTTCTGTTTTCATTTTCTTCTACCTGTAGTTGTAATGTTAGCAGCCTCTGATGCTGCGCTCTGATTACGTTTTCCAAATGATCTACCCTGGCATCTGTCAGTCCTTGTGCTTTCGTACAATTTGACACCTTTTTATCTAGAGTTTCTGCGTTAAACCGTATCTCTTCCATTTCCGCCTTCAGAGGGCCCAGCCATTTACCCAATCATTTCTTGAATATCGTCTTTGGTAGGGAGAGAGTTTAAAACATTTTTAATATCCAGGTCCCCCTCCTCATTCCCCTCGAGCTTTCTGGCCCTATGTGGGCCATTATTGTCAGCCATAAATACTGTAGCCGTCATAGAGTTTCCGCCACCTCCACTTGCCTTATTGGCCATGTCTGCATTATTATCTTGAACAATACGTTGTATGATACCACTGTCTCTGTCTGGCAACAATACAGTTTGAGATGTCATGTGACTGTCTGCGATATTGTGCTCACCTGACATGTCCTGCTGCGGCTTTGGCTGCACCTCCGTTGTTGTCTTTTCCTCTGGTATCTGTGCCTTTTTGGGTTGTGAAAGCTGATATTGGCTCTGAAAAAAACTCTGAGGGATCTGAGGTAGGTGTAGGTGTAGGTGTCTTTATATTTAAATGCTCTTTTGTTTCAGCCTTCTGGGCGCCTTTCTCACTTCCAGCCTGGGATTGCTGCCGTGTTACATACACGTGGGGGGGATTATTCCCGGCTTGCTTCCCCTGTTTTCTCATCAGCCACTTCTCTCTCTCCTTCTCGGATAAACCACTGCTGCCGTATATTTGTCCGCTCTGCACTTTACGTCCTATGCCCTCCACCAGAATTGCTGTATACAGTCAGGTGTATTTCTCAGCACCGTCTGACTGTTTTTGTATCTGCTCGTAAAGGAGGAGGGGGATGCTCGGAGCTTGGTGCCTGATATCCAATATTTACACCAGTGTTTACTCAGCTTAGCTCCTCTGTACCTGGATGTCTGAAGCCGCTTTACCGCTCCTCTCCGCACCACGCTGTTTGTTCCCTCTCGCTCCTATCAGCGTGTCAGCATAGGAACAGCATGGAGTCAGCTTGGGGTCAGCTTGGAGTCAGCACGGGTCCATGGTCCATAAGCCATCCTCTGTTGTTCCAATTGTTTGCGAGTGGGTGAGTAAATGAGTGAGTGTCTGCTCCCCCGCTCCTCCACTCCAGCCTGCTTATTCACTCTCTCTCTCCCCGCAACTAGCTCAGCGAGATCAGCTGTTCAATTGTCTGATTTTGCGATCAGCTGTTCGGCTTGCTCGGATGTTTCAGAAGCCTCCCGTGCTTCTCAGAAAGGCCATGTCAGGACACCTGCACTCACACACGCACGCTGTGTCTCACACCGTCATACTCAGTCACGCCCCCGTACCTTCTCTTGTGGTTTTGAATGCTTCCACCCATCGTGAGAATACATCCACGATGACCAAAAGGTATTCTTGCTCTGTCCCTTTCTTTGGCATGTGGGTGAAATCTTTTTGGAGATGAAAGGTGTAGTAGGATACGGGAGGTGTTCATGTTTCACCTTGTGTGGTATGTTTGGATTATTCCTGATACATGTGATGCACCGTGACACATATGCTTTTAACAAGCTTGGGTAGATTTGTGACAAAGTAATCCTTCAGTAAAATGGTATTGGGCCATAAACAAAGATGCACTAGCTGCTGGGATGCATCATGTCCTGACAAAAATGCACTAGCGGTGATGCATCATGTTCTGTCTTCCCCTCTTCGAGGAAAAGTCCATTTATGGTCTTTTCCGAGTCATCCCTCACCCAAACCTTCAAATCTTTCTCTGTGGCATGTGTCTGGATATCTAACAATGAATGATCTAGCAGTGCTAATTCAGGTGTTAGTACTGGCATTTTGGTATATGCTGGCTGCTCTAGTAGCTGACTCTAATAACAGCAGAATCTACAAAACCCTTGTGTATATCAGATAAAACAGTGGAAGTCATAAATGACCTGGGAGAAGTGTCCCATTGAGCAATGTGTATACAGTCATGCTGTGACACTACCTCACCCTGTTCTCCTATTTAATCCCAAAAAGGCATTAAAATCCTAGCTTTTGGAGTAACTCCATATCCGCCCAATCTTTGAGCAGGCATGTGTTGGGTGTGAATATTTTAAGTAACATTGTAGTTGGTCTGCCCAGGGTAAATAATGTTGCCATCCCCTACCACCATCGCTCAGAAGGCATACCTTAAACCTGAACTGGGACCACCCTTGGGAAAAAAAACCCACAGGGCAAAGCTCTCCACCATGTTTTTTTTTGGCGAGGACACCTGTCATAATCTTACAATTGTCCCATGCATACAAACATAGTGAGGAGGCCAGGTCTGGGTGTTACAACCACAGCACTTTTCAGATACCTTTACTTGGGCACCCGGATATATCTTTTATATTTCCAGAAGGGAGGTTCAGCCCTTGGTTACACCTTTGGTAACAGGTAAAACAAGAAGTGGTATACTAAAAAACCAACTGTGGTGAACCCTGTCTCTATCCCATGTTCATTTACTAGGGCAGCCATAACTGCTTGTGACTGAAGACATGTTCCATGTGTCAGTCTGCGGGGCTGTGGAGGGGTCAGAATGGCTGGCAGACATAACGGATCCCATTGATTCCAAAGTTGCCCCCTGTGGACCACTTGTTCTTCTCGTTCTGGGGTCCTTAAAGTTGAATTATTTTGCCCAGCTATACTGGGCCAGAACTAGGTGGAAGCTGTGAGTTGCACAGACCCATCAAGTGTCTGGGGCTGTAACGCGGCATCCTTAGCCGCCTGGTCTGTTTCCATATGTGAGCCTCAAATGCTAGGATAGCTACCTCAGCAAGAACCTGGAAAGCTGAAAACAGCCAATAAATCTAACTTATTGCTTGATTGATTTACCTGCCGAAGTAAAACAAACTACTGGCCTTTTTAGTGAAACCAAAAATCCCTCTGTCTTTATATATAAATATATCCACCGACCCCGAGCAAAGGATCCAACGACTCTGAATACAGAGTGTCCTTCTCGGTGAAAACTCAACCCGTCCTTACAACCAGCCTCCAAAGAGTAACTACATACTGTAGCAGGGCCGATCTATGTGTAGGTGTGGTCTCGCAGGTGGGCTTGCAATGTGGTCTGGAGCATAATTGCGTAGACAACAAAGGTACATAACCCTGAGGATATTATCCACCAGGTTAGTCATCGACCGTGAATGAATACATTTCCAAAAGATTGGCTAGTCCACAAGGTGATGCCTTCTCCTCGTCCATCGGGACGCTAAAAAATATTCGCTAAACCAATCACTATGAAGTGAAGTGGGTAGCATTAGATAAAAACTGGTGCTCCAAGTATAACTAAACTGTTAATTTCCCTCAAGTCCTGTATTAGCGGCTACAGGGTTTATAGAGGTGTTCTAGAGTGATATCCAGTATCCCCTCTTCTAGAATTTTTTTAACCACTTAACGACCGCCGCATGTACATATACGTCGGCAAAATGGCACGGACAGGCAGAACGACGTGCCCGCACGTCGCTGCCTAGACGTGGGTCCGATTGGAACCCCCCCGGTACATACGGCGGTCGTTAATCGTGTGGGAGCGATCTGGAATGAGGGGGCGGCTATTTGTTTCTAGCCGCCCCCTCACGATCGCTCCCCAGAGCTGAAGAACAGGGAGAGCCGTATGTAAACACGGCTTCCCCGTGCTTCACTGTGGCGGCTGCATCGATCGTGTCATCCCTTTTATAGGGAGACACAATCGATGACATCAGACCTACAGCCACACCCCCCTACAGTTGTAAACACACACTAGGTGAAACATAACTCCTTCAGCGCCCCCTGTGGTTAACCTGTGGTTAACTCCCAAACTGCAACTGTCATTTTCACAATAAACAATGCTGTGAAAATGACAATGGTCCCAAAAATGTGTCAAAATTGTCCGAAGTGTCCGCCATAATGTCGCAGTCATGAAAAAAAACGCTGATTGCCACCATTAGTAGTAAAAAAAAAAAATTAATAAAAATGCAATAAAACTATCCCCTATTTTGTAAACGCTATACATTTTGCGCAAACCAACCGATAAACGCTTATTGCGATTTTTTTTACCAAAAATATGTAGAAGAATACGTATCGGCCTAAACTAAGGTAAAAAATGTTTTTTTATATATTTTTGGGGGATATATTTATTATAGCAAAAAGTAAATATTGAATTTTTTTCAAAATTGTCGCTCTATCTATAGCTCAAAAAATAAAAACCGCAAAGGTGATCAAATACCACTAAAAGAAAGCTCTATTTGTGGGAAGAAAATGATGCAAATTTCGTTTTGGTACAACATTTGCATGACCACGCAATTACCAGTTAAAGCAGCGCAGTGCCAAATTGTAAAAACACCTCTGGGCATTTAGCTGCATATTGGTTTGGGGCTTAAGTGGTTAAACTATACATTTTTGACTATGCCTCAGAATAGGGTGTCAGCATCACTACAATCGCTCACTAATACACAGATTAGGCTTAATAAGCGTTTAAAGTGTTATGTTCCTTTAAGATGTGATGTTTATAAAAACCTCCGTGATTTTTGGCCAAATGGCAATATTTTGCATGGAGATACCCTAATATGTGGCTGTTAATGTGCAAAAATCAGTTTTTCAAAATAAACTTCCTGTTAAGAGATATACCTATTTGGCATCCTGCCAACTATTTTTATTATAGGGGGGGGATTTTACTGGGCTGTGGCTTGCACCAGAGGACTAGGGCAATTTTGAACTTGGCATCCTTCTTCTCCCATCTGCTCTGACCCTAGCGTGTTCAAATCAGTGCCCTGCCATTTCCAACCCATCTCTTTCCAAAAAACGGAACGCTATTCTGATCCGCTGAATCCAGATGGATGGATACCCTATTTTCCATCTGTCTGGCGGATCGAATTAAAATGGACAGGTGGTTCGTTTTCATCCGATCCCCCATAGAGGAGAACGGGGCTCTGCACAGTGAGCAGAGATGGACCTGTCATCCGCCGGCTCAGCGGGGATCAACAAAGCGATCCCCGCTGAGCAAACGGAGTCCGTCAAAACAGACAGCCCCGTGTGAAAGGGGCCTTAGAAAGTAATTATGTCAGTGGTGCAGTACTCGGTAACATACATGCAACCAGGTAATTAGCATTTTCAACAGGGGGTTAAAATTGCCAGCTCATGTATTCTTTTCATGACAGATTTACTCTATACCAAGACATCTTTAAAAATAAAGCATACCCTTTTATTACCTCCTAGGGTATTTGTGGGGCAGTGGGGGGGCTTATTGCAAGACACATTATGGGGTCTAAGAACAAAAAAATTTGCGCTAACCAGAAACAGAATAAATGAAGAAAAAATATGTAGGTATGTTAACACCGAAGGCAGCAATAAACAGTGCATATACACATAAATAACATAGGAAAAGAAAAACTGCGCCAACTCTAATAGCCAGCTATAAAACTGGAAAACATGTTCAATATAAATTAAAACGTAAAATCAAATATTGAAAAATTGACTGATAAATTAATTAGTCCAAAATAAATGTCCTGATGAAAAAAGACACTGAATATGCAGCAGGAAACTGTTTCTATTCTGGGGACTACGTGATCTCTGAGTGGAAGGGCTGCCACTCTATCTCTGTGTGGAGGATTTGATTCGCTGGATATCAGGCTCTTCTCCCCTGGAGATTTTTCCCTTGGATGACTGTGATTAGGATTCCTCTGGATTGGTTATCAACATAAGAGCGGTGTATCTTGTTTAAGGCTATTCCCTCTTAGCTATCCGGTAAGAGGCTATCTATGTGGTGGTGGCTTCACTGATTTGTAAGGCCTCGTACACACAACCGGATCTATCCGCTGGGATTTATGACGGATTTCAAGCGGATAAAAATTTCTTAGCATGCTAAGAAATCTATCCGCTTGAATCCTGTCCAGCGGATTGATCCGGTCGTCTGTACAGACTCACCGGATCAATCCGTCCGCTCCCCTCCCTCGCATGCGTCGTAACGATTCGACGCATGCGTTGAAGTACTTACCTTCCAGCGTCGCGCACGTCGCCGCGTCGTCGTCGCGGCGACGGCGCGACACGTCACCGCGGATGTATTCCGCGCGGATTTTGATCCGATGGTGTGTACAAGCCATCCAATCAAAATCCGGAGGAGGAATCTCCACTGGAAACGGTCCGGCGGACCGTTTCCAAAGGAGATCCCCTCGTGTGTACGGGGCCTTATACCTCTCACTGTGGTGTAATCAAAATCCAGCTGTACAGTTTCCTGCTGCATATTCAGTGTCTTTTTTAATCAGGACATTTATTTTGGACTAATTCATTTATCAGTCAATTTTTCAATATTTGATTTTACGTTTTAATTTATATTGAACATTTTTTCCAGTTTTATAGCTGGCTATTAGAGTTGGTGCAGTTTTTCTTTTTCTACATTATGGGGTCTGTTTTAAAAAAATCACTGGGTGAATGTCACAAGCATTCACCCACCGTTCTCAAATTATGGTTATATTTTGTTTAAATTTGTTTATCTCATATGATATTCAGCCCATTTACTGGCTACAATATGGCATTTTCCTGATATATCTCAATCAGGAAAAATGGTATTATGCCACAAGATGGAGCAGACAATCATATGATATGGTTCAATAAAGCAAACAATGGGCCGAATTTGTTAATGTATTTTGAAAAATTAGTGTGACTTTCATCCAGCATTTTTTTATAAATAGATCCTAAGAGATCTGCTGACAAAGTTTTGTCATTCAAAACTTTCTTAGTTTCTTTCTGTGTTATTCAGACATAAACAACAAAATTAGTTCTGGCTTATTAGATAGATTACCTTTAAAGCACGTAACCTGCCTTGCATGTGAACTAGTCTAGTTGTCATAGATCCAGTAATTTCTATATTCCCCAAATACCGTGGGGCATATGTACTTTCTGGCTGTTTTAATTATATCAAAGAAAATCTCTTCGGTATTTATAGACTGTTATTATATATTGTTCACAGTTAATTTAATGCAGCCCTCTGAAAACCACATGGTATGTAATCTAATTAAACAAATGTGATTCAAATGTGATTAAAGTTATTAATGCGTATGGAACTGTGAAAATATGAGCTTACTTTAGTCGGATTACATTTTCTAAGGCTTATTAGTTTCATTTATCAAATACTATTTTTTCTATCTTATGCATGCCTTTGGTTGGTATCTCCGAATTAATATTGCACATTGTGCTGCCAATTGTTATTTTTTTTTTAATTATTAATTAAAACATAAAAAAAGGGACTATGAAAATTGCAATCAAAGGTAAGAAAGGATGCATGGGAGTTTTATTACTTTTAGGTAACAAACGTATATTTCTTTAAATTTCAGTTGAAAAGAAGAACATATGGGCCTCTACTGCAGTTCACTGGAAAGATCAAAAATATTTTTCCAGTGTAGTGCTTTTTATATAAAGCAATCTTATAAATGTTGTAACATAAAAGTACCTCAACTGACCTTGTCTGGTAAAGGTTTGTTAGCTTAGTATTTATTGCACAAAACTGTCAAAATGGTGTATAACATTTTGTACTTCCCCATTATAGTCTTCATATAAATTGTTACATAATCAGATACAATTTATATTATAGTGCACAATTTCCTAGCACAAAATAGTACCTTGCAGAATATTGCAAATAAAAATCCATCACTGCACAATCTTAGGAGTAGCAATATCTTATTGTACTTATGGTACACCTCAGCTTTTTCTTTTGCTTTTTTTTTTTCAAAGCAACATTGTTTTATTATATCATCATGATCAGTCATAGACCAGTTCCAGGAAACCATAACTCGTAGACAACGGTTCACTGTTTGTAAATTGTAAGGCTCCATGCACACTGAAGCTGATAAAAGCAAAAAAAAAAAAATCGGCAGTAGCTGGTGCCGGCCTTTTTGAGCGTTTTTAGGGGTTTTTGAGCGTTTCGCATTTTTGAGCGTTTTCCCGCAAAAAAAAGTCACTTTGAACGCAAATTTCGGGCGTTCAGAAAAAAAGCCAATAAACTCCAAAGCTCATTAACACTAAAAAACGCCCAGGTGTGCATAGAGTTCAGTTTATGGGCTTTAAAAAAAAAAGCCAAAACACCAATAAACTGCAGTTTATCAGCTTCAGTGTTCATTGAGCCTTAAGATGCACAGCTACCTTTATTTAAAAAAAAATTACTATGTCAAAAACATAATACTTATAAAAAGAATTTGTATAAACAAATTAGCTGTAGAAAATCTGTATGGAAACATCAATAACATATTGGTCAGCAAGTCTGATTAAAACATTTTCCATGGCTCATTCCCAATGTTAACAAGGCAGGGAAAATATCACTATGTATTTGTGGTAAATAATATTTTAACCTCCCTGGCGGTATGATTCTGTCTGAAAAAACATGCTGAAAGCGGTACAATTATTTGCAAGGAAATTTGGTGTTTTATACTGTAGGCCTGTGATTTTTAGGAATAACTCACTTAAATCTGACCAAACAAGAATCTAATAGGCATCTCGGGTATGACATTTTTTTAAAAACAAAATTTTAAATTATAATATAATAAATAATTATAAATAATTATAGAAAGTAATAATATAATAAAAATAAAAATTATTCAATAATGTAATCAACTCAAAATCACTGAAATTTTCTCAGTTGCAGAATTGTTGCTGTCATTATTTTTTTTTTTTATGACGAATTTCCACGCAAATCGCTATCGCACAATTCTGCAAGTGATTATAATGTATTATCGCTGTTTTCTAGCTGATCTAAAACCATTTTTGACATAAAAAGACACTTTTGGTTGCTATGGACAATCTACAGTTTTCAGGCAGAAAAAAAGGTTTTTATTATATAAAATGACATGCAGGGCACTGGGCAGACCACTAGGGACAAGGGGGGTGTGTTTTTTTTTACATACAGTACTGTAATCTATAAGATTACAGTATACTGTATGTAATGTGTTTGTTTACTTTTTTGAATTTGGCGCCGATCTCCGCTCCCGTGCGTCGTAACGTCGCAGGGAACGGAGATCGGCGGCACAGGAGGACGCTGTGTGAATCGAGCGAGGTCCCGCTCGCTCACACAGCGTGGTGACATCGCTGGATCCAGGAGAAGGTAAGCCAGCGCACGCTGCAGGCTCTGCATGTCTACCCCGAGCGTGACTCGGGGATACCGATCGCAGCAAGAAAAACCCACCCCGAGTCACGCTCGGGGTTACCGCCAGGGAGGTTAAAAAGATACATAATTTTGGTTATTGTATTGTTCATAAGATCAACAGAGTGATAAATATCACAGACTAAAGTATACACACTGGGGTAGATTCACGTACCTTTAGGCGGGCATAGCGTATCTCCTATACGCTACGCCGCCGTAACTTTGAGAGGCAAGTTTGGTATTTTCAAAGATTTTGCCGCCGAAGTTACGGCAGCGTAGCGTATTAGGGCCGGCGTAAGTCTGCCTAATTCAAATGTTGAAGCTGTGGGCGTGTTTTATGTATATTAACTGTGACCCCACGTAAATGATGTTTCGATCAAACGGCGCATGCGCCGTCTGTGGACGTATCCCAGTGCGCATGCTCCAAATGACGTTGGCAAATCGTCATGCTTTCGACGTGAACGTAAATTACGGCCAGCCCCATTCACGGACGAGTTACGCAAACAACGTAAAATTTGGAAAATTTGACGCGGTTCCGACGTCCATACTTAACATTGGCTGTGCCATGTTTTTGGTGGTTTATCTTTACGCCTGAAAACCCCTTACGTAAACAGCGTATCTTTACTGCGACGGCCGGGCATACATTCGTGAATAGTCGTATCTAGCTGATTTACATATTCTAGGCGTAAATCAGCGTACACGCACCCCACGGCCAGCGTAAATATGCAGTTAAGATACGACGGCGTAGGAGACTTACGCCGGTCATATGTTAGCAATATTTAAGCGTATCTCAGTTTGAGAATACGCTTAAAGCGGATGTGCCATGGGAACAAAATATTAAAAGCCAGCAGCTACAAATACTGCAGCTGCTGACTTTTAATAATAGGACACTTACCTGTCCTGGAGTCCAGCGCCGATCGCAGCAGAGCACGAGCGATCGCTCGTCACTCTGCTGTTCCCCCCGCCATCCACGCTGAGGGAACCAGGAAGTGAAGCGCTGCGGCTTCACTGCCCGGTTCCCTACGGCGCATGCGCGAGTCGCACTGCGCCCGCCGATTGGCTCACACGCTGTGTGCTGGGAGCCGAGTGTTCCCAGCACACAACGGGCGACAGACGGGATGTGACGGAATGCCCGTCTTTCGCCCGTATCGTGTGGCCGGAAGTGGGTGCAAATACCTGTCTTTAGACAGGTGTCTGCACCCCCCTCCCCCCTGAAAGGTGTCAAATGTGACACCGGAGGGGGGAGGGTTCCGATCAGCGGGACTCCACTTTAGGGTGGAGAACCGCTTTAAATATATGACGGCGGGGATTCGGACTTACGACGGCGTATCTACTGATACGCCCGTCGTAAGTCTTTATGAATCTACCCCTATATTGCTAAAAGTATTTGGCCGCCTGCCTTTACATGCACATGAACATTCATGGCAGTCCCAGTCTTAGTCCGTAGGGTTCAATATTGAGTTGGCCCACCCATTGCAGCTATAACAGCTTTGACTCTTCTGGGAAGGCTGTCCAAAAAGTTTAGGAGTGTGTATATGGGAATGTTTGACCATTCTTCCAGAAGAGCATTTGTGAGGTCAGACACTGATGTTGGATAAGAACTCCTGGCTTTCAGTCTACACTCTAATTCATCCCAAAGGTTTTTTATCAGGTTGAGTCAGGTCAGGTCAGTCAGGTCAAGTCAGGTTGAGACAGGCTAGTCAAGTTCCTCCTTCCCAAACTCGCTCATCTGTGTCTTTATGAACCAGCTTTGTGCACTGGTGTGCAATCATGTTGGAACAGGAAGGAGCCACAATTGTTCCTACATATTTGGGAGCATGAAATTATCTGTTAGGGGGCTGCACGCATGGATAGGGGGGCGTCCTGCATTATGCGCTGCCACTGGGGATATGTAGGTAGTTATTTGCATAGGATAAAAACACTTAGGGTCATGGTTATAAAAATATTCACCACAATTATGCTTCACATTCACCAAGGAGACCTTAGCCCAACTTACAAAACAAACTCGTTGGTCAGATTTGTTTGCACATTCGCCTGGTCAAGTAACACCTGCCTGTTCTTCACGTTGAAGTGGTGTGCTATACTATTTGCACTATAGTTCATGTATTTGCCAGACACATTTATTCCACACATACACTAAGCTGAGATGGCAAATCATTTCATTGTAAAATATTTAAAGGAAGCTTCCATAACCCCCTGGAGCTATTTAACCACCTAAGACCCGGACCAAAATGCAGCTAAAGGACCAGGCCCCTTTTTGCGATTCGGCACTGCGTCACTTTAACTGACAATTGCGTGGTCGTGCGACGTGGCTCCCAAACAAAATTGGCGTCCTTTTTTCCCCAAAAATAGAGCTTTCTTTTGGTGGTATTTGATCACCTCTGCGGTTTTTATTTTTTGCGCTATAAACAAAAATAGAGCAACAATTTTGAAAAAAAAACAATATTTTTTACTTGTTGCTATAATAAATATCCCCCAAAAATATATAAAAAAAAAATTGTTTCCTTAGTTTAGGCCGATACGTATTCTTCTACCTATTTTTGGTTTGGCGTTTATTGATTGGTTTGCGCAAAATTTATAGCGCTTACAAAATAGGGGATAGTTTTATTGCATTTTTATAATTTTTTTTTTTTACTACTAATGCCGCCATATATGTATAGGAGGCGGTCCTCAAGTGGTTAAAGTTAGGGTGCGCACTATACGCCTGTGCGTGTTATACGCCGATAAATACGGTAATTTTCTTTCCCTTTTGTACTCCAATCCATTTGGCAAAAATCTGCATATTTTTATCAAAAACTTCAGATTTTTACCAACATTTTGAGAAAACAAGAACTCTCAAGTTCACTCATTCCTAATTACAACCTTGTAATAGCAAGAGCTGGATCCACTTTGCACTGAAATTCGCATGTGTTGGTTATAATCTCTTCAAAAAACTTCCCGAAAAATTCCAATTAATAACTTTACAAACTATCCAGTTTAATAAACAGTTGTTTTTATAAATAAGCATGTTTAGTTTAATTATCTCCAAATGCATGCTTATGTTTATCCTTGCAGAAAGTAAAATCTTCTGGGATTAGCAAAGATTTAGAGACAACTTTTACCACAACGGACATGAATGATTCAGGGTTATATAATTGTTGTGTGGATATGCAGAAAAAAGTATAGTGTATTTTACCCACCTCAGTACCAGACACTTTCACCCCTTCCTGTCCAGGCAATTTAAAATTGGTTGGTACTTATATATTTGTGTTTATAACTAAAGGAATTTTTTTTTTCAGTTTTTGGAAAGGGTGGAGAGGTATTAGAACACCTGTTTCTATTGCTGTCTGTGCCCCCATTAGGACATTCACCCTCTCTATTTGTCCTGTTTACCATCACTGAAAGTGAAAGTAAAGAAAATCCCAAATGTGGGGTGAAAAGTAATAGAGGGGAAATCTTCTAATGGGGACACAGATGGCAAAAAAGTAAAAAAAAAAAAAACCTGATAGGGATTCTAACCCTCCTTAACTCTATACAAAATGAAAAATCACAGTAGATGACCAATGACAGTGGCCCTTTACCACGTGATCGCTCCGTCCAATGATGGAGCGATCGCTTGTGAACAAACCGGCACATGTCCAATTCAGCGCCCTCCTCTCCTCGCACTGATCGGTTCAGTGTATGAAGAGAGGAGGGAGCCGGTTTGTGGGCTGGATGTGAAGTGCCCACATCGCTGATCTTTGCTCATTCAGCCTCAACCATGCCTCATTAATGCTCATGCATGTCTCGTTTCCATTGTCCTGGTGCTCCAGGGCCTTCAAAAGTACAAGAGGTAGTCAAGAAATTAAATGTGTAAGTTGTGTTTCTAGAACACCTGCATGTTGGGCCTCTGTATGTGGCTTGGCTGTAAAAAAAAGTCTCACACATGTGGTATCACCATACTCAGGAGTAGTAGCAGAATGTGTTTTGGATGTAGTTGCAAAAATGCATATGCCATGTGAGAGAAATAACCCGTTAATATGACAATTTTGTGAAAAAAATAAAGAAGAAAAAAAATCATAATTTTGCAAAGAATTGTGGGGAAAAAAACATAACTTCCAAAAACTTGCCATGCCTCTTAATAAATACCTTGGAATGTCTACTTTCCAAAAAGGGGTCATTTGGGGAGGTATTTGTACTGTCCTGGCTTGTTAGTGTCTCAAGAATTGAGATAGGCCATCAGTACATCAGGTGTGATCAATTTTCAATGATTGGTACCATAGCTTGTAGACTCAATGGCCGCGATTCAGATACATTGTCGTATCTTTGAGCGGGCGTAACGCATCTCCTATGCGCTACGCCAACATAACATTGAGAGGCAAGTACTGTATTCAGAAAGCACTTTCTCCCAAAGTTACGTTGGCGTATCGTAAATGGGCCGGCGTAAGCCCGCGTAATTCAAAGTAGCAAGGCAGTGGGCGTGTTGTATTGTAATGAAGCGTGACCCCATGTAAATGGCCGATTGAACGGTGCATGCGCGCATGCTCAGAGTCACGTCGCAAATACTCCCTAAGATACGTCGGCTCAATGCTTTGTCGACATGAACGTAACATACCCCCAGCCCCATTCACGTACGACTTACGCAAACGACGTAAAATACGACGCTATTTCGACGTTTCCGACGTCCATACCTTAACATGACTTACCCCTGTTTTATGAGGGGTAAAGTTACGCTGGACCGACGCCTTACGTAAACGGCGTAGCTAAATCCGACGGGCGCAAGTACTTTTCTGAATCGGCGTATCTAGGTCATTTGCATATTCAATGCTTAAATCTACGGAATCGCCCCTTGCGGCCAGCGTAAATATGCACCCAAGATACGACTGCGTAAGAGACTTACGTCGGTCGTATCTTGGCCAAATTCAGGCGTAACTGCCTATATGAATCAGCGCATAGATACGACGGCGCTCATTTGGACTTACGACGGCGTATCTGGAGATGCGCCGTCATAAGTCCTTTCTGAATCCGGGCCTATAACTTTCACACAGACTAAATAATATACATTGATTTTGGTTATTTTTTTTACCAAAGATGTGTAGTAGTATAGATTTTGGCCAAAAAGAAAAAATACTAATTTGCTAAATTTTCTAACAGAAACGTAGAATTTTTTTATTTTTTTTTACAAAAGTGTCTGTTTTTTTTTCCCTTTTATAACGCAAAAAAAAAAAAAGACCCAGCACTGATTGAACACCACCAAAGGAAAGCTCTTATTGTGCTAAAAAAAAAGGACAAAATTGTCATATGGGTACAGGTGTTGCATGACTAAGTAATTGTGATTCAAAATGTGGGAGCAATAAAAGCTGAAAATTGGTCTGGTTAGGAAGGGGGTATAACTGCCCAGTGGGCAAGTGGTTAAATACTGCATACCTGGACCACTACTTAAAGGAGTTGTAAAGGCAAAATGTTTTTTATCTTAATGCATTCTATGCATTAAGATAAAAACATTTTGTGTGTAGCAACCTCCCCACCACCCCCTAATACTTACTCAAAGCCCCTTCTCTATTCAGTGATGTCCCCGATTCCCTTGGCCACCTGGGACTCTATTCCTTATTGGCTGGGGCAGAGCCATGACGCCATTGGCTCCTGCAGCTGTCAATTAGCCTATCAGGGGAGAGAGGGGTGGGGCCGGGTCGGGGCTCCAATTCTGAATGAATACATGGAGCTCTGACTCAGCTCGGGTGCCTCCATAGCAAGCTGCTGGACTATGGGGGCACTCATCAGGAGGGAGGGGCCAGGAGCAGTGAAGAGGGACCTGAGAAGAGGAAGAACAGGGCTACTCTGTGCAAAACCAACTGCACAAAGGAGGTAAGTATAACATGTTTGTTATTTAAACATAAATAAAAAAGTGAGCCTTTACAATCACTTTAACCTCCCTGGCGGTATTCCCGAGTCTGGCTCGGGGTGAATTTTACATACCAAAAGCGGTAACCCCGAGCCAGACTCGGGATTGCATTGCAGGATACAGGGGGAAGTTACTTACCTTGTACCCTGGATCCTGCGATGTCTCCCCGTTGTGTGTGCGAGCTGTCATCTCGCTTGATTCACACTGGTGACTACAGAGTCTCTAGCTCCGTTCCCGAGTGGCGCGACACACGGGGGCGGAGTTCGGTGCCAAATTCAAAAAATGAAAAACACAGTATATATACAGTCTACTGTAATCTTACAGATTACAGTACTGTATCAAATAAATGCACATCCCCTTTGTCCCTAGTGGCCTGTCCAGTGTCCTGCATGTATTTATATATTATAAAAACTGTTATTTCTGCATGGAAACTGTAGATTGTCCATAGCAACCAAAAAAGCGTCCCTTTATGTCAAAAGTGGTTTTAGACCAGCTAGAAAACAGCGACAATAAATTAGAATCACTTGCAGAATTGAGTGATAGCGATTTGTGGGGAAATTCGTCATCAAACACTGAAAGTAATGACAGCGACAATTCTGCAACTGGGAACATTTCAGTGTTTTTGATTTGATTACATTATTGAATATTTGTTTATTATAATTACATTATTATTTGTTATAATTATTTACAGTTATTTATTATATTTTAATTTATGATTTTGTGTTTCAAACGTTATCATACCCAGGATGTCTACTAGACTCTTGTTTGGACAGATTTAAGTGAATTATTCCTAATGCAGCATACACACGATCATTTTTTGGCATGAAAAAAGCGTTGTTTTAAAAAAATGTAATTTAAAATTATCGTGTGTGGTCTTCACCACATTTTTCGGGATCTGAAAAACGACAAAAAAAATTTCCGAACATGCTGCATTTTTTAACGACGTTTTAAACTATGTCGTTTTTCGGGTTGTAAAAAATGATCGTGTGTGGGCTAAAATGACGTTAAAAACCAGCGCATGCTCAGAAGCAAGTTATGAGACGGGAGCGCTCGTTCTGGTAAAACTACCATTCGTAATGGAGTAAGCACATTCATCACGCTGTAACAGACAGAAAAGCGCAAATCGTCTTTTACTAACTTGGAATCAGCTAAAGCAGCCCCAAGGGTGGCATCATCCGCATGGAACTTCCCCTTTATATATATGTATATGGAAGGGGGAACACCCTGTGGAAAAGATTAACCTTTTAATATCATCTTCATCAGGAAGGGGTCCAAGGAAAATTTGGATATATTCATTCACCTCGCTGATCAGAATGAATACAATCCCCAATTTACACCACATGTCAGTAATTTGAAGTTAACTTTTTTGATTTGGACATCTTTACTAAAATAGTATTCTAACTAGAAAAATCAGTGGACTGCAACAGTTACATACTTTAAAGTAGTAATAAACATAAAAGCAAAAATTTATTATATTTTAGCTTACCGAGTCTTAAGCCCCATACACACGGCCGAGGAACTCGACGTGCCAAACACATCGAGTTCCTCGGCCAGTTCAGCACTGAAGCCGCCGAGGAGCTCGGCGGGGAGAGAGCTCCCATAGAACAACGAGGAAATAGAGAACATGTTCTCTATTTCCTCGCCGAGCTCCTCGTCGGCTTCCTCGGCCGAAAGTGTACACACGGCCGGGTTTCTCGACAGAATTCAGCCAGAAACTCGGTCGGAAGCTGAATTCTGCCGAGGAAACTGGTCGTGTGTACGGGGCCTTAGATGTGGTGCATACGTTTTTTAGACTTTAGTTCTTTTATTTTCACCTGGTGATCCAGCAGGTAAGTCTGTTTTTTTTTCTTCAACAGACCAAACTCTCCTGCAGATGTAGCATTTAAAGTATTGAGACAACCCATTTACTACTGACAGGGGTGCTTACAATGGTCAGCTTTTATGTATTCATGTAAAACGTTTATCCCTAAAGGAAAAAAAAAACAGTTTTCTGTAATCGCTTCAATTTGCTAGTGAGGCTGCTTTAACTAGTGAAGCCAGCTAATTCTGCTAGTTTGTCTCCCTCAGACTGACAATGCTGCTGTCCAAATGTGCCCCTTGTGCTGCTTCATCCAGAGTGGAGGAACTCTAATAAAGAAGGTGTGTTACTGACCAGATCACCAGGTGAAAACAGAGGTCATAAAAGCCTAAAAATAAATAAATAAATAAATGCAGCCACCACATTTAACCACTTCAGCCCCGGACCATCCCTTTTTCGAGATTCTGCACTGCGTCGCTTTAACTGACAATTGCACAGTCATGCGACGTGGCTCCCAAACAAAATTGGCGTCCTTTTTTCCCCACAAATAGAGCTTTCTTTTGGTGGTATTTGACCACCTCTGTGGTTTTTATTTATTGCACTATAAACAAAAATAGAGCGACAATTTTGAAAAAAATAAAATATTTTTTAATTTTTGCTATAATAAATATCCCCAAAAATATATAAAAAACTATTTTTTTCCTCAGTTTAGGCCGATACGTATTCTTCTAAATATTTTTCGTAAAAAAATCTCAATAAGCGTTTATTGATTGGTTTGCGCAAAAGTTTTAGGGGATAGTTTTATGGCATTTTTATTAAGATATTTTTTTTTTTTTACTAGTAATGGCGGCGATCAGCAGTTTTTATTGGTACTGCAACCTTATGGACACTTTTGACACGCTTTTGGGACCATTGGCATTTTTATAGCGATCAGTGCTATAAAAATGCATTGATTACTATAAAAATGCCACTGGCAGGGATGGGGTTAACACTAGGGGCGAGGAAGGGGTTAATTATGTTCCCTGTGTGTGTTCTAACTGAAGGGGGGTGGGACTGACTTGGGGAAATGACTGATCGCTGTTCATACATTGTATGAACAGACGAATAGTCATTTCTCCTCCTGACAGGACCGGGAGTGTGTTTCTCCCCCTGACAGCTCCCTGTTCTCGCTCTGTAACGAGCGATCGAGGGTGCCCAGCGGTGATCGCGCCAGCCGGGCACAAGCGTCAGCACCAGGGGCGAGCGAGGGGCGCGCACGCCCCTATTGGCTGAAACGCGAGATGACGTATAGCTATGTGATCTCGCGCAGCCAAGCCGTCCTGCCGCGGTATAACTGCGGTGGCTGGTCGGCAAGTAGTTAAGGATTGGTAAACTGTGGTATATTACATGCTTTGTTTTGGGTTTAATGCCACTTTAATACCAGGGAAACCCACATCCAATTTGCAATAGTGTGAACCCAGCCTAATGCCGCATACACACCATCACTTTATGTGATGAAAAAAAACGACATTTTCTGTGAAGTAAAAAACGACGTTTTTGAAACTTCAATTTTCAAAGACGAAGTTGCCTACACACCATCGTTTTCTCACAATGTTCTAGCAAAGTGAGGTTACGTTCCACCACGTTTTTCCATTGAAGCTCACTTCATAAGTAGCTTCTGGGCATGCGCGGATGAAAAAACGTCGTTTTAAACGACGTTTTTGCTACACACGGTCAATTTCTGTGAAGTAAAAGTTGACGTTTTGAAAAACGACACATAAAATTGAAGCATGCTTCAATTTTTTTTGGTCGTTTTTTAGAAGACATAAAACGACGTTTTCCCCCACACACCACTAGTGACTGCTCTATGTTCTGAGTGAACCCCATTTTCAACCACACTCTGGTATCTATTCTTTAGCCAACTGTATATCCACCCAAGGGTTAAGTCTTAGCTTGTACAACTTTTGTATTAGATCATTATGTGGAACTGTATCAAATAATAAGTAATAATTAATATTGTTATTTACACTCCTAGAGCACTGGGTTGGTTTGAGTGGCATCTTACTTTTGGCATACAATTATTATTATATTATTATTATACAGAATTTATGCAGCGCCAACAGTTTGCGCAGCACTTTAGAAACACGAGGGCAGAATTCAAGTTACAATACAATTCACTGCAGGAGGAATCAGAGAGCCCTGGCCGTTAGAGCTTATAATCCAAACTATCATAATAAAAGTCTGAAATGTACCCTTTTTGTGCGGGGGGGGGGGGGTTGGCAGGGGGATAGAAATTGTAAGATGTGACTGGCGAAGGGGCAGTTTCCTTTGGAAAATGTCAGACTGAATCCATTTAGATATCCAAAAGTGATACTATTGTTCCTGATCAGCTTAACCAGGACATGTTATAGGGAACGACGATCAGTGATGTCACATGTCCATCCCCGCCCCCCTACAGTAAGAACCACTCCCTTAGGGCACACCTAACCCCTTAGCACCCCTAGTGGTTAACCCCTTCACTGCCATTGTCATTTTCACAGTAATTAGTGTATTTTTATAGCACTTTTCGCTGTGAAAATGACAATGGTACCAAAAATGTGTCAAAAGTGTCCGATGTGTCCGCCATAATGTCGCAGTCACAAAAAAATCTCTGATCGCCGCCATTACTAGTAAAAAAAAATATTTAAAAAAATGCAATAAAACTATTACCAAAAATATGTAGAAGAATATGTATCAGCCTAAACTGAGGAAAAACATTTTTTTTATATATTTTTTGGGGATATTTATTATAGCAAAAAGTAAAAAATATTGATTTTCTTTCAAAATGATTGCTCTGTTTTTATTTATAGCACAAAAAATAAAAACTGCAGAGGTGATCAAATACCATCAAAATAAAGTTCTATTTGTGGGAAAAGGATGCCAATTTTGTTTGGGAGCCACGCTGCACGACCGCGCAATTGTCAGTTAAAGCGACGCAGTGCCGAATCGCAAAAACTCCCAAGGTCCTTTACCTGCATAATGGTCTGGGTCTTAAAGGGATTGGAAAGGTAAAAAAAATTTCCCTAAATAGCTCCCTTTACCTTAGTGCAGTCCTCTTTCACTTACCTCATCCTTCAATTTTTCTTTTAAATGTCCTTATTTCTTCTGAGAAATCCTCACTTCCTGTTCTTCTGTCTGTAACTCCACACGGTAATGCCAGGCTTTCTCCCTGGGGTGGAGAAATCCTCTAGAGGGGAGGGGGCGAGTAGGAGGGTCAGGATGCTCTACTTTGCAGATAGAGAAAGGAGCTGTGTGTTAGTGGGCGTCCTGACACTCCTGCTCGCCCCCTCCCCCCTCAAGAGGCTTTCTCCACACCAGGGAGAAAGCCTTGCATTATGGTGTGGAGTTACAGACAGAAGAACAGGAAGTAAGGATTTTTTAGAAGAAATAAGGACATTTAAAAGCAAAATTGAAGGATGAGGTAAGTTGAAGGAGGACTACACTAAGGTAAAGGAAGCTATTTTGGGAAACATTTTTTTACCTTTACAACACCTTAAGTGGTTAAAGGAATGTTCTGAGTGCCTTCTGTATTCTGTGACAAGAATTGACGTTTTAATCAAAATTAGTCCGAATTGAGGCTCAGTGTGATGTCACCAACTGGGCAGTCCTTTGAACTTTTTGCGTTTTTTTCCTTAAATTCACCTGTCACAGGCCGACGGCTTAGGTTCAGACAGATAATTCAAACACTTTTTCATTCTGGTATCACACCCTTCAGTTAAACCAATTCTACTCTTTGAGATCCGATTACAACAAGATTAGTGATTGGATATCTGTGTATCCATGGCTGGAAGAGAGAGCCTGTTACACGCAGATCATCCTGACAGTGGATTTGAGAAGTTACCTAGTTGCTATTGTATCAACATCTATTCATTCATGTTGGCAGCAATACAATCTTTCTAAGTACTTTTTATATAGTGAACTAGTTACACAAAGCCGCTTGCAATACATGTAGGTGGAATAAGCTAGATGAGAACAATGGATGCCTGTAGCAAGCAATGATTATTTCCATACTGGTTTTGTAGATTTCTATTACACTATGGAGTGATTTGTGTCTTTTGTGTTAGATTAAGAAGCTACAAGTGGAAGTCATTTTAAAGGATCAATTGACGCTCCCAGCAAGTGCTGACTGAAAATATTTGGACTTTTCTTCTTTCAGATTAGTGGGGGATTGATCTGTTTCAGTGTGCCTGCTGCATTATTTTGTTACTATATCCCTTGACGTTCAATTCAGGATATACTTTCTGCATTTTAAGGATGAGATTGAAGGTCATTGTGCAGGGTCCAGTTTGTCCCTGCCGTTGCCTTTCTGCATCAGAGGTTGCAGCCAGAAACTACACTGTTGTCCATTTTTTAAATGACAAATATTGTGAATGAACAAAGAAGAATTCCCCGAATTGATTTCTCAATCACACTATCAAACTATCAATAAAAAGTTCATTGGAAAAGGAAGTAACTTCATAGGAAATGTTCCTTTATATGAAGATTACTTTAAGTAAAGACATTTTAGAGCGAAAAACAAAACAAAAAACACTACAATGCATTATATGTAAAAAATGCAGCTCAATGCTGCAAAAAAATGTGTGTCAGTGTGCATGGGTTAATGCACGCTAAATGTGCGAGTTGTAGAGTGAATGAGCCGTGATTGCTTACAGATAATTTACAAAATTACCAGCATATAAACACCCTCATTCACTGCTATTGCAGCCTATGCAGGATGGTTGGTGGGACACTAAAATCTCAGCTCAAGTGTGAGTTTTTAACACCACTAGTTTAAGCCTCAGGTCACACTAGATACGAATTTGCTACGGATTCTGCACTGCATCAAAATTGCAACCACGTTCACGCGAAACTGATTGCATTATTCATGTTAAGGTAAAGACACCCCAAAATTGGTTTGCAAAAAGCATCACAATTTTCAGAATCGGAGCCCATGGGTGTGAACACCTATGCAATCTGATTCTGGTGTGGTGCAATTTGAGTAATACAAATCCATGGCTCAAATCGCACCCTCGAGACACAGCATGTAATTCTCACAGGAATGTGCTACGATTGTGTCCCACGCTGCATCAGTGTGAACCCGGGCTCAATGAGACCTAAGAATCAGAAAGCCCTTGTATGGCTTTCCACTGCAATCACATGGCGGGATTTACTAAAACTAGTGCACTCAGAATCTGATGCAGCTGTGCATAGTATCCAATCAACTTCAGCTTGTTCAATTAAGCTTGACAATAATATCTGGAGTCTGATTACTATGCACGGATTCGTCAGATTCTGAGTGCTCTTGTTTTAGTAAATCTCCCCCCATTGTCTTATGTCCAGGCTGTCACTTCCTTCTGTCATAAATATACATATATATATATATATATATATATATATATATATATATATATACAGCCCTCAAAATTTACACTCGCCTCTCGCATTTTGCGAGTAAATTTTGAGGGCTGGCGAGTGTCTGGCTGGCTGCTTGGGAGCAGGGGGGGCAAGCAAGGAGAGGAGAGGAGGAGCCGCTGTGGCGTTCAAATCGCGGGGAACATTACAGCTTTCAATTCAATAGCTGTGTGTTCCCCGCAGCACGCGTCTTATACAGCCCCTCCCCTCCGGGAAACTGATAGGCAGATCACCCATCCCAGGATTGGATGGGTGATCTGTCTAACAAAGTTTCCCGGACAAGAGGGGAGGGGCTGTATAAGACGCGCGCTGCGATGAACACACAGCTATTGAATTGAAAGCTGTAATGTTCCCCGCGGTTTGAACCATTCGGCGGCGGCTCCTCCTCTCCTACCCAGCACAGGTAGGATGCGGGAAAGAACTCTGGCTAATATGTGTGTGGGGGGAGAAGAACTCTGGCCAATATGCGTGGGGGGGATAACTCTGGCTAATATGTGTGTGGGGGGGAGAAGAACTCTGGCTAATATGTGTGTGTGGGGGGGGGGAAGAACTCTGGCTAATATGTGTGTGTGGGGGAGGAGAATAACTCTGGCTAATATGTGTGTGGGGGGGAAGAAGAACTCTGGCTAATATGTGTGGGGGGGAGAAGAACTCTGCCTAATATGTGTGGGGGGGGGAAGAACTCTGGCTGCAATGTGGGTGAGGGGACTCTGGCTGCAATGTGGGTGAGGGGACTCTGGCTGTAATGTGGGTGAGGGGACTCTGGCTGCAATGTGGGTGAGGGGACTCTGGCTGCAATGTGGGTGAGGGGACTCTGGCTGCAATGTGGGTGAGGGGACTCTGGCTGCAATGTGGGTGAGGGGACTCTGGCTGCAATGTGGGTGAGGGGACTCTGGCTGCAATGTGGGTGAGGGGACTCTGGCTGCAATGTGGGTGAGGGGACTCTGGCTGCAATGTGGGTGAGGGGACTCTGGCTGCAATGTGGGTGAGGGGACTCTGGCTGCAATGTGGGTGAGGGGACTCTGGCTGCAATGTGGGTGAGGGCACTCTGGCTGCAATGTGGGTGAGGGGACTCTGACTGTAATGTGGGTGAGGGGACTCTGGCTGTAATGTGGGTGAGGGGACTCTGGCTGCAATGTGGGTGAGGGGACTCTGGCTGGAAAATGGGGAAATTTTGCTGCATTGGTAGGCTGCATTTTTGGGCACGGATTAAGTTGTTGTTAATATTTATTACTTAATTCTACATAAAACATTTAAGTGTATTTTCATGAGATTTATGAGGGCATGTCTAGGGGCGGGATTAGGGGCGGGACATGGTAGGGGTTGGGTGGGGCAACTGGTGGCGAGTATGCCTTGAGGCCTGACTAGTAGCTCAGGACTTGAAATTTTGAGCCCTGTATATATATATATATATATATATATATATATATATATATATATATATATATATTTCTGCAAAGTTTTTGGTAGTAAACCACTACTTCATTATAATGTATCTTTAGTTTATTCCCAGTTTTCTTCTCTTCTCATCTTTATACGTTATTCCCTTTAGACAAAAAAGTTTCTGTTGTGAGATCATTGTAAAATATAATAATCAACAATATTAAGTAGCGGGTGGATACTGAAATGGTGGGTCTCTATGCTAAATTAACATTGCTAAGGTAACCTGTTTTACAGTAATACATTTAATCAAATGAAGACATGCTTGTAATATTACACTGAAATCAAATGTCTGTGTCCTTGAAATGTGAAAGTCATATGTAGTGTAATTAAACTTACTGTTATTATAGAAAATGTAATAGAAAAACTGTGCTGTGATTAACTAAACTTAAAGTGGATTGAATTGTATTCATTATTCTGCTCTTTTAGATTTGCCTAATACTACCAGATTATTTCAGATTTGGCAGTGCTGTCATGGCACAATAAACCCTTCACACAGAGGATTTATTCTTTACTGCAGATATGAGTTGGTAGCGAGTTTATGAGCATTTGTAACATCTGTAGCATCAAAGGTCTCACAGTCTGCAGCTTGTTTAGGATGTTTCTCAGTATCACAAAAATGAAATTCATGACAACTTTGATGCTTGAGGTGAGTAGATGACTAACAGTTTATTTGAACCCAAAAAACTTAATTACATTATAGGTTCAATCCCAGATAGCAAGCAATTGTACTGGAAGTTTGAAAATGACTTGCTAAGTTATTTCTAGACTTGCCAGGCTTCACAAGTTTGTTAGAGAGAAAAATGAATAGAGGCTATTGTGGACTTTCATGGTACAGTACAAAGGCTTGATATACACAAGGTAAGTAACAAATATACATTTTATTCCAACAATGTATTAAAACATACAGACATTCTAAAAATCGACCAAATAACCTCTGTCCTGGATATTCAGCTCTAGAAAATTGCAGATGGATTATCCTTTGGAAGATAGTCCATCGTCCATCGATAAACCATTTTCAGCATTAACATATAGCATCTGTGTATTGGACGCTTGACATGTTTCGTGGAAAACACACTGCTTCCTCAGGAGCTTATTACATGGTTTTATAGAGCAATCATTACATTTAATACTATAATAGAGAGTAGAAATAGAGAATTATAATAGTATTCTATTATAGTATTAAATGTGATGATTGCTCTATAATACCATATAACAAGCTCCTGAAGAAGTGCTTTTTTTTCTGTGAAACATGTTGGCCATCCAATACACAGATGGTATATGTTAATGCTGACAATGGTTATCTTCCAAAGGTCACTCCATCTGTAATTTTCTAGAGCTGAATACCCAGGACACAGGTTATTGTGTCTATTTTTACAATGTCTGTATGTTTTAATATATTGCTGGAATAAAATGTATATTGTTTGCTTACCTTGTGTATGGCAAGCATTTGTACGGTACCATGAAAGTCCACAATAGCCTTTATTAATTTTTCTCTATAATCTGATAGGATGTAAGTACCATTTCTAATTGTTGCTAAATTGGCACTCTCCTTCACAAGTTTGTTGCACAATTGCAGCAAGTCCACATGGCATGACTCCAGATCAACTTTCTTTGCAAACATTCTGCAAGTCTGCTGCAAGTTGTGGTTCAGTTGCACAGTGCAATAGTCAACCCACCACAGGGGTCACTGTGGCTGAATTTTCATGCTGTAGACTTGCAGAGCTCTTGCTGTAGACTCACCACTGCAACTTTGCTCTTGATAGAGCCACGCAAATTTGCTATAAATTGATAAAGTGCCAACTAGAACCTGTGCTTCAAGTGCTCTGCAAGGGCACCAGTTCATAAAAAGGATATCGGGGAACTGGAGAAAGGTGCAGAGAAGGGCATCCAAACTGATAAGATGCATGGAGGAGCTCTGCTATGAGGATAGATTAGAGGAACTGAATTTATTCTCTCTTGAGAAGAAGAAATTAAGAGGGGTATTTATCAACATTTACAAATATATAAGAGGTCCATATAGTGAACTTGGTTTATGAGTAATTCACTTTACGGTCAACACAGAGTAAAAAGGTGCACTCTTTACGACCTAGAGAAAAAGAGATTTAATTTCCAAATACGGAAAGGTTTCTTTACAGTAAGAGCTGTGAAAATGTGGAATAGCCCCCCCCAGAGGTGGTTCTGGCCAACTCGGTAGATTGCTTTAACCACTTTAATACAGGGCACTTCCCCCCTTCCTGCCCAGGACAATTTTCAGCTTTCAGCGCTGTCACTTTGAAAGACAATTGCATGGTCATACAACACTGTACCCAAGCAAATTTTTTCATAATTTTCTTCTCACAAATAGAGCTTTCTTTTGGTGGTATTTGATCACCACTGGGTTTATTTTTTTGCTACACAAATTAAAAAAGACTGACATTTTTTTGTTTCTGTTATAATATTTTGTTTTTTCCTTCACTAATGGGCACTGATGAGGCTGCACTGATGGGCACTGATAAGGTGGCACTGATGAGGAGGCAATACTATTTAGAATTGATGGGCACTGATAGGCAGCACTGATATGCAACACTGATGGGCACCGATAGGGTATACTGATAGGTGGCACTGATGGGCACTGATAGGTGGCACTAATGGGCACTGATGGCCACCGATAGGTGGCACTGATGGGCACTGATGGACACTGATAGGTGGCATTGATAGGCAGCACTGATGATGAGGTACTTACAGGCATTACTGATGGGCATCTGAAGGGCACTGGCATGCATTACTGATTGGCATTTTGATGGGCACTGGCACTTTTATGGGCACTGATTGGTGATTTTGGTGGGCACTGATTTGCAGCTGTGGTGGACACCTCTTATGGGGGCTGCGCTGATAATCAATGTGCTGACTATCAGCGCACCCCCCCTCCCTCTGACAGGAGAGCCACCGACCGGCTCTCCCTGTCAGTGCGAACTGAGGAAAAACCAATTACTGGCACTTCCTGGTTCACGCTGTGATCAGCTGTGATTGATCATAGCTAATCACGTGGTAAAGAGCCTCCGTTAGAGCCTCCTTACCATGATCGGAGATGCAGTGTGTCAGAGTGACACACGACACCACCGATCGCCATGCTGCGGGCGCTCGCTGGCTTGTTATCCTGAAAAACGTCATATGACGTCCAGTCAGGATAACAGAACCACCGCCCGGCCATCATTCTGCTATAGGCCAGATGGGAAGGGGTTAAAAAAGGCCTGGATTCTTTCCTAAATGTACATAATATAACCGGGTACTAACATTTAAAGTTGACCCCCGCTAGAGCAAATTGGATCATGATTTGCTGGGGTTTTTTGCCTTCCTCTGGATCAACTGTGGGTGAAGGATTGTGTATATGGATTGTATGATATTATTTTTTATTTATTTTTATGGTTGAACTAGATGGATATGTGTCTTTTTTTAACCTGAATAACCATGTAACAACTTGCCAGTGAAAATGTGCAGCACGTTTAAAGACTTACAATTCAACACTTCCACAAATTTGTGGCAAGTTACGTTTGCTATCTGGGATCATACTATTGCATGGATGTGATGAAGCATTCTGCAACTGCAATGGGTATCTGCTTGTGGCAGTCCTCAGCTTAATCTCTATATACCAAACCACGTAATACCCAACCTCAGCTCCAGAACATTACAGTGGTCAAAGATACTATTCCTCCATACACAACCAAATCAAGCCCAAGAGTATAGTTTGCAATTAGACCTCTTTGTTTAGAGGTAATCCATCTAAATTCTAACCAAAGGATGGATAAAAAAATGCATAAGTGGACATGTCAGTTGTATTGCATGTGTGTGTATTGTACACTGTATATGCCTATACTACAACCTGACACAGCTCCATTGTACACAGTGTCACCTCTGCTTTACATCCATTTAATCAACGTGATGCAATATCCCAGTTGCTTAGTAAGAAGGCAACGAAAGCAGGAGGAGTGATATAGCTTTTAAAAAGGATTAGCCATGGCTATTATTCAAATTAGTTGTGCTGGTCCTCCTAGCAAGTGATTAAGCATAACCAGGTTGGAACTTGGCGTCATAAACATATTTAATGTGAGACTTGTGATAGGGCACGGCAAGCGTTACACAATTGTCTTAAAGACCTCCAGGGCAGTGGTGCATGACCCAGCAATATGTCCTGTGAGCAGATGTCAACAGAAGTGGAATGACAGTGACTGGCAAATGATGTGCTAGGAGGTGGATTGCCTGTAAACAACTGTTTTCCTTCTTTATAACTTATAACCTGTGTTATGTAACCTATATATGTAAAAGATTTAAATTCTTTAGTGGAACTTTGTCAGACATTAAGTTGAACTTGCTTGTTGTTCCCAGTTTAAAAAGGGAAACAGTACATGCATTAAGAAAAAAAGTGTTTTTCTTCTTTTTTATACATGCAAAACAGTTAAAAAATAAGAAAAAGGTGAACTTTTATTTTTTTTTAATATTTTTTTATTTGTAGTATAACTTTTCTATATAAAGATAGTTATATTTTTAAAATGACTAGGTAATGTATTTATATTTGGACTCAATTGATAGCACATACGTGTTGTTTTTTTTTTTTTTTCTTTTTTTTTCCCCAATGCTTTTTATTGGATTTTATGCATGAATACTAAGAATATTGTAAACAGTGTAATGATACAAACCAAATGAAACATAGTAGCAGGTATAAATGCAATATGTAAATATGTAATATACACAGTACATACCGTATTTATCGGCGTATAACACGCACAGGCGTATAACACGCACCCTAACTTTAAGGGGGAAGTTTCAGGGAAGAAACTTTACACAGCCCCCTGCGTATAACACGCAGGCACAATTTACCCTCTATTTCCAGGGTAAAAAAGTGAGTGTTATACGCCAATAAATACAGTATGTAAGGAGCATATTTGGAAAAAGGTTCGGTATTTTTTTTTTTTTAACCTTTGCTGTATTTATAGAGTTGGTAGTAATCATAAATATTTAGTTGTAGGACTTATTGTGAACTATTAACTACTACTTTTTTCTTATTTAATGGCTTTTGGTGAACCATCACTGAACAATTCATCATTTTATGTGACACTTCAATATTTTAGGACATGATTCACTGACTCCAGATCACGTAAATGATGTGTTATTCTGCCAGCAAGTTAACCACTGCACATCCCAGGCTGGATTGGTTTACTCCTAAATGGACTCTATAAAATCAGGCACCTCTGATATATTTTGCTAGTTGAGATAGCCACCAAACCATCAGGTTTTGACTACAAATTGTCTGGTTTGATAGATCTTTCTTTTATTCTAATCACATTTTTTAAGAAAAACAAGTGTAGAAATCTCAGTTGCAGCTTTTGAAAATTTAATTTTTTTTTTTTTTTTTTTTTTTTTTTTAGTTTTAGAGTTTGAGGACCTATGAAATAATTTTTGGTACAGTGAATTTGGTCTGAAGAATTCCCACAAAAAATTGCTGATACTTTAAACATGCAGATTTCACCTCAAACCTATGGTGGTAGTTGCAAAGCGGAACCTCATCCCTAGTTACGTGATAGCCTGAAATATTAAAATGCCATTTGTTTCACCAGCTTCCAGAGCTTTTTCAAAGGCAAAGTATGGGTTACATGGAAGATTGAACTTCAAGGGTTGTTACATGTAGTTAATTTAATACGTTCATTTTTGAAGAAATGTATTAATAAAAAGTAGATTTACCATACATGAAAGGCTTTTGTTTATTTGTATTTAGATTGAAATACATTGCTATGTAATATTAGAACTTAATGTATCTGCAGCACACACCAGTGGTTATGGATGTACAGTTAACCAAAGAACCATAAAGAAATGGTTTGCATGGCTCTGTCCACTATCGTGAAACCTGTGTTTGGGATATGTGATCGAATGAAACATGCTAATATTTTCTGTTCTAAGAAAACTCTACTGTACTAATGTGAAATAAGGCATCTATGATGTTTTAACCAGTTCCCGACCCGCTCATGTACATATACGTCAGCAGAATGGCACGGACAGGCACATCAACGTACCTGTACGTGCCCTGCTTGACGGGGGTCGGGGGTCCGATCGGGACCCCCCCCCGGTACATGGCGCGGGTCGGTAATCTTCAGGAGCGATCCGGGATGCGGGGGCGGCAGTTCGTTTTTGTCCGCCCCCTCCGGATCGCTCCCCAGCCAATCAGCTTCCTCCCCCGCCCTCCTCTGCCTGCATTGTAAACACAGGCAGAGGAGGAAGTGATGTCACCGCTCCTCCCGCCGGTATTTTCGTCCGGCGGAGGAGCGGAGACATCACACAGTGAGTACACAAGCACTACACTGACACACAGACACATAGGCTTACGATCCCCCCCCGGTCACCCCCCGATCGCCCCCACCAGCCCCCCCTGTCACACCGTCACTAAATTGCAGTGATCATTTACTGATCACTGCATTTAGTTTCAGTGTGACAGGCAGTTAGTGTCAGGCAGTTAGTGTTAGGTCCAGGATAGCCCCCCCCCCCAATAAAGGTTTTAACCCCTTGATAACCCCCTAGTTAACCCTTTCACCCCCCTTTTTCCAGCGTCACTAAGCGATCGTTTTTCTGATCGCTGTATTAGTGTCGCTCGTGCCACTAGGTAGCTAGTTTTTTTTTGAGGTTCGCCGCCATGTTTTTATAGCGTTAGAAAATTTATGGGGGTACCTAACGCTATAAAAACATGGCGGCGAACCTCAAAAAAAACTAGCTACCTAGCGGCACGAGCGACACTAATACAGCGATCAGAAAAACGATCGCTTAGTGACGCTGGCAAAAGGGGGGTGAAAGGGTTAACTAGGGGGTGATCAAGGGGTTAAAACCTTTATTGGGGGGGTAGGGGGCTACACTGGACCTAACACTTTTAACCCCTTGATCACCCCCTAGTTAACCCTTTCACCCCCCTTTTGCCAGCGTCACTAAGCGATCGTTTTTCTGATCGCTGTACTAGTGTCGCTCGTGCCACTAGGTAGCTAGTTTTTTTTTAGGTTCGCCGCCATGTTTTTATAGCGTTAGAAAATTTATGGGGGTACCTAACGCTATAAAAACATGGCGGCGAACCTCAAAAAAAAAACTAGCTACCTAGTGGCACGAGCGACACTAATACAGCGATCAGAAAAACGATCGCTTAGTGACGCTGGCAAAAGGGGGGTGAAAGGGTTAACTAGGGGGTGATCAAGGGGTTAAAACCTTTATTGGGGGGGGGTAGGGGGCTACACTGGACCTAACACTTTTAACCCCTTGATCACCCCCTAGTTAACCCTTTCACCCCCCTTTTGCCAGCGTCACTAAGCGATCGTTTTTCTGATCGCTGTATTAGTGTCGCTCGTGCCGCTGGGTAGCTAGTTATTTTTTGAGGTTCGCCCGCCAGGTTTTTATAGCGTTAGGTACCCCCATACATTTTCTAATAAAGGTTTTAACCCCTGATTGCCCCTAGAGTTAACCCTTTCACCCCCCTATTGTCAGCGTCACTAAGCGATCGTTTTTCTGATCGCTGTATTAGTGCCGCTGGTGCCGCTAGGTAGCTAGTTATTTTTTGAGGTTCGCCCGCCAGGTTTTTATAGCGTTAGGTACCCCCATACATTTTCTAATAAAGGTTTTAACCCCTGATTGCCCCTAGAGTTAACTCTTTCACCCCCTACTGCCAGCGTCACTAAGCGATCGTTTTTCTGATCGCTGTATTAGTGTCGCTGGTGCCGCTAGGTAGCTAGTTATTTTTTGAGGTTCGCCCGCCAGGTTTTTATAGCGTTAGGTACCCCCATACATTTTCTAATAAAGGTTTTAACCCCTGATTGCCCCTAGAGTTAACCCTTTCACCCCCTATTGCCAGCGTCACTAAGCGATCATTTTTCTGATCGCTGTATTAGTGTCGCTGGTGCCGCTAGGTAGCTAGTTATTTTTTGAGGTTCGCCCGCCAGGTTTTTATAGCGTTAGGTACCCCCATACATTTTCTAATAAAGGTTTTAACCCCTGATTGCCCCTAGAGTTAACCCTTTCACCCCCTATTGCCAGCGTCACTAAGCGATCGTTTTTCTGATCGCTGTATTAGTGTCGCTGGTACCGCTAGGTAGCTAGTTATTTTTTGAGGTTCGCCCGCCAGGTTTTTATAGCGTTAGGTACCCCATACATTTTCTAATAAAGGTTTTTAACCCCTGATTGCCCCTAGAGTTAACCCTTTCACCCCCTATTGCCAGTGTCACTAAGCGATCGTTTTTTTCTGATCGCTGTATTAGTGTCGCTGGTGCCGCTAGGTAGCTAGTTATTTTTTGAGGTTCGCCCGCCAGGTTTTTATAGCGTTAGGTACCCCCATACATTTTCTAATAAAGGTTTTAACCCCTGATTGCCCCTAGAGTTAACCCTTTTACCCCCTATTACCAGCGTCACTAAGCAATCATTTTTCTGATCGCTGTATTAGTGCCGCTAGGTAGCTAGTTATTTTTTGAGGTTCGCCCGCTAGGTTTTTATAGCGTTAGGTACCCCCATACATTTTCTAATAAAGGTTTTAACCCCTGATTGCCCCTAGAGTTAACCCTTTCACCCCCCTATTGCCAGCATCACTAAGCGATCATTTTTCTGATCGCTGTATTAGTGTCGCTGGTGCCGCTAGGTAGCTAGTTAGTGCCAGTAACGCTTACACCCACGCGCAAAACATACTCCCCCCATATGTGGAATTACACCCCAAAATACATTCTGCTGCTTCTCCTGAGTACGGGGATACCACATGTGTGGGACTTTTTGGGAGCCTAGCCACGTACGGGGCCCCGAAAACCAATCACCATCTTCAAGATTTCTAAGGGCATACATTTTTGATTTCACTCCTCACTACCTATCATAGTTTTGAAGGCCATAAAATGCCAAGATGGCACACAACCCCCCAAATGACCCCATTTTGTAAAGAAGACACCCCAAGCTATTTGCTGAGAGGCATGTTAAGTCCATGGAATATTACATTTTTTTGCCCCAAGTGAATATTGACCAAAAAAAAAAAATTACAAAACGTTGTCACTAAATGATATATTTCTCACACATGCCATGGTTATATGTGGAATTGCACCCCAAAATACATTCTGCTGCTTCTCCTGAGTACGGAGATACCACATGTGTGGGACTTTTTGGGAGCTTAGCCGCGTACGGGACCCCGAAAACCAATCACCACCTTCAAGATTTGTGTGAGTGAAATCAAAAATTTATGTCCTTAGAAATCTTGAAGGTGGTGATTGGTTTTCGGGGTCCCGTACGCGGCTAAGCTCCCAAAAAGTCCCACACATGTGGTATCCCCGTACTCAGGAGAAGCAGCAGAATGTATTTTGGGGTGCAATACCACATATAACCATGGCATGTGTGAGAAATATATCATTTAGTGACAACGTTTTGTAATTTATTTTTTATTTATTTTTTTGGTCAATATTCAATCACTTGGGGCAAAAAAAATTAAATATTCCATGGACTCAACATGCCTCTCAGCAAATAGCTTGGGGTGTCTTCTTTCCAAAATGGGGTCATTTGGGGGGGTTGTGTGCCATCTTGGCATTGTATGGCCTTCAAAACTATGATAGGTAGTGAGGAGTGAAATCAAAAATTTATGCCCTTAGAAATCTTGAAGGTGGTGATTGGTTTTCGGGGTCCCGTACGCGGCTAGGCTCCCAAAAAGTCCCACACATGTGGTATCCCTGTACTCAGGAGAAGCAGCAGAATGTATTTTGGGGTGCAATTCCACATATAACCATGGCATGTGTGAGAAATATATCATTTAGTGACAACTTTGTGCAAAAAAAAATCAGTTTGTCATATTCCCGCAACTTGTGTCAAAATATAAAATATTCCATGGACTCGACATGCCTCTCAGCAAATAGCTTGGGGTGTCTACTTTCCAAAATGGGGTCATTTGGGGGGTTTTTGTGCTATTTTGGCATTTTATGGCCTTCGAAACTGTGATAGGTAGTGAGGAGTGAAATCAAAAATTTGCGCCCTTAGAAATGCTGAAGGCGGTGCTTGGTTTTCGGGGTCCCGTACGTGGCTAGGCTCCCAAAAAGTCCCACACATGTGGTATCCCCGTACTCAGCAGAAGCAGCAGAATGTATTTTGGGGTGCAATTCCACATATAACCATGGCATGTGTGAGCAATATATCATTTAGTGACAACTTTTTGTAATTTTTTTTTTATTTTTATTTTTTTGTCATTATTCAATCACTTGGGACAAAAAAAAAATATTCAATGGACTCAACATGCCTCTCAGCAGTTTCCCTGGGGTGTCTACTTTCCAAAATGGGGTCATTTGGGGGGGTTTTGTACTGCCTTGCCATTTTAGCACCTCAAGAAATGAGATAGGCAGTCATAAAATAAAAGTTGTGTAAATTCCAGAAAATGTACCCTAGTTTGTAGACGCTATAATTTTTGCGAAAACCAATAAATATACGCTTATTGCGATTTTTTTTACAAAAGACATGTGGCTGAATACATTTTGGCCTAAATGTTTGACTAAAATTTAGTTTATTCGATATTTTTTACTTTTTGTTATAAGAAAAATCTTTTGTTTTCAAAATTTTCGGTCTTTTTCCGTTTATATCGCAAAAAATAAAAATCGCATAGGCAATCAAATACCATCAAAAGAAAGCTCTATTTGTGGGAAGAAAAGGACGCAAATTTCGTTTCGGTACAACATTGCATGACCGCGCAATTACCAGTTAAAGCAGCGCAGTGACAAATTGTAAAAACACCTTGGGTCTTTAGACAGCGTATTGGTCTGGGGCTTAAGTGGTTAATGATGCTAATATAATATGTGTCCTAGCACCTAAAGTGTATTTTCACTTTGCAGCCAGTTTGAAATAACACCTACTTTATATTTTTTATGTTTCTATTTACATAGCATATAACTTATAATAAAAATATTGTAAACTACTGCTTGTCTTTTTACTTGTATTTTACTTGCGTAAAAATCCTACTTAGATTTTCCCTTTTACGTATTTTTAACTGCTTGCCGACCGCCCACTGTAGTTCTACTGTAGTTCTACGGCGGCAGGTCAGCTCAGCGGCTCAAAATCACGTAATATAAAGTGATTGTGCATTTCAGCCACTAGGGGCGTGCACGCGCCGCCGGAGGCTCGCACCCCCTGCTCGCCCCTGGTGCCGATGCACGTGCCCGCCGGGCGCGATCACTGCCAGGCACCCGCGATCGCTCGTTACAGAGCGAGAACCGGGAGCTGTGTGTTTAAACACACAGCTCCCGGTCCTTTCAGGGGGAAAAATTACTGATCGCATGTTCATACAATGTATAAACAGCGATCTGTCATTTCCCCAAGTCAGTCCCACCCCCCTTCAGTAGAACACACACAGGGAACATAATTAACCCATTCCTTGCCCCTAGTGTTAACCCCTTCCCTGCCAGTGGCATTTTTATAGTAATCAATGCATTTTTATAGCACTGATAGCTATAAAAATGCCAATGGTCCCAATAATGTGTCATAAGTGTCCGAAGTGTCCGCCATAAGGTCGCAGTACCGATAAAAATCACAGATCGCCACCATTACTAGTATAAAAAAATATTAATAAAAATGCCATAAATCTATCCCCTATTTTGTAGACGCTATAACTTTTGTGCAAACCAATCAATAAACGGTTATTGCGTTTTTTTTTTAGAAAAATATGTAGAAGAATACATATCGGCCTAAACTGAGAAAAAAAATGTTTTTTATATGTTTTTGGGGGATATTTATTACAGCAAAAAGTAAAAAATATTATTTTTTTTCAAAATTGTCACTTTATTTTTGTTTATGGCGCAAAAAATAAAAACCGCAGAGGTGATCAAATACCACCAAAAGAAAGCTCTATTTGTGGGAAAAAAATGTTGCCAATTTTATTTGGGAGTCACGTTGCATGACCGCGCAATTGTCAGTTAAAGCGATGCAGTGCCGAATCGCAAAAAGTGGCCTGGTCATTGACCACCCAAATGGTCCTGGGCTGAAGTGGTTAAGGAGGAGGCTAGTTATGTTTACCATAATTAAACTTTTCTATACTTTGCTGGCAGATCTTCATTATCAGATGTAAACAGTGGCGGCTAGGGGCTCAAAATTTTGGGCGGGACGCAAACAAACTGAAAAATTCTGAAAAAAATAAATAAAAATCAATTGCAGCCTTACTGTGCACATCAATTGCAACCACTGTGCACATCAATTGCAGCCACTGTACAATTAAATGCAGCCACTGTGCCCATCAATTGCAGCCACTGTGCCCATCAATTGCAGCCACTGTGCCCATCAATTGCAGCCAATGTGCTCATCAAATGCTGCCACTGTGCCCATCAAATATTACCACTGTGCCCATCAAAAGTTAACACTGTGAAACCCCCCCGCCCACTAACTTGGTGGGGCAGCGGGTGATGGCGGCCAGCTGTGTCCTCTGTGCATCTCCTCCACTCCTCCTGATAGGCATCCAATCACAGGGTGTGTTGTTTTAGCCAATCAGGTGACGTATAACACACCCGCTCTTCCTGATTGGCGGAGAGATGGTTCAGTGTTAGAACAGCGAATATTCGGAGGGTACCAGAGCGTGGCAGGAGGGGGGGCCTTCTCCCTCCACCAATAACAGTGATCTCGCTGCGAATCTGCCGCAGAGACCACCTTTATCTGAAAGCGGACCGCCCACTGAAGAAGAAGATTCCCGGGTTATGATAGCTGCTACTAGCAACAGTACTGTCACGGTGCTCCTGGTGTAAGCCCACAAGTGAGCAGGTGACACAGGATCCCCCAGGCCGTGGAATCTAAGGGTCAGCCGGTATTCTGCCAGGGACCTCTTTACGAGAGTTTGGATTTAGCTGCGTGCTGACCCCAGGTCACGACCCCCAGGTTCACCCTGCTCGTGAGGAGATTACCAAAAGACACTGTCAGACACGGATGGATGGATTGAGGGATGGAGCAAAAGGAGAGCCGAATAGCGAGCCAAGGTCAGGGTGGGCAGCAAACAATGTAATCAGGAGAACTAGCCGATTTGGTATACAAGAGATCAGTTCACGAGAAGTCAGGTTAGAAAGGTTTGCACGGAAGGCGCTCATGAACAAGTGTTGTTCAAGCAACCAGAAACTGGTCTGAGTGGAATTTAAATAGAGAGGCACATGGGAGACTGGACCGGAAGTAGCAGGAAGAAAAGATATATTAACCACTTGCTTACTGGGCACATATACCCCCCTCCTGCCCAGGTGAAATTTCAGCTTTCGGCACTGCATCGCTTTAACTAACAATTGCGCGGTCGTGCGATGTGGCTCCCAAACAAAATTGACGTCCTTTTTTCCCCACAAGTAGAGCTTTCTTTTGGTGGTATTTGATCGCCTGTGCGGTTTTTATTTTTTGCGCTATAAACAAAAAAGTGAGACAATTTTGAAAAAAATACAATATTTTTTACTTCTTGCTATAATAAATATCCCAATTTAAAAAAAAAACAAACATTTTTTTTTCTCAGTTTAGGCCGATACGTATTCTTCTACATATTTTTGGTAAAAAAAAAAAAAAAAATCGCAATAAGCGACTGGTTTGCGCAAAAGTTATAGCGCTTACAAAATAGGGGACAGAATTATTTTTTTTTAATTATTTTTTTTTACTAGAAATGGCGGCGATCTGCGATTTTTAATGGGACTGCGACAGTATGGCGGACACATCGGACACATTTTTGGCGCCATTCACATTTATACTGCGATCAGTGCTATAAATATGCACTAATTACAGTATAAATGTGACTGGCATTGAAGGGGTTAACACTAGGGGGTGAGGAAGGGGTTAAATGTATCCCTGCTTAGTGTTCTAACTGTAGGTGGAGGGGGGGTGACTGGGGGGGTGACCGATCTGTGTCTCTATGTACAAGAGACACAGATCGATCTCCTCTCCAGAGACAGCACCGCTGTCTCTGTGTAAAACGGCAATGAGAGATGATCTCATATGTTTACATATGAGATCCTCTCTCATTGGCCGCACAGATCGCCTCGCGAACGGCCACTCTGATTGGCCGTTCGCGGCGATCTGTAATTGGCTGTGTCCGAGGGACACGGCCAACACAGATTTTCCCCGCAGCGCGCGGGGACCGCCCTAAGGGGCGGACGTCAATTGACGGCAGTTTGGCAATTGGGATCCGCGCTGTAGCCGTCAATTGACGGCAGGCGGATCCCAAGTGGTTAAGCATCAGGTGAAGCCAGTGACACTCATAGCTGTTAAGTGCAGCAAGCGCTGAACACAAGCTTGTGGAACCACAGGCGCCAGCCGACCAACAGCAGTAAAAGGTAAGACACAGATCAGCTCCGCAGCTGATCTGTGACAGGTATCCCTCTTCAGAATACCTACGTATAACGACAGCAGGCGGTCTGGAAGTGGTTAACAAGCTGAGGTTAGAAGCTGATTGGCTACCATGCACAGCTGCACCATATTTTGCACTCTCCAGTTTTAGTAACTCAACCCCACACTTTCCAAAGTGAATATTCACTTTGATTAGTGAATAGTCTGTATTCATTTAGTAAATGAACCCCAATGTGTTGATTAAGACCTGTTATTAATTCAAAAAAGGTACGACTAAATACTTAAAATAAACTTAAAAAAATAGCGCAAAAAAATAATAATATAAGATTATCGAATAATGATGAGTCTATATTCAAAAGCACTTTAAAGAAGAGGAAATTCCATAAAGTGACATGATGTCCAATATAACCCTCAGTGCTTAACACTTTCACCAGAATATTTGTGGAATTTCAAAAAAAAGCCCCCACCTCATAGAAATGGCTGCTAACCAGATCCTCATGACCTCCTGTTATGGAAGGTCTTGAACGCTTGTAGCTAAAACACTTGTTGGATTGTCACTGCCACTGTTAAAACTACCATCACAATAAAGCTTTACAGACTATGGTAAAGTAGCTCACAGCCAAATACTATGTATTGATTAATATATATATTTTTTTATTACAGCTATTAATATAGTGCCAACAAGTAACACAGCACTTTACATACTGTAAATTCACATGAGTCCCTGTCCTTAAGGCGCTTACAATCTATGGTTCCTATCTCACAGGCATACATGCATGCTCACACATACTAGGGCCCATTTAGACATGAGCCAATTAACCTACCATAATTTATTTGGAGTATTGGAGAAAACAGGAATACCCAGGGAAACCCACGCAAACAATGTTCTGGCCAGGATTCAAAAGTTCTGGTGCTGGAGGTCAGACGTGATAACCACTAAGCCACTTCACTGCCCTGAACATAAAGACACTTTCAGGATCTTTTATTTATAAGGGTCTAATGGTTTTCAAAGAAAGTATGATGAAATGCACAGCTAAAGAAGTACAGCACATGAAAGAGTATTTCAGGCAGATTATACTGAACATACATTCAAATAGGCCACTCAAAAATAGAGTACAATAAAAAATCACTTCATTGTCACACGACTTTGTTACACAAAATGGACTTTAGTGCTATTTTAAACGAAATATGATAATACACCTTCTGACTGTTCAAAATACCATAGAAAGTGTAAAATTACCATTACACTTGAAGACTGAACTGTTTCAAATTGACTTCAGAGGCAAATAATTAATTTTATCACAGTGCGATGGAACATCAGAACTGACCAGTGTTGCCAACCGTCCGTATTTTTATGAACAATTCGTAAAAACAAGCACTCCCCCCCCGTTCATAAATGTCTGTGTTTGCGGGAATGTGCCAGTAAAAATCACCGAGATCGGTACAGCTTGGAACTGTGCATGGAGATTGGAGGCAGGGGGTGATGGTGGCTGCGGTGGCACCGCAGAGGGGGATGGAGGCAGGGGGAGATTGGAGGTAGGGGGTGATGGTGGCTGTGGTGGCACCGCAGAGGGGGATGGAGGCAGGGGGAGATTGGAGGTAGGGGGTGTAAGTGGCAGGGGGTGATTGGAGGCAGGGTGTGTTGGTGGCACTGCAGAGGGGGATGGTGGCACCGCAGCGGGTAGGGGATGGAGATAGGGGTTGTTGGTGGCACTGCAGAGGGGGGTGGAGGCAGGGGACAATAGAGGAAGAGGGTGATTGGAGGCAGGGGGCCTGGGAGAGATTGGAGGCAGAGTGATATTGGAGGCAGAGGGAGATTGTGGCACTGCAGAGGGGGGTGAAGGCAGAGGTTGGTGTCAGAGGGAGATGGAGGCAGGGGGTGATGTGACTAAATAATTTGCCCTTATTATATTAAAAATAGCTAAAATATGTTGTTTTACCTTAATATCTACCTTAAAGCGGGAGTTCACCCAATTATATATTTTTGTCCCTTTTCCCCTTAGATGGATGCTCGTTTTGTCTAGGGGAATCGGCTAGTTGTTTTAAAATATGATCCGTACTTACCGTTTTCGAGATGCATCTTCTCCGTCGCTTCCGGGTATGGGTCTTCGGGAGCGGGCGTTCCTTCTTGATTGACAGTCTTCCGAGAGGCTTCCGACGGTCGCATCCATCGCGTCACTAGTAGCTGAAAGAAGCCGAACGTCGGTGCGGCTCTATACTGCGCCTGCGCACCGACGTTTGGCTTCTTTCGGAAAATCGTGACGCGATGGATGCGACCGTCGGAAGCCTCTCGGAAGACTGTCAATCAAAATAGGAACGCCCAGTCCCGCAGCCCATACCCGGAAGCGGCGGAGAAGATGCATCTCGTAAACGGTAAGTATGGATCATATTTTAAAACAACTAGCCGATTCCCCTAGACAAAACGAGCATCCATCTAAGGGGAAAAAGGGTCATGTGCGGGTGAACCTCCGCTTTAAGTCACATTGCTATTTGCCTAGCGTACTTGTTTGTAGCCTAAATACTGAAATGTGCACCTACAAATTTAATTTAGTAACTTTTGTGAAATGCCAGTAAAAACGTGGCTGCGCCAGTAAATTTCAGTTGTCGTGCCAGTAAATTTCAATCTGGTAGGTTGGCAACACTGGAACTGACATATACAGAAATACTAAATGGTGGTATATGTAGAATTCATGCATTAAGAAGACAGTAACAAAAAGGATTACCAAAGGTCAGTAAATGTCTGATTCTATGAGGGTGCTAGCTAGGGTAAAACAGAGTAGATAGTAGAAGGACAGGGAAGGTGCTAATTACAAATCAGACATTTCGATAAATGTAATGAAAGGTGACTCTGAGCTCGACAATTCTAAGACAATTGTGGAAAAAACTTTTTTGGGGCTAATTTGAAAAAAATAAATCATATGTAGTTTGTGCGACGAGCATTAAAGTGAATGACACACAGGGACAAGGTTGCTGTCACTTGTTATTGTTAACAAATAAAGAATTTGTAGATTAGCTACAAGAGGGAGCAGATGCTAAATTTGCAGTCACCGGCTCCCCTTCCTAATGACTGTTGTCAGGCAGGTAGTTGATTCACAGACTAACATTGTGAGAAAAAGCAGTAAAACTGAATAAGACTGAATTAAAAAAGAGTTGGGATTCTTCACTCAATAAATGGATAGAATATTTGCTTAATTTTTCTAAGTATAAGAAAAGCAAATTATTGTTTGTTTATTTCACCTGCTCATGATTGGGTAATCAAATTGAACACAGCTACAATCTACTAAGTAAAGATTCTCAACTATTTTACAAATCAGTCTTTATTGCTTTAGACCCCTTTCACACTAAAGCGTTTTTACAGCATTTTAGTGTTAAAAATAGCGCTCATAAAACGCTCATAAAACGCTCTCCATGCATCTCAATGGACCCTTTCACACTGAGTCCTGCAAGAAGCTGAAAAATGCACTCCAAAAACGCCCCTCTCCATTGAAATGAATTGAAAGCACTGTAAAAACGCCTTACCCTTTCACACTGAGGCGTTGCACTGGCGGAGCGTTGAGAAAAGTCCTGCAAGCAGCATCTTTGGAGCAGCTTTTGGGTGCTGAAAAAAAACGCTCCAAAAACCCCCCTTTCCATTGAAATGAATTAAAAGCGCTGTAAAAACGCCTTACCGTTTCACACTGAGGCACTGCAAAAACGCCCTAAATATCAAAAGGTGCAGGCTGGAGTATGTGGAAGTGGGCGTGACCCATGCAAATCAGGCGTGACCCCATGCAAATGATGGGCCGGCCGCAAGACAAGTACGTGGACGCATCCCCCTGTGCCTGCTCACAACCATGTCGGAACAACTGCCTAAGATACGCTGGATCACTGCGTATGCCGTGAACGTAACTTACACCCAGCCAGACACACGTCCAACGTAAAATGCGCCAGCTTGTGTTCCTTGGTGAGGACCTTTGCATGTCTGCTGCTGGGTTGCACCTCCTTTATGGGGCATAACTTTACGCCGGACGTACAACTTACGCGCACCTCTCCTAGCCTGCGTCGGGCGCACGCAGGTTCGTGAATCGCCGTATTTCCCTCATTTGCATGTTTAAATAGCTAATCAATGGGCGCGGCACTATGCGCCCAGCCTAAATGTGCGCCCACTCTACGCCAGCGTAAGCAAGTTACGTCGGCAGGGTGAAGCCTATTTTTAGGCGCATCTCTGTTTGTGGGTCTTGCGCACAGATACGACGGCGCACATTTGCACTTAGGTAGGCGTAGCTTGATATTCGTCGGCGTAAGTGCTTTGTGAATCTGGGCCATTGTATATATATATATATATATAAATATATATATATACAGTGGGGATCGAAAGTTTGGGCACCCCAGGTAAAAAATTGTATTAACTTTTGCAGACGCCATTTTTTTATTTTCTGTAATTTTGAAAGTGTAAATGATGGAAATAAAATCTAACTTTTTTTGACATATTATAAGAATGTCTAATCTGTAATTTGATGCCATTTGAAGATTTTTCCATCTTTCCTTGGCTTCGTTATGCACATTAAGGCAAATTTTTACCTGGGGTGCCCAAACTTTCGATCCCCACTGTATATAATGATTTACTGAAGGAAAATAGACTATTCACTTAGCAAGGTGTTCTCTTTGCTTAGTGAAAATGTGAAGCTGTATTCACTCTAATCACATGCCCCAGATGGATGTACCCATACATCCTCTTGTTAAAGTGGTTCTACCAGGGTCATGACTTTGGCAGCAGTCATGACCCTGGTAACTTTTTTTCAACTGGTGATTCGCTTTCATGTAAAAGTGATCTAAGCAGCTGAATTCCTTTTATATGCAGTGGAATATGGTCCCATCAGGGAGCCCAAGACTAAAACTGGCAGTTAGGGTGACATACCAAAGAGATGAAGGAGGAACGGAAGGTCCCCAATCATCTCTATGGTCTATGAAATTGGAAGCTATGAGGATTTTATCACTTCTGATTTCAGTTTGTTGTTTACAAGCCATTACTGAAGAGACCTCAGATCTCTCAGTAAAGAGTACCTCTCCCTGCCACAGCTTTTACAAGGAGTGTTATTCATCTCTTATGATAGCAATAAAGTTGATACAAAAGTAAAGAGACAGTGTAATTTTTTTTTTTTAAATAAAATAAATAATTTCAATTGTAAAATACTAAAGTGACTCCCCCCCCTAATGCTCACACACAAATGTGAATGTGCATGTTGGTCCCGCAAGCATATGTAATCAGCGATTGCACCACACATGTGAGGTATTGCTGCGAATATAAGAGTGAGAGAAATAGTTCTAGCACCAGACCTTCTGTGTAATTCTAAAGTGGAAACCTGTAAAGGCTTTTAAAGCATCACCTATGGAGATTTTTACGTACCATAGTATGTCATCTTTCCTCGGGCGAGCACGCTTTCAGGCTGGGTTCACACTTGATTCAGATGGGCTGACAGCAGGGATCCACTGCATCCCTGTTCTTCATTTCAGAGACAAAGCAGGCCTGAATGTTTGCCTGAATTTAGACCTGAAATAGAGCGAAAGACATACAGGACCCCTGTGCAATTTGCTCCGCAGCTGCCCCGGAAATGTGTGAACTGGCTCCATTGAGAACCGGTCACAATCTCCTGTCATGTGAATTGGATGCGGCGAAACCCACATTCAATTTGCATAAGTGTGAACCCAGCCTTAAAGTGTGACATGTTAGGTATCTATTTACATGGTGTAACATTAACTTTTATATTTTATATTGTGTATTATAGTGTGCATTATATTGTGGTTATGTGCACTAAAATTCACTAAAGTGTATGTGTTCCCCACAATTGCTTTTGGATAACCACTGATCAAATATCATATGACATAAAAATTTGCAATAATCAACATTTTTTTCTCCCGGGCCTTTGCTTTCAGAAAATTCATTTTTTTTTAGGGTTCTAAGTAATTTTATAGTAAAAAATGCATATTTTTACATGTATGTGAGAAGTGTCAAAATAGGCTTGGGAGTCAAAGGGTTAAACCCAATCACATGCAAGGATATTAAAGAAACAGGATTACTGCATGCTTGTGGTTACATGATTTACTTTAACACATCGTTACCCTATCTACTAAGCTAAGCAATTTCTTTAGCTTTTCCTTTAAAAATCCAACTTAATTTATAATGCATTATAATTTAATAAATTAATAGGGCATTGTATATGTTTATTACACTCACAGACTCAGGTTGGCTAAAAGCAATAAAACATTAATTGTCATATGTATAAAATGGCTGTGGGTTGTTTAAATATTTTGGGTCTACAGGTAAAATGACCATATTTCCTACACTGATGTGTACCTTGCCATTGACCTAATTTCTCAAAAATAAACATTGCCCTTTGTTTCCTTGGTACTTATCTCATGGGCATTCTTGGACTACAGCCTTCTTTAAACACAGCGTGAGAGCGAGAAAGGCAAAATTAGTTATCATAAATCATTTATTTCAGTTCTTTTTTACCCTCTAGCTATAAAATCAGTGTGTCATATTTATTTTAGGCCAGTATTGTAATGTACAAAATAGTGTGATTTACCTTCAGTAATGAAAACTCTTTATAGAATATTATGAATAATAGATAATCAAGTTTAGTGTATTTTTACTAGTAAGTGGAAATGTATTTAGTTTACATATTTCTGCTTATTATGGATTGTGTATCATTTAATTGGTAAAATAGAAATATTATCAGAAGAATCCTATACAAATAAATGTGGTATGCTCAAGGTGTTGCATGGCCTTCTATTAGATGTTTATAAAAAAGATATTACTTATGGCCATTTTGTCTAATTAATTCATAAATTAAATCTTCTGTGTTAACCTCTACTTTATCCAACCTAGATCAAAGCAGAAAAATGCTGTGCATGGATGGAGGATAGTTATGGCATCTGCCCCTTTGATGTACAAGCAGAAGACAAAAACTACTACTCCCAAAAGTAACTGCAGCATTTCAGCTTCTTTCAGGAAGGAGTGATAAAATAGTAAAAGTGCACTCCTATAGTGTCACTCCTATAGTGCATAGAGCCACACAAAAATAAATGTGTGTAGCAGTACCCCACGTAAAGGCTGCTGAGTGTTGTGGTCAGTCTGTCACCTTTCCCAGTCAGGCACACAGTTCTCATTCACCCTCAGGCAGAAAACCAGTCATTGAACTTTGTTTTTTTGTTTTTTTATTGAGGGTTATTAAACTTGGATGGGGTAAGGGGGAGTATGGGATGCCCACTTGATTGAAGAAAGTATACGGGACACAACTATATACACTTCCTGTATATTAAACTTCTACACTCCAGCTCCAGCACAGCACCTGCTTGCAGACTATCTCTCCTCAACACCCCCAGCACATCACTTGCTTGTTCTTCCAGGACCAGCTAGCACTATATTTCAGGCCTGACACTGGCTCTGCCAGGCATTAGCAAATGCCCTTTGCAGGCAGGGACTGTGAGAACCTCTAGTGTAGCAGAAAAATAGTGGTAGTCCTAGTGCTAGCTGTCCCTTAGGCTACTGATCCCAGCACCACTTATTCAAGCCCTGCCAGCCCTCCTGGCTGCAGCTGCCTCTTTCCACTGCCTGTGCCACCACAGTCCACTCCACTGACTCTGCACCCATCCCAGACTGCAATCTCCCAGTCCTTTCAGGCGTGCCTTACAACCTTCTTGGCTACGACCTGTTGTTCCACCTTGGAGAATTTGCCTGACAGTGCTCTCCTGCTGTCCTCTCCTTGCTCCTGCACCACCTGTCCAAGACACCTCCGCTTGTCATGAGAAGGGTCTGGTCCGCACCCGAGCCACAGACCCAAGGTCACATCTCTTCAGACTGGGGGGCTTTCTCAGGGCCATGACAGCCTAGCACTCCATCTCCAGCTTCCACCTGAACAACTCCCCCCTAGCTGAGCTAACCCTGTGTATTTAACCACTTGCCGTCGCTGCACCGCCGAAATACGTCCACAAGGTGGCTCTCCTAGGCGAGACCACGTAAATGGACGTCCTGCCTATTAGCCGCCACTAGGGGCGCACGGGCGCCGCCGGAGGCGCGCGCGCGCGCCCCCCGCTCGCCCCCGACTCCCGTGCGTGTGCCCGGCGGGCGCGATCGCCGCCGGGCACACGCGATCGCTCGGTACAGAGCGGGGAACGGGAGCTGTGTGTGTAAACACACAGCTCTCGTTCCTGTCAGCAGGGGAAATGCTGATTTTCTGTTCATACAATGTATGAACAGAAAATCAGTGTTTCCCCTAGTGAGGCCACCCCCCCCCACAGTAAGAACACACCCAGGCATACTTAACCCCTTCCCCGCCCCCTAGTGTTAACCCCTTCACTGCCAGTGGCATTTTTATAGTAATCTAATGCATTTTTATAGCACTGATCGCTATAAAAATGCCAATGGTCCCAAAAATGTGTCAAAAATGTCCGAAGTGTCCGCCATAATGTCGCAATACCGAAAAAAAAATCGCTGATCGCCGCCATTACTAGTAAAAAAAATATTAATAAAAATGCCATAAAAATACCCCCTATTTTGTAAACGCTATAACTTTTGCGCAAACCAATCAATAAACGCTTATTGCGATTTTTTTTAACGAAAAATATGTAGAAGAATACGTATCGGCCTAAACTGAGGAAAAAAAATGTTTTTCTATATATTTTTGGGGGATATTTATTACAGCAAAAAGTTAAAAATATTCATTTTTTTCAAAATTGTCGTTCTATTTTTGTTTATAGCGCAAAAAATAAAAAACGCAGAGGTGATCAAATACCACCAAAAGAAAGCTCTATTTGTGGGAAAAAAAGGACGCCAATTTTGTTTGGGAGCCACGTCGCACGACCGCGCAATTGTCTGTTAAAGCGACGCAGTCCCGAATCGCAAAAAGTACTCTGGTCTTTGGGCAGCAATATGGTCCGGGGGGTAAGTGGTTAAGGAGGCCTGTCCCTTGCCAATACAGGTTGGGGATTGTTCAGGGCTCCTCAGAATACCCCAGGCAGCCCCACCTCTCCTCTCCTTTTTCCTCTACATAACATTTTGGCATGTTCTGGAAAGAAGTGGGATGTCTCAGTGATGCTGCCTGTGAGTCACCAGCTCAGCCTGAGTCACTCAACCCTGACCCAAAAGAAAAACATGCAGGCTTGGCTGTCAGCCAAGCCTGACAATTTACCAACCTGTACAAAAATCCTATTCACTATGTAGCAACCTAGAGGGTGCTACAAGTGCATAAAGTATAAAGCTTGAGGACAGAAGATAAAAAGGTTGATTTACTAAAGGAATAGCTGTCCAACTAAGAAAGTGTATGTTTTGCAAAAAAAGTAAGTAAAACATGTGCTTTCCAACAAAACTTTAAATTTTCTAGGTGAATCTCCTCTACTGCTTTAGTAAATTAAGTCCAGTGTTCTATGAAGTGCTTACTAGATAATTTATATAAATCCTTTTGTAACTTCTACAGAGCTCTTCTTGAAAGTCAAATTACATGCACTATGTAAAAAATGTGGTTTATATACACATATTTGTGTATAAATTGTGTTAACAAACAAAAATAATGGTGGATGGCTGTGCACAGTCAGGAAACATGGAAGCTTAGTAAGAGAGACTAAGTAAACAGCTTGGAGTACAAGAGAGCAAGTAGGCACACAGCACACTAGAAGGAAATAGCAAAGCTACAAGACACAAAAAGGACATACCATGCACTACAGGGACCTAGCTCAAGCAAGGCCACTGGGTAGAAGACAAAGATACAATGCAATGGGATATCAAGATGCAAGGAAATATGTTTGTAGGATAGAGTACTAGTTAACATGATATCAAGTTGCAAGTCAAGCTTTGACAAAACGCAGGAGGATGGAATTATTCAAGATTGAACAGCAGCTAATCAGGTTTCTCTTTTCTTTATATGTAAAAGTAACCAAGTAAGTTATTTGGTCACTGTAGGCAACAACCTGTATAGGTAAAACAGTAGGAAAAGAAGATCATTGCCATTAAGAATGGTGCAGCGCTCTGAACAGGGGAATACCAACAGGCAGGGCAGAGTCCACAGGTGGGTGCTCAGGCAGTGGTGTCCTCCAAAAACATATAGCAGAATACATATTGGCCTAAATTGATGAAGAAATTCGATTTTTTTTGGATATGTATTATAGCAGAAAGTAAAGTATATTATTATTTTTATTTTTTTCAAAATTGTCAAGCTTTTTTTGTTTACAGCGGGGAAAAAAAGGACATAGATTGTGTTTGGGTACAGCGATATTATCAGTTAAATTAACTTAAAGGAGTTGTAAAGAAAAAAAAATTTTGGGCTGAAATTAATGTCTGCAAGGTAGACAGACAGAATAGTGTAATGATTATGTTAAAAAACAAGTAACTACCTATTAAATTCCTTCATCTATATCACCTCCGGCGTTCTAGTTTCTGTTCTCTCATTCACTTCCTGGTTTGCGGTGCTCGTTCATGTTAGAACTACATTTCCCAGAATGCATTGTGGCACGCCCAGTAATTCACACCTCCTTGAAGTCTCTAACACATAGAGAGTGTCCTGCCGCACAGATGTAGTTCCCAGTAGGGGACGAGCATGTCAATGACCACCGCAGTAAAGTCTCCCTTCACGGTGGTGGGTAACAATCAGACAAGCAGGAAGTGAACAGAACAGAGAAGAAAAAGAGCAACTTCTGAGCAAAAACGAACAATGAGGAAGTGAAAAGAGGAATGTCTGCAGGTAAAGGATGCTTATTATGAAAAAAAAAATTCCGTTACAACCCCTTTAATGCCGTATTGCAAAACATACTCTGGTCAGGAACGGGGTGAAACCTTCCAGGGCTGAACTGGTTAAACTGAAAGAGAGCTTTGGCTGGAAGGAAGTTTAGCACAGTATGCTGCTATACCAATGTAGGACAGCATTGTGTGTTTTTTGGTAAAGGTGAACTTACACTTTAACATGATTTTGAACCTAATTAAATAAATATATATTTCTAGAAATCTCCTGTTCATTTGCTGGTTCTCTATGGTTCCTGCTGTCTGTAGAGTAGATGATACAGTAAAACCTTGGATTGCAAGCATAATTTGTTCCGGAAGCATGCTTGTAATCCAAATCAAATTTCCCCATAAGAAATAATGGTAACTCAAATGATTAGTTCCACAACCATTTATTCATAGGTCCTTCAGTTTATAGTGTGTAGCGCTCCCCCTGAAGGAGCTGCTGGTTTGTTTTGGGTGGCATGTTACTTCGTGGCTCCTCTGCCGTCTTAGGGGTGTATAGTGAATATAGCAGTAATGGAGTGGCTTTTTCTGTGCTCTTTATTACCCAGCCGGGTAAAAACATTAAAACTTGTGATGAAGAGTAGAGGTGAAGTAGAAGGAGAAAGAGCAGACTCAGGCGTAACAACAGGGAAACAGTCCTGCTCCCAACAATACTTTGTATTCTTCTCCACTCCAGCCAGAGTGGGTATAGCGTACCTGGACAGGCCTATCTCACTGGCCTGGCAGCCAGAGTATCACTCGTAACTTGAAGGAAAAGTCTCTGCCACAGACCCTCCTGAAATGGACTCAGGGAAAAGCCTCTGCCACAGGCCCTCTCTGTGATTGTAATTATGGACATTATCCTCCTTGATAGAATTGCGCCTGGATCTCCTTCAGGTAGTTTTCAGGTACCGACTGACAGGTGACCAGCCTCTCAGTGTTCGGCTACCTTGATCCCCAGTGGTTTGTTGAGACCCTATTGGATCGCCAGCCTCTCATTGGCTCACCTCAGATGGACTCCACCCCAAACAGCTATCTCGCTTGGGATCTTCAAGATTTGGATCCCAGTTGATCCCTGCCACAGCTTAAATGTTCCGGACCAACATGGTCCTGGATCCAGGAACACTGCGTGGCATGCACACCTTGGCCTGAAGGCCATTATGCCGGGGCGCCGTGATGCAGTCACCCTGTAGGTGAGTGCCGCACTCCAAAGAAGAACCCAGACTAATGGCGTCTGCCCCATAAATACCCTCCCCCAGCATGCACAGCGAGGCTCCACCCTCCTGATAGGCTGCTGGGAAAAAGCACCCAAACCTTGACTCCACTGCTGTCACCCATCGCCCTGGGGTAGGAACTACACCCCAGTAACAATAGACAGCCCACAGCACAGCCAAGCTGACACAGAGACTTTTGAAAAATAATAATTGGTTCAGAGTCAGTTAACACTCGGATCCCTCTCTAAATTTAACTAGCACCGGAACTTTTTAAGTAACCAGGCGCTACAAGTGCATATAAAAAGATTATAGCAATGTGATAGGTTGTGTAACCATAAAATGTCCATCCACAAAAGGAAGCCTCCACAAGAGGATTAGAAGCAAAATCCAGCAGGAGCTACAGAGTATTAAAGAGAAAAAAGGCGCCTGTAAGTGTAGCAACATGTTGCTAAATGTTGTACCTTCATTAAATGTAACCATATTGCTACACTTATGCCGCGTACACACCATCACTTTATGTGATGAAAAAAAACGACACTTTCTGTGAAGTAAAAAACGACGTTTTTGAAACTTCAATTTTCAAAGACGAAGTTGCCTACACACCATCGTTTTCTCACAATGATCTTGCAAAGTGAGGTTACGTTCCACCACGTTTTACCATTGAAGCTTGCTTCATAAGTAGCTTCTGGGCATGCGTGGATGAAAAAACGTCTTAGAAAACGACGTTTTTTGCTACACACGG